>NC_060210.1:132417500-133023000 GCF_021130785.1 Homalodisca vitripennis | reverse complement strand
CCATTATAAAAAAGATATTTAAAAGAAAATGTAATTTTTACGTATCTTGACTGGTCAACTATACACGACACGTTAGCTGCAATTAACGAGTTAATCACATATGGACAGTTATTGTACAGTATTTTAAGCCATTCTTCAAAATAGAGGTTTTGGAGGAACAAATTTCGTTCAAACTACAATCGGGATTCGTCGATTCAAAATATATGAAAATTAATCCATAAAAATCTTGCCCTAAACATTTCAGGCAGGCTTTGCTGTATCTCAGTTATCCATACCCATCATGGTAGAATTATGATGTGAATTTTAGCTATGAATGTATGAGAAATGTGGAATCAAATTTGGTCCTTTTGTTAAATTGTTACATTTCTAGATACGACTATTTTCGAGTTTACACATTTCAGGAACTGACATATTTTTATGGCCACTATAAATAAAATGCTATTGTGCTAGACAGTTGAGGACTAACTCTAAATAATCTAAAAGCTTTGATAAATAGTTATCGAATAATAGTTTCCAATTTAATGGAAAGGTTAAACTTAATGAATAATTACCATGAATACATTGATTGAACTACTTGCCTAAACCTTGGAAGGATTCTAGACACTCGGTACTCCAGTTGATGAATAGTCAGGAAGTACGGAACAGGAAAACTCATTCAAATATTAATGCCTTGTTTGTTCTAGGTCGGTCACCCTCACCTTGATATGTATGATATCATAATGTTTATAACTCAAATTGATGATTGCAGATAAACAAATAAACACAGTTCCGTCGTTTGAAGCCCATTTCGTATAACTGTCGGTAGAGGTAACATGCGGTATATCATACGAGCACGGTACTTTTAGCTACTTCCAGAGACTGACTTTTGTTGACTCAAACACCGTCAAGAGTGATTAGGTTTTTAATAAATAAATTATGTAAAATCTCATTTTTACAAATTATCTTTTGGAACCTTTTAATATATCGTAGAGATTAAGTAACTGATTACTGCGTTTGTGGTTTATACTCTAATTTATGCTAATATCCGTGTGTTTTACTTTCTAATGTAAATCAAGAATATTTGCATGGATCATACAATTTCCTTCACTTTCCACCAATGAAACTTGGTCAAATATATTTTATATACTTTTTAAAATATAAAAATTATTTCCTCTAGCTCTATATTTTATATACAGTAGAACCCCTCATATCCGACCCTCACGGGACCGGGCCGTGGTCGGAACGGCCAAAAGGTCGGATAAGCCGAGGAATAATAAAACACGTTTTTCGGGTAAAAAAAGCCGTATATTGCACTAAAAACTATTAGTACAGAACTGTACAAAATACCCACTCAATACACATAGTGCTGCTTAATTGTAATTACGAACTGTATCCAATGCAAAAATTATTTAATACAAAATTATTTTTCAGTACATTTTAATAAAAAATAACAGTTTTTTTTTTATAAAATGGAAAAGTTTCATTTTTATATTACAGTAACAACGAAAAATATTATAAATACAGTACTGTACTGTTTAATCAAAAAGGCAAACAATTACATACAGTGTGTACAGTACAATTGAAGAAGTCCTTAATACTCTTTTGCTTCAATTTACCCAATCTCTTGATCTAGCTGAAAAATCACGCCATTTCTTTGCCCACAACACGTCCATAGGTGTAGCTCTCGGGTTCTGCTCCAAATATTTCAACACTACGTCAAATGCGTCTTTAGCCTCTGAATGCGTCACTCCAGTATCACGATCAACTTCTTCTTCTTCAGCGTCGCTGTCTTCATTATTTGCGCGCTTTGAACTGCAGCAACTATTTCGTCATCATTGAGTTCTTCATTTGTAGACTCAGCCATGTCAGCTTCGGTCAGCCATTCCTCCACATCTGTCACCTGCAGCTGGACACCGTGTTGCAGTTCGTGCAGGTCTTGAAGAGTTTCTGCGACGTCGTTTTCTTCAGCTTCAAGGTCAACTTCCATTGATGATGTGGGCTCATCATCGTCCTTATCAGCACTATCGCTTTGTTTTAATGATGGCCAAAATTTTCTTCCACGATTTTTGAAGAGTTGTCTCTTTGATTTCATCCCATGCAGAAGCGGCGGTATAGATGGCGTGTTTTATGTTTAACATCTTCATGGCCTCCAATAGTGAGCAGCCTCCTTCTGTTTTGTCCAAAAGGGACCCAACATATTTTTTCCGGTACCGTCTTTTTAGCCACTCGATTACGCCTTGGTCCATTGGCTGGATTAATGGGGTGACATGTGGAGGTAAAAACATCGCTTTTATGTTGCCTTTCTTCAATTCATGCTCTGCGGGATGGCTTGGTGCATTATCCAGCAACAACACAGCTCGAAGTGGCAGGTTTTTTTTATTTTAAGTGTTTTTTTAACAGCGGGCACGAATTTAAGAAAAAAAACCATTCTTTAAAAAGAGCACAATCCATCCAGGCAGAGGATTGATTACGGTAATACACGGGGGAGTGTTGACATATTGAGATTTTTAAAAGCTCTCGGCTTCTTAGATTTGCCGATAACAAACAACGGCAGTTTGTGACTGCCACTGGCGTTGCTACACGTAGCAATTGTTAGTCTATCCTTAGCTAGCTTTGTACCCAAAACAGGCTCATTTTTAGAAGCAAGAGTAGATTTTGGCAACATTTTATAGTTCAGTCCGGTCTCGTCTACGTTATATACTTGTTCGGCTACAAGATTATTATCCGACACCAACTTTTGAAACTTTTCTACAAAATCTTTTGCAGCATTGTCATCAGCAGACAACTTTTCACCCGCAATAACAACATGTCTAATGCTGTGGCGAAGCTTCCAGCGGTTTGAAACCAACTTCGCTTGCCTGGAAAGTCTCAACATCTCCTCCCAATTTTTCAAACAGCTTTACGGCTTTTTCTTTTACAAGAGGCCCCGACAAAGGAGTCCCTTTTCGCCGTTCTTGGCAAAACCAAACCCCAAAGAGCTTTGTCAACGAGTTCTAACTTAGCGATTTTTAAGAGCATCATCCGTTTCAAAGATCATAGAATAGGTTTCGATGGCTTTACGGTTTTTTCTCCAGTCTTTAACTGTTGTCACGCCGACCCCTAGCTCTGCGGCTAATTTTACTAGTGACTCACCACGGTCCCAATCGTTGGAGCACTTCAAGTTTTTGTTTAAGGGTAACGCACACACGCTTACGTTTTTGAGTAGCCATAGCTAACGTTCACTAATCGCACAACACAGTTTTTTACACAATCACAAACCAAAGATTGTACAAACAATCACGAAAACAAAACAGTTAAGTAGAGCAACGTTTACGTCGACAATCAGAACGCAACTGGCAGTTTAACAGAGAAAACAATGCACAGCGCTGATGAGTCATGTTTCACGTTGAGACTTGTCTACTATAGGCAGCCTTTGTTTGGTCGGGCAACATGGTCGGATATCCCGAGGTCGGATATGAGGGGTTCTACTGTATTTAGTTAAATGACTAACAAAAAAAATTCAATAAGTTTCGAAATGAAATGCCCAATACAGTACTATATTTAAAATATTGTTTGAAATCAATTATTTTTGAACTTGTTCAATGTTCACTTAGATGTGGTGGGCATACCTTAAACGATAAACGCATTCTTTTAAACATTTGATTTTAAGGTATTCGAAACTTTACACCTTAGATTTATATTTGAATTAAAAGTTTTGGTTTTATTTCCACAGTATTATTTTAGAAAACTAATTTGCAAAAAGTGTCTTTGGTGCTTACACTCTGTAAACACGAAATGTTGTAAAGTCAAGGCGCACAAACACAGAGTAAAGTGGGCTAAAATATCATGAGATATATCAAATTAATTGACCGTGACAATACTAATAAGGAAACCAGAGAAAAGACATAAATTTCATACCTTTTTTTATAATAAACTGACATAAATACAAGTATATTTACACTGGGATGAATTATTGTTTGTTGTGTACAACTCTCAGGTCCCGATAGCATATATCAGAGGTCTGCAGTTGAACTTCTGTAGCGGTCTGGTGTTTTCCGTGTTGGCAATGCAGTCACTTGATAGCAATTTTCTGAATGCTTTAACCTGTGAAATACACTCACAATAAATCTTTGATTGATGATTTGATCTTATAATGATAAACATCCGCAAAAAATTTATTATAATATATTTATAGTATATAAATATTATGCTATCTATGTTTTGTATGATTTCATTCGTTATAACATTTTCTTATATTGTTTACAGGGTGTTTCAGATCAACCGGCCGTAATCTCCGTTTGAACATAGAGCAATGGAATAAACAGTAACCCCAAAACAATGCCATATGTCTACCATCGCAAAATTGTTTTTGTTGCTATAAAAAAGGTTGTGCCTTATAAAATGAGGGTCTTAGTATCGAACCTTTAAAGTTTCAAACAGCAAGATAGGTCATGTGGTACATAATTTTAAAGGTCTGTGAACGTTGAACAATTTGGTACAACGTTTTTCAAAATACCTTAATTCTTGTCCAAATGGGAAATTAAAAATTTTCTTTTTTATTATGGTACTAGTATTTACATTTGCGAGTGTCAATTTTTTATTGCAAAAAGCACCAGGTAAGCTCTAACACATTTCATATGTAACATTTCAAACAATATGTCGTATGATGATTTTGGCAACTTTTTTACAGCACCAAACCTTTGACAATCAAAAATCTTTGCAGCCGCGTGCCCACAAAAAAATTTTAATGAGATCATACGTTGTGTGGCACATCAAATTACAGGTTGCTAAAAAAGAAAGACTTCAAAAAATTAAGTTCATTTCCATATTTTCTAGTTTACAAGTTATTGGAAAGAAGCTGTATTATTATAATAGGATAATTACTAACGTAAAATAAAAATTTCATTTTGTATTAGGTGCTGATCAGAAATGTGCCAAATTGTTCAGCGTTCAAAATTTTTTTAAATGATATGCCAAATGACTTATTTAAAATGTTAGAGCTTTGGACCTGTGACCCTCATTTTCGAGCACACTCCGTATTATGCAACAAAAACATTTGGGATTTTTATGAGTTACAGTTCATTGCGTTGCTCTATGTCAAACGGTTCAACCACAGGAAATTTGCGGTCGTGTGGTCTGAAACACCCTGTATCCAACTACGATGAACATAAAAAATGTTAAAACTTCTTGCAATAGTTCTTAGTACAATTTCAACAGGTGTCTTATAAACTCATCACTTATATTCCATAAATGAATAATATTATATAGTGAATAATAAATATGTCAGGTACGTCAAAAATCAATTATTTTCAAATAAGTATAACATGTCTTCGTTGTAATTCTTTTGGCTTTCATCAGTAAAATGACAAAAATATGGTTTCCATAGGTTATTTCCGATAAAGATTAAATAGTATCTAAACAAACAAGAAATAAATAGTGCAATTAATAAATAAATGTGTGCAAAATATACTAAAATAATAAGACCAACCTGTAAAAAGAGCAGTAGAAACAAAAACTTTTGGAGTAAGGCGGCGCGTCCTATATTTTTATTTTTATAGCTGGATGGCAAGAGCAAACGCACGGTAAATAAATTTAGAACAGATTTACTGTGACAGCACATGGCCCACATTGGTAGCTGCCGTTATTCAGTTTTGTATTGTTGGCTATTCGCTGAGAACCACAATGTGGGCCGTGTATTGACACAGTCAATCTGCTCTAAATCAGTTATAATTTTGGTGTCATTAGATTGGTGCTAAAATCCTCTAAAGACTGCTATTCTTGTATTTCTTGAGAAAAATTGCTGTTTTTAAGTTATCCAATGTTTAAACGTTTTAATGGCCGCCATTTTGAAAATACTAAAGATGTTTTCATGATATTTCTCAGTAACTGGTCTTGCTATCGTAAACATTTGAGCCAAATTGGGTATAATTTAATTTCTTATTTTTGAAGATATTGATATTTTATAAGAAACACATACAGATATACATATGGGAAACTAAGCATTGGGTACCCATGTTCAAATGTTGAAATATATGTTTGTTTTGACCCGAGCAACAATTTGGTGTACCTTTGTCCAAAAAGTTATGGAACACCCTGTATAAAGACTTGAAATTCTTGTTTTTATTTATTTATACAATTCAGAATAATAGTACTTTCATGAAAATCCAGTATCACATACAATAATGTTCAGTTAAACACGTATACGATGGTTTAACTGAGGTAAGCAACAATAAATTTTTTGAAGAAGTAAGGTATAATAGTTATTCACCATAAATATTTAATTACCTGTCTAAAGGATATTAAAAGCGGTCGTGGATAGACGATCCAGATGACGTTCTCGGAGTAGGGGAAAGTAGTTAGAGAACCAGGATACGTGAAGTAGTTGGTGGGTTCCCCCAGATCGGCGAACCAACTTAAACTTTCCCTAGCGCTCATCGATACTGAGGAATTGGGATGTTTGACATTTCCCAGACGTTTGACTAGTCGCTCAATCTTAGGATTGTCTACCTTTCCTGCCTGTAACAATTTTGAAAGAGTGGAGTAGAATTTAAATAAGTACTAAATGTAAAAAATATTTCGTGAGAAAAAAATTGAAACGTATATATTCTTAAAGGGGGTTTTGGTGATCAGGAAAGGGTGGAATTGAAAGAACTTGACTGCTTCCACTGTTGAATTCCATCTCCAGCCATTTAAATTTATCCCAAAGATCAAATTCAGAAATATCTAATTAAACAAACGAAGTTATATATCTGTGAATGTTACGTTTAGAGTCAGCTCACCTTCCTTTTTAGTGCAGCGTCTAGATCTGACTGGAGCTAAACTCAACATACACATTTAATCAACCCTTCTCCCCATAGGTAGGTCATGTGAAGAGATCTTTATTTTGAAAGGTCTCCTTGTTATGCTAGAGGTGATGTTAAAAACGTGTAGAGGCGAAATAAGATATAATGTGTATGTCATAGTCAGTGGTAACATATGATATTTCAATTTTGTTTGTAATGAATGTCAGGTAATATTGTCTTGAAGTGTAGTTAAGTAATTCAGATTATTCCTACCGTTCATTGTTGTAATCGCCACGTAAAGTCGCTTAGTATGCACGCATTATTTTCGTGATGCAAACCCAACGTGTTTAACTTATCAAGATGTTTTTAGAAATTTGAAGAAATACACTGGTTAGCTGACTGAAAGAAAATGTAATCGAAATGAATCCTGCAACTCGGATTCACGATTCAAAACATAGCACACCGTCGTATATTTTTGAAAGTAACTTTACATAAAGCAAAATTAGTTTTATTTGCATGAGGACTGACAGCACAATTTGTAAATCCTCTGGGCAATGCAAATAATTCCATTATTTAGGAAGCTGAAGATCGGAAGGGTGCTGAAAATTTAAATATCAACATTAAATTATACTGAAATACTATAACACGGATGTTGTGATCTCAGAGACAAATAAATAACTACGACTTACTTCTCCGAAAAATGCGACAACTGCCAAGCCATCATGGTATTTACTAGCTTCCTTGTAACTCCCGTACTTTGTATTGAAGTGAACGCAGTGTCCTTCAATTGCGTAACTGAAAAAGTCAAAAACATTAGTGTCACATTATTACATACCATATTGTTATGAAACAATAAAACACTGGACAAACTAGCGGTGTAGATCTTTCCGATCAGAAAATTAGTATCTATGATTTTGACAGAAAATCTAAGAAGTGGTGGAAGAAGGTATTTTATAAGCTCTTGCTAACTTCTGTTGTAAATGCTTGGATTTTATATGAAGAGATTCAACATAAAAAAAAAACATCATTTGTCTTTTGTTGTTCCACTAGCTGAGCAGCTGTTGTGTGAAGGACGGAAAAACATCAGTGAAAAGAAGAATGAGCTGTGGGAGACCATCAAAAAGAGCAAAATACATGGTAAATGTTGGCTCGCATTTACCAGTTGAAGGGACCACCAGAAGTAGGTGGAAAAGTTGCTTTGAAAATAAAGTCGAAAAGAGAACAAAAACCATGTGTGTGGAATGTAATATACAGTACCTCTTTGTAAGGACTGTTTTTCAAAGTATCATTTATAAATTGTAACTAAACAGAAAACAAATCTTAATTTTGTAATATTAACAATGTTTTGCACAAAACAATAATAAACTTATATTTTGCAAAACAGTGATTATTATTTACCTATACCATTGGAACAAATATGTCCCATTATTAAATACCACTGGGACATATGTGTCCCATTAAAAAAAGTCATAAAAAATAGTAAATATTAAAATTAAAAATTAAAAAAATTACATGTTATAATTTAATAAAAGGAACAAGATTATAACAAAACTTAAACAAAATAAAAATTGGTAGTGAAAGGGTTAATATAAATGAATGGATTCTAACCCTCCGGAAAATGAAATACTTCGTCCACATAATGTGTTATTTTTGGCCATTGATACATTTTCTGAAATAAAAATATTCCTAATGTTATGCATCATGTAGAAACAAATAAATAGATTTTTCTGGGTATTTAGTATTTAAAAACTATATTTAAATATGTTCAGTATATCCAGTCATGAATTACAAGTACTATATATTTAGAAAATAATTAAGAACATAGCCGTACTTTGATTGGAAAATAGCTAAAGGGCTCTTTATGAAAAGCTACAAATTTTTACTGTGACAGTAAGAATAAAGCTAAAAAGGATTTAAAACAATAAAAAATGTTATATGAGAGCGAACTCAATGAGCTTTATTACGTTTTATATTGATAACTTTGAAACGAGTTCAACCACTTAAGCCGAAGTTTTGGAAGGTATCCATAAAACTACACGTAAGAAATTTATGGTTTAGAAAATTGTATATTTTATAACTTAACAGTCATAAAATGCCAGCTGTTACCCAAACTTTAGCTGTCATTACCTGAAGTGTAGTGGGAGCTTCATCGGCAATGAATACTAAAACTTAGTGTTCATTGTCATAAAGCAATACAATCTTTGCATATTACATTATTGTTAATATCGTATATGTGCCAATAGATTAATATCGAATTGTAAGGTTTAAGTTACATTCTTTAGAATGCACCTTGATCAAAGTCTGACGCTACGTGGAATGTCCATAGTGACAAATTGTGCTTGAGGGTAACATCAGGTATTCAAGCACGTGTAATCTTTCAAAAACAAGCTCTTCTGAAGTCTTAAGAATTGCCTATTTTGATCTTATTAACCCCCACTTGTAATGCGGAATTCGCCTTTGGAGAAGCTGTTTCCAACAACAATTATTAATAAACTTCAAAAGAAGGCTAATAGAATTATTTTAAGACTGAATATCAGAGAGTCACGTAGAAATGCCTTCAGGGAGCTCGGGTTGCTGACTTTATCAAGCCTCTATATTCCCGAGGTGTTTCTGTACTGCTTCTCAAAGTGTACTTTGGTGAGGGTATGGAAGTTTACAATTAAGAAATAAGGGGCAGGAGCAACTATTGAATACGACAACATAGAACAACAGCTTCTGCCCAGCTCCCAAACCAAAACTAATCATAGACTAATCAACGGGTTTTCTGAAGCGCTTAAAAACATTCAAAATTTCAGTCACATTAAAGCTTGTTTTGGTGTCAGGTGTGTTTTATTTTGTTGGTAAGTTCCTGACGCGCCGCTGGGACAATTAAGAATCTCACGTTAAAAATCCACACACTATCTCGATCCGATAAAAATGGATAAATGTGGGAGTGCATAGTATTATGTATCCTAAATGTGACAGGGATTGTTTATTTGTTAATATAAAAATATATTGTATTACAATATTTTACATATATACATAAGAATGCCACTTTCAATACAATTTATATTATCCTTATATTACTGCAATAAAGAAATATTATTATAGTCTTTCAAGTCAATCTCGATATTTTATAAATAAATAGTCACTTTAGAATGAATATAAAATATATTATAAATACAGAGAAAATATAAATTTTCTTTATGGTTCAGCCTCTAGCCTATGCTCCATTATTAAAGTTTCTTCACTACCGTTGTGTCAATAATTAAGCTACACGTAAATAGTATGTTTCTTAATTATTTGTATTTTTAACAGATCTTAAAATTTCCATTCAACATTCGAAACTTGTTGTGCAAAAGTGTATTTAAATTCTACTCTTAAATGTGTCTAGAATCCAAATATTTTATAATCTATTGACAAGACATTGATAATAGTATTGAATCAGAATAAAATCGTTTGATAAAACTTACTAAACATTGTTGCAACAACATAATCTTAAATATTCACACTAAGCATTAGTTTTAATAAACATCTGAAGAACTAGATTTTATTCAGAAAACAGATTTCTTCCAGGAATGGACTTACGAAAATTTGAGTAGTTACACATTATATAGCAACGAATCAAAACGAAAAAATGTTTTATTATTATGGAAGATGAAGTAAATATGTTCAAAGAACTTCGTATACTCAAGAAACACTACTAGAAATTGTGCAACTTCAAATGTTAAATACTTTATAGCTCTATAAATGTTATATTTTTAAACTTCTATCTGTTATCCGCGATTTTGCTTGACCTTTTATTTCGGTTTATCTTACAGCTAGACGATATCAATGGTACTGACCCACAATTCTACGGGGACTTCTCGTTCATTGGAAAATATTTCTGAAAAGCTTGTTTAGTAAACTAATAATTTACATTATAGTGTAAATCAAAACACATTGAAATATTCAAATAATAGATATTCTTACGCTTAAACATGCGAATTCTATATACTATAGAGTCTAACTCCAATGTTTGCTTTGCTGAAGTTAAAATACCTCCGTCCATTCACCTTGTGCTCACTCCCAAGGACGTCCCTCATCCCCCAATGCATGTGAATATTATAGAACTGAAACTCCCCATGGCTCAGCAGCGGGCCTCCGGTCAGGCTGGGCCTCACCACTCCTTCTTCTGCTATTTTAAAGTCCACTAGAAATATAATTAATCGTTAGCTTTTCAGTACACTGAAAACGATAGGAAATATCTACGTCCTTACAAGGGAAATGAAGAAGATTGGTCAAAGAATATCCATTTGGATGTTTGATTAAACCGGAGTATCCGACAAAATCAACTTAGGCCGATATGTTGATACAAATATATAACATCATAATTAATTTGAGGGATGTGTGTGGTTGAAGGATGAATGGATAAATGATATAAAGAATGAGGCACAGGATTCGTTAGTTACTTTGATTGCTATTCCTTAAAACTAGTAATTGTAGCTTAGTGACCAAGGCGTGCAAGGAAACATATAACGTATAGGCCTAATATATTAACCTAATACATTAGGCCTTACTAAAAACAAGCTGTCGATTGCTAGAGAACGTAACAAAATCATAGTTTAGGCTACATGTCATTTTCATACCTCCCCCCCCCCGGTAGGAAATTTACAAAACTGTTTTCTATACAAGTATAAATAATCTAAATTTTAAGTGTTTGCAATTACAGTGCATCTAATTATTGGGTCGCATACAAAATAGACAACGAATGAATCTCTCTTGCCAAAACATGAATACTCTGCAATTCTTATCCCAATTCCTGACAGTTGCAAAACTCTAAAGAAAAATATCAAATCTACCGCAAAATTACGAGTTGAAAGCACAGGAACCCTTAGCTCTTTTCGTACATACCCTTGAATCAGTCCAGGTAACTTGCAGACTACCTACGACAGGAATCTGCTATGCACAGCCTTAATTGCTATAACTGTGAAACGTCTGTACCTACTGCTATCAACAGGGGCATCACTTAGATGATGACTTCGTGGTAATGATCTGTAAAGTACCATACACAAATCTTCGTTGTAAAAAGTCTAACAATCCCCATCAAAAGACAAAGTTTCTCCTAGCTTGTGATATAACAATGACTACGTTTACAGAAAAGATTAACTTGGAATCTATTGGAATCGACTTGGTCACCATAAGACCTTGCACAGTGTGTCATTTCTCAGTCCTAATGACTCTTTAGGAGGATATGTGATTGATTTCAGCCCACCCAACATCAAAATTAATGTCTGATTGCAGAACCAAATGGTTTGCTACTCTCACAATCGGAAACTAGAGCTTACATATCATCAGCATAAAGCTGAACGTTATAGTTCAGTTTAGATATTACATCATTAACATAAAAAGGAAAAGCTATTGCCAAAATTTAAATTTGAAGCATTTCTGAAATGGCAATGAAACTATCAGAATAAACTCCACGAAATCGTACTTTAAATGCTCTTTCTAATAGGTAAGACCTGATTCAGTGAACGCATTTAGGAGAATATCCAAGACTAGTGGATTCTTCAAGATGATTCAATGAAATTCCTTTAGGAAGTCAAGGTAGATTGCAATACCTGTGACATAACCGGAGCATCGGTTAACGCTACAAACAACGACACGATTGCGGCAATCGATTTAATTTTCATGAAATCATGTTAATGTGGAAAGATAATTTAGCATATATTCTTATAAGAAAACTGCACTCTTTTCAAACATTTTTCGTACGATACTATAATAACAGAAATCGTTGAATAACTAAAGAGAGGTACCACTCTTTGGAATCGGCGTGCCGAGATTTTCCAAATGAATAGAGAACATCCTATCATTAAACTCCATCTCCACAGTGATAAAAGAACAGAATCAACGATACCAAAGATACTTTTGATAATAAAAGCTGAAATATTACAAATATACAAAGTTTAAAAAATTCTTATTGGCACATTAGACAGCGTATGAACCGATGCGGGAGGAATGTTAACGCTTGATTTAGATATGTTCACTACGTGAGGTTAACCAACAACTGCTATTTGTCAAATGATAAATATACGGAAGTAAGTACTTTCTAAATTTAGAACACATCAAAGTCAAACCACTTACGAAGATCATCAATAGTCACTTGAACTAAGGAAGAATCTTCTCGAAACTGGTTCAATTAATTTCAAACACTTTCCAGTGTAGTCTTCATGTTTAAAAAAACAATCCTAGATAGCAAAACATCGATATAATTTTCTATGAGCAGAATAATTACGCCTGAACAAAACAATTAAACCACCTCCAGTACCTACAATATACTGAATAAACACAAATAATAATAATGCATGAGAGTCACATATTTTAGTCATGAAATAAGAAAAGAGTAAAAGAACGCTCATTCCAGTCAAAAACCACAGCGTTAGTTACCCATCATAACTATATGCTGCATCGGGTCTATTTCTATCAACATCGCTTATAAATGAGATTCGAGGACGTAAGGATAAACTAAAGAAGAGCAGTAGTTACAAGAAAACAAAAGGTCTTAAGGTAAATGTCTTAAGGTACACAAACCTTAACTCAAATAACCTTCGGAGAAAACTTCCACATCAGATCTCTTAAATGTAAATAGAGATTTGTTGACAGCGAGCAAAAAATCACTCCCACTAATTAATTGCTGCAGCAATTGGGATGGCATTTCATGTATGATCTATACATAATGATACTATCTACGGCAAAAGAAGCCGAGACACGATAAGTAGACGCCCATGTACTGAACAAAACAAAATGTTGGAGCTAATACCTAACAATGGTAAAAATATATAATTTAATTTAGTCTAAAAACCGTGGGCATTATTGTAGTGAATTGTGAAACCCATTACCGTTTACTCACGTTCATAGCATCTTCCAACTGTTCGTAGATGCCAAAAAAGACCTTAATTTGTGGTTATTAAGGAGTATACCTATGTATGTATACATTTATAGACATTAACCCTTCATATTTACGGTCACCTTCTGTAAGTCACATTCAGCTACAAATACGTGAAAGGAACAGAAGCTACTTTATTTTGTCTGTAACTTGATTACAATTATGATACACTAAACTCTTCGACAATGCCTCTTATAATCTCCTTTGGCCTTAAGTTCAAATGTTGTAATCGCATAAATAATTTCTTTTTCCATTAATATTACCTCTTTATTTATCCCTCTACTTATTACAATACAGAGGCGTTTCGTATGTCATTTATCATTCTGTTCATATATTATTCCATTTTAAAACTCACGTTAAAATATAAATTAAAAAATTAATTTGATTTTCTGCTCATACTACGCTACTAGTGTACTAAAATAATTGTAAGTTTTTTAGTATTTTTTTCAGTTTCCAAACGAACCAGTAACACATACAGTCCTTAATACATTATAATCTTAAATTCTTGAGTATTTTTATAGTATGGTGTACCTGTGGTCCCAGTGTTCATCATGATGACACGGACGTCACTGCTAAGCAAGTTCTGAAACCTCAGAGGCGGTAGGACCACACTGACGGCACTACTAAAGCGAATATCAATGGGAGACTGAAGACATCGAGGTTTGTGTGGATCAGTTGGTGAATGAGGACAGAAATATAATGGTGGGTGTACTTCTGGCCAACCATTTAGAGCTGGAAAAAAACATTTAAAATGAAAAAAAATGTAATGTTTTAATTTAATTGCACTCTCAAGAGCCTTAAAACACAATTTCATGATAAGAATCGGAAAATGTTTCAGTTCTATATTGTTATTATAAACAGCAACCTTACCTTAATTGAACCTCGAGAAGAAAATTTACACAGTTAAACCTTAAACACACGTGTGCACTTATTCGATGTATACATTTTGGGACGTGGAATTGAACTCTAGTTCCTTAATTAGAATATATGTTCTTCAGAAGAGAATATTAAGAGCTATTAATAGTAAACAAGAGAGATCAACAAGCACTACATTAAAAAGCACTTTTGGTAGAAATATAGTGTAATGTATGTTAAGATTGTTACCTCTAAGTAAATGTATGAGGAATCAGAGATCCTGTTGCGTAATGGCTGTTGCTGCAGTGGGTACTCACGTTAAAATATAAACTAAAAAACTAATTTGATTTTCTGCTCATACTACGCTACTAGTGTACTAAATTAATTGTAAGCTTTTTAGTATTTTAGCCTCTGAAGGAGCCCCTAAAGTTCTTTCTGGTGATTTTTGGCCGATCGGTATATTCGTCAAAGAGTTTGTGCAAAAGCCAACATAAAATGTTATTCCTTCCCGTATTTTTACAAATGTAAGTGGTTCTAGTCCTACCAACAACTGTACAGACAAAATTTGTGCTCGATGAACGTTCACAGTATTAGATAGAAAGGTAATGAACTTGAAATTCTTTGTTCAGCCATTACTCTGAATATGATATGGATTTGTAAACACTTTGGTTGGCGATACCAGTATTTACCAAAATGTTTTAGGCAGTAATCTATGTCCAGTTGTTCATGCTACTTAGAAGAGCACAATCTCCTAGTGTCGACTCAATTTAGTTTTAGGAAGAAAAAGGATTACTGTGCTTGCAACCGAGTCATTGGTTTATGGGGTTCTGAACTCTCTTGATATGAACAATCCACATACTAACACATAATTTTCTGTAATCACTCTCGCGGTTTTGATTGTATTCCACACAATGTCCTTCTGATTCTGATTGAAGCGTTATGGCCTAGAAGATGGTGCGCTTAAGGTAGGTAGCTCGTACTGTCTAATAGGCAACAGGTTGTAAGTTTATATGGTGTCAATTCGACTCAAGTTAATATAAAATATGGTGTACCACAGGGCTAAATATTGGGTCCGTTGCTATGTCTTGTAGCAGTAAATGATCTTCACTATAGTTTTACTTGTCGGGAGTGTTGTTCTTTTTGCAGACGACACAGCTCTTCTTTCATCTGACAGTGACTTGACTCTTGCCAGATCTGAGGCTCGGGAAACATTGCACGCAGCCCAGCAGTGGTTTATTCTGAATAGGCTATTGTTGAATCAGCCAATAAATACATTTAGTTTGTCAACTCATGCTATAAAAAGTGATTCAGTGAACTTTTTAGGTTGTATCCTGGATTGTGAATTGACTTGGGAGGACTATATTGATTTTCTTTGGACTACGCTGTGCAGAGTAGGTTATTTGACAAGACGCCTAACGTCTGGCCTTCCACATAATGTATTGAAGCAAGCCAATTTTGCCTTCTTTGATTCGATTTTAGCATATGGTACCAGGCTATGGGGGCATACAACAGATGTTCAGAACATCCTTGTAATGCAAAAAGTGTTGTTAAGATTAATGTCTGAAGCTTATTTCCTTGTACAATGTAAGCCTTTATTTACTGTATCTTAACGAGTACATTTTACAATGCCATAATAATATTTAAATCAGACAAGACTCATATATTACTAATAGTGATGTTCACTGACATGACACTAAACAAAATGCTAATATGTGTTTACCTAGAAATAGACTTTCCAATATCAATCATTGCTTTCCTTTTACAGGTTTCAGATTCTCCAACGTCCTGCCAGTTCCAATCAGAAACCCTACTCCACCCAATCAGATCACAATACCCTCCTTAGGTATTTAAGGGACTAATGTAGATGCAAACTAAGATGCTAAGATGCTTGATGTATCCCTACAAGATAGATAAGGTACGATGACTTTATTTCCTATTCTCGTTTTATTTTTATGCATGAATTATACATGTTTGTGCATAAACTGTTTTCCTGTTTATGAATTTCTTTTATTACTTGA
Source organism: Homalodisca vitripennis (assembly GCF_021130785.1). Classification (NCBI taxonomy): domain Eukaryota; kingdom Metazoa; phylum Arthropoda; class Insecta; order Hemiptera; family Cicadellidae; genus Homalodisca; species Homalodisca vitripennis. The sequence continues at coordinate 133,006,483 of NC_060210.1, read as the reverse complement.
TTATGCATTGTATCTTAAAACGAGCCTGTTGTACAGTCTGTATGTATTGGTGAAATAAAGTCGTAATGTCGTTTGAACTTCACGTATAGACTGCCTGTAAACTGATGAACTTATTCTGCTACTGATTATTAACTAATTCTTGGATCTATGACAAAGGTGATAAGATTTTATTTATTTATCAACGGTACAACCATTTTGCAACAGTATATAACAAACAATAACTATATTAAATACAACAAGAATAATCTGAAAGCTCAAGTGACATTACAACAATATTATTTAAGTTCACCCAGTTTGCCCACATCTCAAAACTATTATAGCATCATAGTACGTCTTTACTAAACAACAGCATAGAGAAAATGTGGAATACTGGTTACAGGGGTTCACTGATTTGATAAAGCAACTAAGCACAATAAAACGAGACTCTACCACCATTTTCTGGTATGGTGGCAAGTTTTAACAGTTTGGACACGTAAAATAAGATTAAGATGTTGGGAGGTTCAAGCCTAAACTTCAAATTAAACAATTAGGGTATTATAAGAAATATTTCTAAGACCTAGGCCTTGTAAATATGTTTATAACGTTTCGGTAGATTACAATAATTCTTTCTCTATGTATTCCCGGTGCTTGCAAGTAAAGAAAAACGATACATAGCATTTTAATTATATTTATATATTTAGTTTATATTATATTATATATTTGTTTATTATATAACACTTTATTATCTTTGTTATTCCAATTTTCCAGAATCAAGTTCCTCAGTTCCTGTGTAGTCTAACTTTTATGACGACATGCATGTTGTAGCGGAGCGTTTGTGTACTACAGTGCAGTGTTGACATGACATCACCTCCATAACCAAAGAGGGGATTACTTCTGCTTTTTTAGCTTTTAAATTTAATTAACCTCAATATCAAGTTTGGATTTTGTTAAGAAAATCTTTGATATTTGGAAAGCCGGTTCTATTATTGCCAAGTAAGTTTTAAATTAAAAAAAATACATTAATTGCATGTTTGGATTTTAACTAATTCGTAATTTAGGCTAACCATGTTTAGTGTAAACAATATGCCGGTGCTAGATTGTAAGCGTTTATATTACAAGGCATAGGCATAGCAAGTAGATTTTGCAACACAGCCTTTAGCTGAGGACATTGTGTGTGTTAAAACAGTGACAGTGTGTTTTTAAAAGCAGTTAACACTCAATGTAAACAAAGAATCAACATTAGTGTAACTTAACCAATGCACTTGATGATCTTGTTTTTAATTTGCAACATTTGGTTTTGATGATGGGGAGACTTTAATAAGCAGCACACTGTTATTCAATTGCTATTATCGAACAATTCGATATACTAGGCTTATCCAACTTCGATATGTAAAAATCATATACAATAAGAGTTACAAATAACCGTAACAAGAAGAATCTCGTACTTTACAATTTTTAAAACATAAATTTAACAATAACATTACAAAACAACAACACCAACTATGGCCTAGACGTAGATATCAAAGAAACCTTACTAATATTGTAAGTTTTCTATACAACTTGCCTAGTTTGTTATTAACCCTTATGATCCCAACGTCCTAATTTTAGGACGTGGGGTACAATTGCGTTTGATCCCAACGTCCTAATTTTAGGACGTGAGGTACATTTGCGTTTGACCCCAACGTCCTTTTTTTAGGACGTCCAGTAAAATATTTAAAAAAAAATAGGTTTTATATGAAAAAACCTTTGTTCCATATATCAAAATATTCGTAAAGAACCGTTTTACATAGTTATAGTATTTATCGGAACTTTTAATTTAGATTTTGACTTTGGTGGTGACGAAGAAAAGCAAGGTGGAGGTAACAACTTTTTTGAAAAACTGCCAAATAATATGCAAAGAAACTGTTGTGAATGTAGTGCAGCAAGTACCAAAGGTGGTGGCAAAAGAGAAAAGTCATTGTACATTTGTTCTAAGTGTAAGAAAGGTTTACATACCAAGTGCTTTCCTATTCACAAGTGTTAGTACATATTCTACACGGTGCCTTTTTATTATTTTATTATTCAATATCTTTTGTTGAACTATAATAAAACTTTGTAATTTAATTATTCTAAACTTTTATATTATTAAAAGAATTTAGATTTAGATAAAAACCCATTTGGATATTCATAACTAAATGATAGGACAAATATATTGCAGAAAAACATTTTTGGCACTATTTGACATTTAAAAAAAAATAATTTTTTTTCAATTATTTGTGGTTCAAATGCAATAAAACTTTGTATTTTTATTCATTATAAAGTGTTGTTATAAAATATAATTTTGGATTTTTGGTACATATTTTTTTGGATACTGGCAACTACAGGATAACACAAATTTTTGAAAGTTTTTTTGGTATAAAGTAACATAAAAAAAAATTCTGCATGTGTATATATATTTTTTTGTATTAATGCATGTGATAGAGAGTAATGTAAGAGTTAATTTAAAAAAAGATTTATAAAATTCCATCTATAAATAAAACTTTTATGGAGTTTTTAGTAAAGTCTTACATTTTCACAAAACGAGGCCTGGGACTGGGGCAGATGCACCAGTGCTAGGCGCCGGGACTCAGGCAGATACAGCGCGAAAAATGCCTGGGATCTAAAGGGTTAAGGAGTATCCGCTTTTGAAATGGAGGAAAGAATTCTCCCCATGGGTTACCAGGAGCCAAAACCACATGTTGAAGCCACTTACAGTCACAACAGTTACTTGTAAGAAATATCTCAAACATTTACCTCATATTCATCACTATTTTCAAAGTTTAGAAATATTAGTTTCTTCTTGATGTTTATTGTTTACATTGAAATTACTATAACTAATAAGTTGAAATTATATGCTAAGTTAAATAAATTGTAACATCAAATTATTCCTTTGGATAAAAACAGTTGAACCATTTGATAAAAGCGATCGAATAACGAGTGTAGGCCGCTTATTAAAGTCAACCCTTGATGATAAACCAATTAAAATAATATAGGCCACCACCTCAATCAAATCACCAATATTCATGATTATCTAAACTAGGCTTAAACCAAAATGTAGAACCGAAGGGTAGGGTACGATAAGCGGAACCGGTTTTTTATATATCGAAATTGGCAAACGATATTACTTAATCATAACCATCGATATAATCAATCGATACTGATTAATTATTTTGAACAATTAACTTTTAATAATCTGTATTAACAGCTGTAAAAACTTTCAAATAATACTCGTAATGTAATATTTCAATTTTATAAGTAACATTTGATTATTAAAAATGGCAGTCAATTTTAGAAAACTACACAACATTGCTTTGAGAGATGATATGACATTTTTTTTCGTGACTTCCAACATGTGGGACTCGTACTGAAAACCTCATTATGTGAAATTTGTGGGAAAGAAACAACTGTAATTGTGAGAGGAGCAAATATGGTCGTCTTCAGTTTTCCTAATTTTGGTTATAATAATTTGTTTGATCACTGTAAATATTAAATTCATATTTTAATTTAAAATATATGATTGTTATTGAGGACTATAGACACTTTTATATCGATTGATAGTCTAGGATTTGAGATGCGAATATTAGGTATCGATGATTACATTCTTCGATATAAAAAATCCCGGGTCCGCTTATCGTACCCTACCTCACCGAATTATGATATAGGTATTTTAAGGGGGCCATTTAACCCATAAAAAATGAAATTTTTTTTTCAAAAAAATTTTTTTTCTGTTTTTATTTCTTAAACATACTGGAAGACATGTTTTGACATTTAAATAAGTTTTTAATGACTAAATCATGTGTTTTTTGTGTGGTTTTGTACATGCATACCACTGCCTTTACTCCATTTTTTTCGCCTGCAAGCAGAAACCTTCAATTAATGCTACACCCAAATACAACTATCCAACAAAATTATTATTATTATACATTATTATCTAATTATTATATAATTATTATATAATTATGACAATAATAAGCAGTGTTGTTTCACAAGTTTTTTGATGGTTTTTAGGTTGGCAATACCAGCACCCATAAACAATCTAATTTTTTGTACTGGCAAGCAGAAGCCGCTGTTTGTGTTTGTTTACTTCTCTAGCCTTGTTTTTGTGTGGTCAGTAAACACAGTGTGTTAATTGTTTGAAGTTTGCTTTTATTTTCAGTAGAAAAGCACTAACTATAAATAGTGAATTGAGATTAGTTTTATATGTTAGTGGAAGTGTTTGAAGGAACGGTGCTGTCTTCTTTGATTTGTTTTGAAGGTAGACAGATTTGGTTTTTTGAAGAATTTTGGTGGTGAGCTTATGAATTTTTGTATGTTTATAGTGGAAAATGGCACCGATAATAACATTCTACTATTCCAGAAAAGTGCTAGAACTAAGAGTAAACAAAACTAAAAAGCTGCTTTAGCAGCCAGTAAAAGATGGGTGGCAAGTGGAAAAAACTTATAGGCCTACCAGGTGGTAAAAAAGATCCTGTGATGATTTCTAACCCTGTTTCCCAGTACTTCTAAAAAACATCTGAGAATAAGAGTGATTTAATTTAGGTCTACAAAATCATTAGCCTACCTACTATTAGATGTAAATGATATAAACATCAGCTTTTACTAGGCGTAACTCGGAAGTATACTGCGGGATAACACAAGCCTTCACGGCAGTACGCATAACACACCGGAGTACGCAGTTGTTTACGATTAGGTGTTTGAAGCCTCATTGTTACTACCAACTTTGCCCTCTATGCATTCACAAATTTAGTTTTGAAGACATCCAGACCAACGTGGGTTGCAATAAAACTTACGATTTCATGTAGTACTTACTTGTGCGAAGAATTAAAAGCTTCTTCTTATACTTCTGATACAATTGATTAATCTAACAACTTTTATGTAAACCGTATATTTTTGCAAAGTTTTACAGCATTAGGAAAAGGTTATGCTGTTGGTAGAGCAGTTTTGTATGGTTTATGAAAATTGCCTATTTTGAGTAGCAAAACATTTCACAAGTCATGCTTCCAGTTGTAGCGAAATACTACTGCCATTGATGTCAGTCAAAGTAATCTGAAATGGGATCGAAAAAGAAGTGCGTGTAGTATACAAAGAAATGGATTGTACTGTAACTTACGATTCTGTTCTGGTCATTGATACTCGGTGTACGCTACGATGGATCGTGGCACAAGAGAGGCCAATACATCCATGTATGGCATTGGAAGTTGATAGAGCTACAAACTGGCCTACGTCGTAGACTATTGCGTACTGTCAAAGTATTGTCAGGTGTGTGAAATTACTAAGACAGAGTTAGGTGAAGATCTTACTCCAGAATACTAATATTTGGTTTAGTGGACATAAAGACCTTGTGCAACAAAACTATGATTGGTCATCCCCAGCAATGGAAACAAAGCCTGCTGAAATCCTTTGGCAGAGATCTTTGAACCTATAAATTTCCGTATGTCACGATTTTGGTCGGACGGTGATTCTTCTGTACTTTGGTCACCCATAGCCATCATATTTATGGAAATGAGTTAGTCCTAACTAAAGAAGAATGTGTTTAACCACGTTGCCAAACGCCATGGGACTTCTGAGTGGGCTTCGCAATATTATAAAGACATGTCGTCGCTAAAGGTTAAACCCATGGTGGCAAAGCTACGAAATGCTCAAGGAAACAACAAATTATAAAACTGGACAAAATATTAGCAAAATAGCATCCTTAGGAATAAAGATGACATTTCTAAGAATGAAAAGTGACATCCTGAGTTGCCACTTTATCATCATTGTACATCACAGATGAGCGCCTCGCCACTCAAAATGTCCTGATGAGAAAAGAGCTGGTGTTTTTATAATCAAAAGCGGCGCAAGCTACAAACGTTACACCTGGTCCGCATCAAGGACAACTTGGGTACTGCCATCACGCCACAAGGTTCCTCAGACACATCTTTCCTGTTTACCAAAGGTTATTGGCAAAGGATTTGTGGAAAGATGGTGTAAAAGAAGGAACCCAAAATGCAAATGAGAGTTTGCATTGTACCATATGGAAAGAAGGTGTCCTAAAACAAGAAACTTTTCGTAAAAGACTCATGAGGGCGTCAGTAGCGAGGCAGTTTTCACAGTTTTAATTTGTAAACTCTGGTATTTTTTCATTGACATGAGTGCTGCTGAGTCTCTCCGTGGAAGGTTCAGTGGTAGAATAATAAATATCAGAGACAAAAAGAGAGTTTACAAGCACTGTGCCAAGAAAAAATCTGCATTACAAGAGATTCTAAGGAATTTGAAGCTGAATAAGCAGAGACAAGAAGACAAGAAGAAAGAAGAAAGAAGGGCCTACGTTATGGAGCAGGAACTTCTAGGAACTTATATCCTATAAGTAAAGTGAGTTTTAAAACTAATAAAATGTAAGAATTGTGTCAAAGCTTTTTGTTTTTTTTTTGAGACTTTTCCGCAAGTTTTAAATTTTCTGTTTTTTTGCGTCGCTGGAAACACTCTAACTTTTTTATTTGTTTAATATATCAACTTGAAATTTTTTTATGTACTCTCATAGATACTTTATCTACACACTGTAGCATGGAAATTACAAAAATACTACAAATAACCCCACAAAAAAATCTTTTGAAAATTCTTTTACTAAACCTGACTTTTTGAGGAAAAAATTTTTTTATGGTAATAAATAACTTGGGAAAAAAAATGTTTTATTAAAAAAACCATGCTACAGTGTGTAGTATTTGCGTACCCTACAATTAAAAAAAAAGAAATACTTAATTATCTATAATAATATAAAAACAGAGTGTTTCCCGTGAAAACAAAAAAAACTGCTCTCCCCTCCCGCTCCCCCCACTAGAGGCATGGTTGGGGCGGGAAAGAAAAGTATTTTTCATTGAAATTTTTTTACAAAACTAACCAGGTAATAATAAATAGTCAAATTAAAAAAAAATTATAATTAAAAAACATTTGGTTTTGGGGGTAAATGGCACCCTTAAATTACACTACCAGTTATTTTTATATCTAAAATAGTTAATCACAGTAATTAAGATGCTGAATAAGAAACTATCTAGGCTATGTATTATAAAAATGTAAACACAAAACAGCTAACAGTATCAGCCACCACACAATCGGATGATGATTATCAATCATAATTGAATACCGAAATTTGACCTGAAGATATTCATAACTAATCATTGCCAGCTTTCTTTATATAGACTATGTGTCCCATTACTGTTATTTCGTTAACTAGAAAAGTGTGTAATGACAACGACAAGAACAATGGTTATGATATGAATAATATTGGATACAGTTATTTATAAACAAAGAAATCTTTAAAAAACTGTTCATAGAATTGAGTGCAATGACGGAACCATCTTGCAGGAATATATTGAACCAACAAGAAAATTATTATTAGTAGTGTAAGTACGATAAGCGACCCGGTTTTTGTATCGATTTAGTGGTAATCATCGAATACTTAATCCATATATCTAATACAGTCAATCACAACCACTATCAATCGTCATAATAACAATCATATTTGAAATAAAGTAATTAATATGTAACACACACTGATAATATCTTCGAAAAAATAAGGAGCTATAACAGTCAAACAAAACAATTAGAACCAACAAAATGATGAAACATAACCATCATTTTTTATCATAGAATCTATATAAATAAAAGATGATACTGTTCGTGTGTAACAGCATCACTCACAAACGGCTGGACGGATTCGCCTAAATCTTTTTTTAAATTTGTTCGTCTTGATCTGTAGAATTATAGGATACTTTTATCCCCTTTCCCATTCAGATCCCGCCCCACTGGTTACAGAAAATACCCTTAAGAAATGCATTGCAGCAAACATATGTTATTAAGTGAAAGAGTCTTTTATCAAATTTTTAATCAGCAGTTCTTTGTAAACATATATAATGCGACAAAAAAATATATTTATATATAAATTTCTTTAGCACTTATAGTTTTAAAGCATAGAGTAAGCTTAAGAGAAACGACAAATTTTGTTTAAAACTGTTTCCTGCAATCATAATATATAAAGAAATGAATGTTTGTGTGTTTGTCCCTTATAACTCAGAAACTATGGACCGATCACTATGAAAATTTGTATTTTTCTAAGTAAAGTTTTATAACCAATGCCCATTGATGTATCAAACCACCATGGCTGTACTGGCAAATATAAAAGTTATCATAGAAGCGCCTGCACATTATAACTGCAATTTTTTAACCAACACAGTATTTACGTATGATTAAAATATCCAAACACAATTGAAGGCAAAGAATATACCGGCAAAAGCTTAAGAGACTCGTGCGAAGCCGCGGGAAACAGCTAGACAAAATATGCGTACTACTTATTTCTCATGGATAGCAATGACTGAAAGTGGCTTCTAGACCACGACTATTCACAGCTTGTACTGGATGATAGTTCACCACAATCTTTAACTATTGGTTGTGTTGATTTATAAACTGGTATAACAGCAATAAAGTGTTCTACTTCTAAAAAAGTTTCTTGAATTTCAAGGAAACTACAAGAGTCTATTGTATTAAAAAAAAAAAAAAATAATACAGTTCAATAATAATTGTAAACATGTAAATGTTAAGAACTTGTTAATTGTTTATTTTTACACGGGTTTTAATTTCTACTCCTAGTTATGAGATGAAATATTGCTCTGTTAATAAACCTACTAAAAGTAGATTATAAATAAATAATTCAATTTATTTTAGGCAACTATTTTTTGACATTTTTTCTTAATCAATCGTTGTTGCTTTGGTGTATTTTGTTAGCATACTTTAATTAATACTTATTTTTATTTCTGTTTTAGAATTGTTGTTTATTGAGACACCTTTATCTAGAAATATGGCTGCTGGAAGCATTGACCTATTAGATGAAGATGCTGCTGACTTGCAATTTCCGAAAGGTGAGGATTGTTTAAACAACAAATCTTTTACTAGGGATCTCTTGGCTTTTATTACTCAGTTAAATCTGTCATTGTTCAGGATTAGAGAAGATATTAGTCACCTTAATTAAATGGATCCTTTTTTATTTTTTAACACACAATGTTGTCTGCAGCAAATGAAAATTTTTATTTTTCAAAGATTGTGTCACTGATGTGTTATTCTTGGATCTTCAACAATTTTCAGAATTTCATTTGCCTTTAAGTTAAAATGTTCATTGGTTTAATTATTGTTCATCACTTGGGAAATTCTGCCTAGAATATTAGCCTAATATTGACTCCTGAAGGATATTTCTGGAAACCATTATCTGGTTAACAACATTGCATAGGCTGAACTTACAATGTTGTGAGCAGCCTTGATTCTAAACCTAGAGAATGTAGAAGAAATTAAGGTAATGCGTTCTTGAAGGAAATACTTACTCAAGGTACAGACCAATGTGTTTCTGGCACACAATTCTACCTTTACATTACATTTTTCAAAAAATAAATTAGCTATTGGTTGTTAGTTTTAGACAATAGACAATAGACAAAACTCTTTATTTCATGAACTTTGAGTACAGAAATGTTGTCAAAAGTTTGCAAGAGTTGGAACTTGATGAATGCAAACTAGGCTTGCATTACAAATAGGTGATAAATCCATGTACGAAATTAGTTTTGATCTTGAATAGTCGGGTCTTCCCTCCACCGAATATACTCGTCGATTGAGTAAAGGGGTCGAACTAGGAGCCAGTTGATAAGCCGCTCCTAAAGAGCCGGTAATAAAGAGTTTTGTCTATTGTCTATTTTTACACAGATTTGAACATTTTTCGTGACCGTAAAATTCCTTTGTAAATTCAAATGATTTCATACTGCTTATTAAAAATTTTTTCAAAGAGAAAAGTAACCTAGTGAACAAAATAAAAGTGAATTATAAGACCCAATAATCTATGACCACAATAATCAATGATTATGAAATGTATAATAGTATGAACAATGACAGCAGTGCATATATTGTTATTTCATTCATAGTGTTTATTCCCACTTGTATAGAAAATATGGCATATAATTTATATTACTTCTACCATTTGGATTTTTATACACAGTAGCAATAGTATTAGCATCCTTAATTGCAACACCTTGTGTTTCAATAAAATTTTTCAAGGAGTATTGTTCAGATTCTTTCAGTCTGGATCCAGATCTATAATACTTTACTTAAAATTGTATAAGTTTTCAACACTGTTGTATGTGGTAAAAACGGAAGTGCACTATCCAAGGCACTTTAATGTTCATGTGATTTACATAAAACACTTAGCCACTCAGTCTCATTTCTTATCAGTATCTCAAGTAGGTGATGATTTCTCAAGCAAATGGAAAATTGATATTAGTATGTTAATCTAAGAGCTTTATGTGAAAATATTATAAATAAACTCAGCTCTTTGCCAGGAAAGAACAGCGGCTTTTTACAGTAAAAAACAGGAATAATTAGCAGATTGCTTGGCACTCTCGCTATCAGTGCTATCAACTGCAAGAAAAGGAATTTTCCTTCAGTGAATCCGGACATCACTTTACTTTCTTTAGTTCTTGCTAAATATTTATTTTATTTTGTGCTTAACTCATAGTAGTATAGAGATCTCATTCCTTGACCTACATTACGTTACTCAGTAACAAAAATATAATTATTGTTACTATTTCCAATTTAAATGAACTTGACAGTTCCCATTAACAAACGGTTACAACACCAGACCTATGTATGCAGGATTTTATGTATGTTGTATGGTTCTTCAGTGGCCGTATTATATGATGTGTTAGATTTGGTGTTTTTAGATGTATGGTTTATTTACCTGTGGGAAATAATTTTCTGGTATGGTCATGTGTCACACTTTCTCAGGCAATCTTTTGCACATTCTACAAGGACCAGTTATGCCATTGCTTGCATAGTGCTCTTAAAAAATAATCTAAACTGAAACGCCATACTGATTTTAGTAATAGGACCAGTATATACACAATTCACTAGTGTTGCGCTATATCCAGTAAATGGTTGTTTTTAATTCTAGTCCTATGATTTTGCTTTGAATAGTGTTCCAGGAAGACTTTTGTTTTATATTTTCTGTAGTGCTGTTTATTAATAAACAGATATATGGAAGAAACAAACAAGAAGTTTATAAGGTAATGAAGAGAAATATTGAATGAACAAAATAATGAATTATAAACTGATTTGATTCCAATACATTAAAAACCAATGTATCCAAACTATCAATAGATAAAAACTAATAAAATATTCAGGAAGTTAATTTTCATGTGTATAAAAAAGCAAAGTAAATCAATTTTATAACAGTAAAGTAACCAATAAAACATTAAAAAAATGTTGTGTTGTTTATGAACTCTAGTTTATGATTACATGTTCTCTGTATTGAGCAATAAAAACGATTATATTTCATTAACTTTATTAGGTACAGTGCTATGTGTATGCTACAGCCTTTTTGTTTGATAAATTTGCAGAATTTGAAAATGCGGAGACTTTGCTCATCTCTGAAGTCCACATGCTGCTGGAACATCGCAAGGCGCAAAATGAAAGTGCTGAGGAAGAACAAGAGTTTTCTGATGTATTCATGAAGACTTTAACATATACAGATAGATTTCGCAAGTTTAAAAACAAAGAGATCATTGCTTCTGTTCGAAAGTAAGTAATACTTTCATTGTGTAGGTCTACTCAATTTTAAAGTGTAACGTATATCAAATGTTAATTTATTTTTTATCAACAATGTGGTAAAATTTCATTGTCAAAATTTATAATTAATATTTAGTGGAACTAATTAGTACAAATAAAAAACAGTGACTATGAATTATCAGTACAATATTGTGGCATGGTTGACAAGGTTTAATTTAATGTTTGGTGTAATGGCTACATTGATATAAGTGGATATGAATGGGATTCGAGCTGGCCTACATTACAACTAGCAGACATTGTGGAAACTCTGTGGACTTAAGCCATCCTAGCTTCCATACAATATTCAACTCGCAACTGTCACAAAGTAGGAGTAGAGGAACTTAGTTCTGCAACTGTCACTATGTTTATCTGTCACTTGCCCACACACTAACACACCAGACTCACTTTGAACAACTTGCTGCGACTAACTTTCCATTTCAGAGTGGTAAATGCAGATTGAATTTGACATTTCCTTTTGACTGAAAGAACTGATACGTCTTCAAAATCAATCAGTTTACTCTTTAGCAGACATTTTTTATAAATCCGCACTTCTACAGTTATTGCAGAATACAAGTCAGTCATTGTCCCATAATATACAATAAGTGGCATGAGTCTCATAAAGATAATGTTCATAATTTTTTGTATAAGGAGCTTATTATTTTTATAAGTGAGTTGTTCTTGGAGTGTTGCAGTTATATTTTTTGATATTTTTATCATTATCCGGAAAATTAAACCTTGGGATCCACAGGTTAAGTATTTTTATGTTTTTATCATTCATATCAGCATCAAAATTCTTATTTTATATTCTATACATTTCATTACACTTAAAATATAGGTTCAAAAACATTGCTATCTACTTCCTGATACATGGTTTACACCTAAACATTTCAGGGATTTAACATGATATTCTGTTACGGGAAGTAAATGTTTGAAATAAAATTGTGGCAACATTATACAACATATTTTTAGGTTTGATATAGAATGAATTTATTTTATTTCAAAACTATAAATCAATACATCTGATTTAATGATTATAGAAGATGGACTTTTACACTATGTAAGGAAATAAAATCATTGATGCATGTAAGTTTGAGTAATGTAATGTATTGAGTTAGTGATGTTATTGAGCTAAACTCAATTCAATTATAATCAATCTTAATATTTGGGTGGAAAATCTTTTCTTAGGCTAAACTGGTAAAGACATATTTACTGATGCTATAATTTTTACAGTATGACAATATTTGGGCTTACTAACCGTACGATGCAAGGAACTGTAGTCCATCTGTTAGAATATTGATCAACATAATTCTCATCATAACCAGTCAATTTTAATATAATGCAAGCATATATAAAGCTTTTATAAAACATAACTTAGGTCTAGGACTAAAACCACTTTCAAGATTTTATTCCCATTTAATCAAGTCTTTTAAATTTTTTCCAGCTTATTAACCCAGAAGAAATTACACAAATTTGAACTGGCTTCCATAGCAAATCTGTGTCCAGAAACACCTGAGGAGGCAAAAGCCCTAATTCCAAGGTTTGTTTTTAAATGTATATTTACAGCAAAGCCTATCATATCTGGTCTATTATGGCACCAGGTTAGGGTGGATAGTATTAATGGAGCATGTGGAATTGTAATATGATTTGTAATAGAATTTTTAAGTAATTTATAGCAGAACCATTGGTAATATTGAGGACTACTAAACACATCAAAGCTAAATGGACATCAATTACGTCAGAGTGTGTGTAGCTCTTTTGGTGACAAACGTAAGTTGTTATGTCCGTAGTTTAAAATCACATATGGTGATGTCAATTCTAGCTTCAATCTACATTACACTGCTTCGAGAGATGCTCAACACTCAAAGCTACTGTCAGCTTGTATGTCCAGTTACATTACATTTCACTGTGTAACTTACGTCGGACATCATCAACAGATGTTGACTTACATCCGTTACCATTGCTCATGTGTCTCTGGCCTAAAACTAACTACTATATTGGATATTTTTAGTCAAATGATCTTTTAGTTATGTATCTACGATACGTAACAAAAAATAAAACGTTCATAATGTACAATTTTAAAAATAAAGATGTGGCTTATTAGGGCAGTGTCTCATGCATATATGTCACTGTAGAACGTGTTGACTGAGTTTGAGAGTTCTCACCATTATAGTAATTTGAGCCGATCACTCTTGATATTTGAAAACAATGACAAATGCTACAAATATAGCATTTTTCAGTCACCGTGACAAATACGTTCACCACGTTAACTTAAGGAAGCTGTTGAATTTAGTGTTCTTTTCACTACAAATCTACCCTCTGGACCTCTTTCTACTTTATTCGATAGGTTGACGGTCTCAATAACCTTTTGTTCTTTTGAAGAACTCTTTATTTTTGTGTCAGTTCTTTGTTGTATTACCTGAACTGTCTGTTTGTGCTAAGTTCAATATAGAATCATTTATTAATAAAATTAGCATAATATTACATTTTTCTAAAATAAAAATTTGAATTCTTGAATCTTAACTATAAGTTATAAGCCTACTACTTCATAATGAAATGCTATGACCTTAACTTTAATCTCATAAGAAAAGTGATTTAAACACTTTTAAACTTTTATTTTTGTTTGAATAGTAATGCAAAATGTCACAGGTAAGATCAACACATTTTAGTTTTGCGGGTAAAATGTATACATTTTGAGTAGGTATTGAAATGATAAAGTATAAAAAAGTTCGAGATTTTACTCTGAATAATCAATATAAATTGATATAATACAGTGGGACCTTGATATATCAAATGCCTTGACAAATCGGAAGGTTTGTCATACCCCTTGAATGTTCCATTTACATGAATGCTAATTTTTCCTCTATATATCGAAGGTTTAATTTAAATAACATCAATATATTGAATTTTTGCTCTTAATTTTGTCTACTATTCTGTACCTCAGAACCATAGTATCGTAAGTCACAACTGGTCAACTTTACAGAAGAGCCCCAAAAACACAATCCGACTCTAGTTACCATTAAGGGCAAGGTTAAGATATACTATTATAACTATTTTAGCAGTAAAGATTTACAAATCCAAAACCAATTTTTTATATTGTCAAAGATTTTTTACTTTAACATAATTAGTTTTATTAATAATGGACTTACGGATGTTGTGGTCTTTAACATAGGTGACTTAATATGGACTTAGACTCCTATGGCCATAATTGGTAAAACTAATTGTAGGGATAGTAAAAAAATGGTAGAATTAATAATAATTTAAATTTATTAGTTTTATTATTATTACTAAGATTAACATTATTAATAGTTTTAAGGTCTGATAAAAAAGAGCAGCATTAGGTTAAGTTAAGTAAAGCTAAGCACAATTTTTATTTTTTAGAATAATTCACTTTTTGGTCGATACACTTCAGTCGATAAAAAAAAACTTTTTTGATGTCAGATGTGTAAACTGCTTTAATCTAGTTCAGTTGAATCTTCTTCAGGGAAGTCACCACATCATCTCCATGTGGAATGCTTTCAAAATACTGCCTATACTCTTCAGGAGCCCACTGCACTGCATGAGAGTTTGGATGTCCCTATACTTTTTCATTGCTTATTCTCTTTCTTGTTCTTCTTAGTTGAGGTATAATCTGAGGCATTATTAAACCTATTCGTTTGTTTCTCTTCAAATCAACTTGTTGAAAGTAATCTTCACTGAAACTAGTTTTATAGTAAACAACACCTTTATTTTCTCTTCGCAATTGCAGCCATACTACTTCAGATATCAAAAATGGTTCTGCTTCTGTGTTTTTTTTTTCTGGATATAAGTGGACCATTTTTCTCTTTTAGATGTAAGAAATTAAGAAAATTTTCTAAAGCCATTCTTTTAGTCTGAAATGGATTTTTTTGAATCACATGTCGCAATGAAATTCATCCAGTCATTGGTTTGTAAAGATAGTGTTTTCTTTGAACTTTTTTCTTTGCCCTCTCAATTATACTAATGCTTACCATCAACCTCCATGTGTGTATGGCCGGCAAGAAGAAATTTATGATTTATTACTTCAAGATGGGGGAGCTTTTCCATAAGCCACATGTACATGAAGATCATGTTCAGGTTTCTGTTCTGCCCACTGCAATTATCTGTCCATACTGTAAGGTTCTTTGTTTTAGCAGTTAATTCTTGACTTCCCCAAGCAAAAAAGCAAGAAGCCATTTCACTCCCCCCTCTTCCTCCAGCAGTCTCATCCCAAATCATACAATGAGTTTTATTTTCTGTTGTGTCATATATTGTATAGTTTAATGTCCATAACTTTCTTAAGTAAAAACTTTGACAATTTGTTAATGCTGGTGTTGGTAAGCACTTTTGTAAGTCTGCTGTAATGACTTTAGTGTCTTCACTTTCCTTGGCAATGAGTTTGTCCTCTCTTTTTAAAGTATATCTTCGAGAAGCTTCTAAATGATCCTCCTTTTGCTGTTTGAGTTCTTGTATTTTTTTCCTGACACTGTTCATTTTTTAGGTTACAGTCAATTTTGTCACACGTATCACAAGTATCGTTATCAGGCAAATGAAAAGAATAATTAAATTGTTCATTGAACACTTTAGAAAATAACCATTTCTTTTCTGGTTTTCATACCATCTTTATTGCAGTCTTCGATACATGTCCGTACATTTTGGTAATATTTAAATGATTGCCCAAGTATTTCCGCTGTGACCTCTCCTACTGTAATGGCTAACATATGCAGGATATTTCTTAATATGATTTTTTGATCACTTCTATTGCTTCATCAGGTATTTTATTAATCAGTGTGTGGTGTCCTCTAAGGTCTCCTGCTACAAGACCAATGTCACCTGTCTTTCTCAAAACACTTCTTGTAAACATATCCGAAATTGAAAGAGTATTTAAAAAAAAGGTTTTACACACTACTTCTTCAACACTGTTCTTTTAAAAAATATATGCATTGCTCACCACTTTTATTCTGCCTCGTTCCGTCTCTTTGCCGCTGCCTAGTTACAGGTTTTGATTTGATGCAAGAGATGCAACAAACTGCCTTTTTAAGTCCCCCAGGTTCTGTCATATTTCCAAAACTCGGAATGGATATTGAGTCTTTCTTCATTTGTAAATCTTGTGTTACATTTTAATCGACAATTATCTCGACATGGAGGTTTTAATGGCCTTCCTTCTGCAACCTTTCCCTTTGAATTTACGTACTGCTCACCAGAAAGTACTTTTCTTTTCCTAATGTTTTTTTTTCCAGTTTACTGGGTTTCTGACTCTCTTTTGCCCTTTTCAGGAATATTTATCATGTCATCATTTGAATCAGAATCACTGTAGGGAACAAGTTTATATTGATTTGATACGGCTGTAGGTACGGTATTTGTATCAACTGTTGTAGGTTGTGATATCTCAATGACATCACTAAAAGATATTTCACTTTCTGAACTCTCCTGGGGTACATAAGTGGGATCATCCAGATCATTGTCAGAAAATAAACTGCTGTTTGATGAACAGTCCACTTGTACAATTTCAGCAGGAAGATGATGTCCGGTTTCTGGTTCTGCAAAGAAAAAGGTTTATTAGTAGCCTACTACCCAATAAAATATGTATATATAATTAAGGTTAGTACCCTTGTAGGTATAAACTCATTTTATAAACAAACATGTTACGGACAGGCCATGATACATATTTTCATTACGTTACGTCTTAATTTTTGTAGCTGCACTTCCATATACGCCCGGCGAAACAATCGATTTAATATCAAATATCAATCTTTCGTTCGAGATAAATGAGTAAGTACATTATTTATGTAAATTTACCCAAATTTGTTTAAACACAGTTTCACATAATTAATTACAATATAACATCATTTAACACACATTTACAATATATTAGAAAATTTCAAACTTATTACAATTGAAAATAGTGCCTCTAGATGCATATAACTGTGGACTCTTGGGATCACTCATGCCTTGGTGATGTGGATTGCCTTACACCGTAGAACAAGGCCATCTTTTCCAGGAGACACTTACATAACTATTTATTTTTGCCGAAAAACATTACAAACACACTTCTCAGATAATACGAAAACCAACCACATTTTTTGTCTCAGTAATGTCATTACAGAACGTTACATTTAATTGTTTATGATATTTAATTTGGTTCTTAAAAAAATCAACATTATTTTCTTGACCAATAAAGAACGACATTTTCATACAGAAACCGATAATTCATAATTTCATTTCATTCTTCCTAAGATCGATATATTAACAAACTATATTTACTATCAATATGAATTTCGGTAGTACATTATTTGTTTCACGGGGCCGTATATGGAACTGCAGCCTTTTTGCTCTTAATATGGTCTTATATCAATACTGTTAAAGCCCAGTTTGTAAGAATGACAATAACCTTAAGTGAAAATTCAGGTTATAATATTGTAACAAAACAACATATGCCTATAACGTAGGCAAGAAAACACTTACCATAACCGTTCACTGATGGATCAACAACATCTTCTGGATCTTGAATAAGATTTTCATGTTTGGTGATATTTTGTCCTAGTAGGCTATAAAGCTCAGGGAATGATTCTTGAATCAAATCCGGTTGCACTGTCTGTAAATTAATACAATGATTTTAAAATACTACAAAATACTAAAAAAAACTATTACAATCTTACCTTTTTGTTATTAGGCCTATCAAACTGGTTATTAAATTTTATTACTAAAGCTTGTAATTTTAAAATATTCATATTTTGTCAGATCTGTAATTTATTTCATTAACATAGCTTAAAAGGTTACATAGCTTTGTAACAACGATTACAATGAATTAATATGGTTATGATAGGTACCCATAACCTCTGACCTACAAAATAAAAATTAGAACTAACCAACTGTAATTCAGTTAGAAAAGCCGCAGGGCTGCTGTTCCTGGGTGCTTGTGTTCCTGAATGTTAGGAATCCTCTATTAATGGAGACACTGGGCAACTTGTTACATCTTCTGAAGTAACAACATAGCCATGATCAAGACTTAATAATGTGTTTCTGATGTTGTGCCAATGAAAGCATAAGTTTTCCTCTACTTGAAACATTACTGTATGGTCCATCCGTCATTATAAATAACCATTAAACTCTAGCTTTTATTCATATGAAAGACAATGTATGCAATCTTTAACCACAATGACCTCGAATATCTTTCTTCTAACCTCAAACACCAAATTCGAGAGCAAAAGCAACAATAAACACATGTAGCTACAAATCAGCTGATTGAAAAAACTGGATTTGAGTTACTAGCTACTATATACAGTACAGGAGCCAGACTAACGTAAAGTCCGGCTCTGGACTTGCGTTACACTCATTGGAGCTTACTATTTAGAACCAAATATCGTATCTAGATTTACGATAGTATGGCTCAAACAGATGTTGTGACTTACGATTGTATAGCTCTAGCTAAATCCGTAAATATATTTTTTAGCAGACATACGATAGAATGGTTCTATAGAGCACATAATTTCAACAAAAGATCAGCTGATATCAGAAAAATGATATTTTTGGACTTACGATACTATGGTTTCTGAGGTACAGCTGATTTACCTCTTTATATCCAAGTTTCAGTTTATCAGCGCAACAATCCGAAGTACACTGCTGAAGTTTATGTAGATACTTTAAACCCCCACTATCGACACCCTTTGTTTTCTGTTGCCGCCAGTGGTGAATCATCACTCCAGTCTTAGTTTTATTTGGACGTTAGTGTGATTCGAGCGAATTTAAGTTAACTCAGTGAACTGTGCGCATTAGATTTTTAGCTGTGACAGTACTTAGTATAAAAGTGCGATGGAAAAACTAAATACTTTATCTTATGAAGCTAAAATTAAACTTACAGAGACTGTTAATTCTGAGAACAAGAAAAAAGTGACATTGCAAAGGACTTTGATATACCAGCGAATACTCTGTCAATCATTTCTTACTAAACATTTCCCGATTACGTATTCACAATCAAGAGTAAATTATAATTGTAGGTTATGGACCTGGAATTCTGTATATTGAAGACCGCCGATTTGACCTTGATATAATGAACAACAGAAAAACGATTGTAAACCTCTATCCCGAACAGCCTTAACCCTCATAGTGCCAGGGTCTCCCGTAACGGGAGACCTTATATACTTCCGAAAAGTGCCGAGTCTCCCGTACCGGGAGACCCCGTAGTAGCGCAAGAAGTGCCAGGTCTCCCGTAACGGGAGACTTCGTATTTAATTTATTATACAATACTGTCATATATTTACTAGTTTACACTACATCCAAAAGCTTTATGGATATCCAAAGCGTAAAAAAAAAAAATATTTTCCTTTGTTCTGCGGGCAGATGACGTGCTTGTTTTTGTGGTACTTTGGGATTATACCGACCACACCCAGAGATTAATCGTTATTTGACATTTTGCTTCTACTGATTACTAGATTAGCGTAGAACAATATTTCGTCAATATAAAACAGGAATTGTCTTATCGCAAACTCAGAGTTCAAAGTCGAGCGGTCTAGTAGATAACGTGATTACAGAGTCTCGCCGCCCGTTCAGCTGGTGCGTCGCTTTGTTGTAATTCCTTGTTTTACCCCTACATTTCTCCAAACACAAAAATTCACAAAAACAAATATTACCAAACAAAAACTAAATTCTTTATTGAAAAAAAAAACACTCAAAACTTGTTTTAATTCTTGATCACACTCCGCCACCCAAAATGCGAGTGCCTCCGAAGGTGCTGCCGAAGCCCGCTCTGATGTCAACGTAAGAAAAACATCCCTCGAGATAGTACCTATCAGTAAAATATCAAATTCTAGAGGGGCTGATCAGAAATATAAATTGAATTGTAATTGAAAGGCAATTGTGTACTGTGCAAAAAACTTAAATAATCATGTAATGCCGCACTGCCTGCCGTAATCGGGATTCTCGAGAAAGATAAGATAACAGCGACAACAATACCGATCACAATACCTGGAAATGCTTGTAAGTTTGTAATTAATTAAAGAGTTGTTTTTTTCGTTCTATTATGTTTGTTTCTATAAATTTATATTTTTGTGTTCTTCGTACTTGTGTGGTCGGTATAATCCCAAAATACCGTTTTTGTTTTGTGTTCAGCTGTTTTGATGCAACGACGATCGCAGTGGCCGTTGTGTGTTGTGTTTCGTTGTTGTTTATCTTGCTTGAGAGTTTTCAAGTTTTTAGTGCTGCATTTGTAGTTTCAACCCGAAAAATGGAAGATAGTGATGTTAGAAAATTTTTGGAAGCTACTTGTTTTACAATTCTTACAGGATATATTAGGAATTGAAGTAAAAAATGTAATATTATTGTTAGAAACATTGTTGCTTAGAGAAGAAAATCTAATCCTTACAAAAAATTTGTAATTTGTTAGATATTATTTTCAGGTAGTTTTAGTTCAAATATAATGTTATATATTATATAAAATCTTTTGTTCTTTCACAAAAAAAAAATCATCAAAATATGTTGGTAAGCCAATTTTTTACAGCATTGTAACCAAAAATTTTTTCATTGTTTTTTTTTTTCTAGAAGGTTTTAATTCAGAATTATGTTATACATATGAATTTTGATTGTTTTTTTAATGCTGTATAACATAAAAATATTTCTAACTAGATAAAACAAAATTAGTTTATGTTTTTCTATCTCAAACTTAAAAAAGGGTTTAAACATTTTTTAAAGCCTATCGATTTTTTATAAAATTTGCATTTGTAGTTTCAACCCGAAAAATGGAAGATAGTGATGTTAGAAAATTTTTGGAAGCTACTTGTTTTACAATTCTTACAGGATATATTAGGAATTGAAGTAAAAAAATGTAATATTATTGTTAGAAACATTGTTGCTTAGAGAAGAAAATCTAATCCTTACAAAAAATTTGTAATTTGTTAGATATTATTTTCAGGTAGTTTTAGTTCAAATATAATGCTATATATTATATATAAAATCTGTTTGTTCTTTCACAAAAAAAAAATCATCAAAATATGTTGGTAAGCCAATTTTTTACAGCCTTGTAACCAAAAATTTGTCATTGTTTTTTTTTTTCTAGAAGGTTTTAATTCAGAATTATGTTATACATATGAATTTTGATTGTTTTTTAATGCTGTATAACATAAAAATATTTCTAACTAGATAAAACAAAATTAGTTTATGTTTTTCTATCTCAAACTTAAAAAAGGGTTTAAACATTTTTTAAAGCCTATCAATTTTTTATAAAATTTGCATTTGTAGTTTCAACCCGAAAAATGGAAGATAGTGATGTTAGAAAATTTTTGGAAGCTACTTGTTTTACAATTCTTACAGGATATATTAGGAATTGAAGTAAAAAATGTAATATTATTGTTAGAAACATTGTTGCTTAGAGAAGAAAATCTAATCCTTACAAAAAAATTTGTAATTTGTTAGATATTATTTTCAGGTAGTTTTAGTTCAAATATAATGTTATATATTATATAAAATCTGTTTGTTCTTTCACAAAAAAAAAATCATCAAAATATGTTGGTAAGCCAATTTTTTACAGCATTGTAACCAAAAATTTGTCATTGTTTTTTTTTTCTAGAAGGTTTTAATTCAGAATTATGTTATACATATGAATTTTGATTGTTTTTTAATGCTGTATAACATAAAAATATTTCTAACTAGATAAAACAAAATTAGTTTATGTTTTTCTATCTCAAACTTAAAAAAGGGTTTAAAACATTTTTTTAAAGCCTATAGATTTTTTATAAAATTTAAAATTTTTACAGTTCTTTGTGTACTCTTTTATGATAGGTAAATTAGAACAGTCTTTTACCAACAAATTGAATAAAAAACCATGAAAATATGTTGATAACCCAATTTTTTACAGTGTTTTTACCAAATTCTCACGTTTTTGCTGAAAAATTCCCGGCACTTCTTGCAAATACCCCATAATTTCATCTGGCACTCTTACAATGTGAAAAATTTTTAGAGCTGTGGCACTCAAAGGGTTAATATATCATACATATTAAAATTCTCGATATATCAAAGTTTTGTGTTTTCCACTCAGTTTCGATATGTCTAGGTTCCATTGTATAATGTAAAAACAATAAAGAAAAAGGCTAAATAAATATTTGGATGCAAAGATTATTTTAAAATTGATACATATCCCTAAATAAATAACAGAATAAAAGGGGCTTGAAGTGAATTTTTTTTGGGGCATTCTTCTTATGGGGCTAAACTCAAGATGGCCTCTAGTACAGCCAGCTCTTGGTTTGGTTACTGCCAGTCATATCTCTGCTGGTATATATATATATATATATATATATATATAATATATATATATATATATATATATATATATATGATTGTAACTTAGTATCCTGGTTAGTTAAGTAAAAATAAGAAAAAAACTATGACTTCCCTTAATGAATTTATTAAACTATGTACAATACAGTTTATTTGGTAAGGCTTTTTATTAGATGAATCTTGTCTTTTTTAAGTAAGCCTCTCATCAATAGCTAGCAGCAAATCTGGTTTCTATTGAGATGTATACAGAGTTAGGAAAGCGTGTGTTTCTGTCATCTAACCTGACACCTCCAAAGCAAATGTTTTAGTTTCCGGAATGTCTGACGACTTAGTCACAGCAAGAAATATGTGTGATGTGACACTAGCCTTACAGTTACAAAATGTTAAGTTGTTTGACACTAAACCAGATATCAGAGGTGCTGGATATTACAGGGCTCAATATGACAGTTTTACTGTATTTTGAAAAAAAAATTAAATTTATTTAAGTGTTCATATAAAATCCTTTTCATTTGTTCATAGGACCATCTATACAATATTCAGCCATAACAAAAAGAGTGAAATTATTGGAACTGTCTAGATGTTAACAGAACATTTAGTTTTCCAAGTTTGGAGTTGGGTTGATGAACCTTTGAAAGTTATGTTGTTGTTTTTTCACCGGAAATAGAATGTCTATAGCAGATTTTGTTGTAGCTTTTAACTCAATACCAAAATATACAGTCTATGAATTTGGCTCCAATAGCAAAAAATAATTTCGATTAGATTGGTATCAAACATTGTAAAGATAATCTTAGTTTTTAGACTTAAACAGCTCTTGTCAGAACTAACAGTAAATTTCTCGTTTACACCATTTTTATACTATATAAAAAATGTAATAGATTAATTTCTTTGGTGCGAAGAGCAACTTAAGTTATATTCCACATTTAATCAATCAAATTCACAGTGCTAACTTCAAAATAGTTTAAAACATTTTCAAATTATGTAATATCTGTTTTATAAAAACGTAATTTTTTCAGTTTGGAGGGCAGATTTGAAGATGAAGAGTTACGACAAATCCTGGAAGACATTCAAACAAAGAGAAGTTTACAATACTAAGTGTTTAATCAAAATTGTACCAATAAGATTATTTATGTTTTAGCTGTGATTATAATAAATTCTTTCTTACAAATAGTGTTTATTTATTAGCACACCTATAAAAAACTGTAGAACTTTTGTGTAATTTCAATGTACAAGTTAATACATTATTTGTAATGTTTGTATATTTTAAATGACTATGCATATAAAGTAAGACATTCATATACAAATGTGTTTATTTACTAAACTTAGTGCAGCTGATGATACATTTTTTATAGTAAATTTCTCAATCATTACAATAAAAACCAGGTTGTGTGCTTATACAATACAAATTACTATTGT
This sequence comes from Homalodisca vitripennis, assembly GCF_021130785.1. Lineage (NCBI taxonomy): Eukaryota > Metazoa > Arthropoda > Insecta > Hemiptera > Cicadellidae > Homalodisca > Homalodisca vitripennis. Next base: position 132,982,198 of record NC_060210.1, on the reverse strand, counting down.
CTCCCAGACTATAACATTGAATAACGTTTTAAAAATGTGTGTATATCCTACACAGTGATCAATGTATTCAATTAATCATAGTTGAAACTCAAAAAGAAAAAAATCCCTTCTGGCTCAGTTGGAAAAAGGTAAATTTCACATGAGGCTGTCATCTAGAAATGTAAAACTGAAAATGCATTACGTATTAGTTTATGTAGATGTTTGATTCACACAACACTGATGTGACAATAACTCAATATTGGCCTGTTAATATAATTGTAACACTTTGAAACATTTATTAACTCCATAATTTTGAAGCAGTACAAGACAATATTGTTATAAGCCTATACATTTCTTTGTATAAATGTGGACTTGATTTATTTAAATTAAGTTTGTAAACATATTCACTTCTAACGGTCCAATTTTATCTATAATGCAAAAATGAATCGCAAAATGTGTTGGTAAGCGCAAATCATGAGAACGACTGGACCATTTTAACAGTGGCTTATATAGCTCAGTTGGTAAATGAAAGATTGCTATACACGAGGATCTAGGTTCAAATCTCATAGTGGGCATAATCTTTTTGCCTCATAAAATATTGAAGTTGATTCTACAGTGGAAGAGGATATACATTTTGTGGATTTTTTCCTTTTTGTTTTAATTAATTATCTGTAAATATATGTATTATTGACTCTACTTTAGTAAAAATGGCTAAAACAAAGAGTAATAAAAAGACTGTTGACAAATATCCTTATGGGGATTGCAAAAAAAATGTAACAAAAAACAGTCGTGCTGTTTTATGTAAAGGAGTATGTCAACAATGGTTTCACTTTAAGTGTACAGATTTGACTGTTACCCAGTTTAATACATTGTATAATACAAAAGAAAACTGGTACTGTAATAAATGTGATGTAACAGGAGATAATGGTGTATTTCAAGACACTATGAGTGTAGTTAGCTCTATCAATGAAGGAAATTATGAGGAAACAGTTTTAAATAATGAAATCAATACATTGTTGACTGAAGAAATAGAAAATAAAAAATCAATAATAAAAATTCTCAACGAAGATTTAGTAAAAGCTCGAAAACAAATTAATAATTTAGAAAAACTAGTACTTGACAGGGAGGAGGAAATAATTAAATTAAAATATAATAATAATAATACTGATCTCAAGGTGGTATCGTGTGGAAGTACAAAATCAAGAAGTTTGCCTTGTCAGTTTAAACTTCAAACAGGTAATTTCTTTCAACTCCTCCAGGACAATGAAACTGATTTAGAAATACAAGGAAATAATGTACAAATGAAAGTACAGGCAGACACTTATATAAATAAGAAGATAAAAAAGAGCAATCAGACTAAACAAACAACTTTGAACCCTTGTTATAAAAATCAGAAGAAAAAAATATTGTTATGTTCTGATAGCCATGGAAAAAATCTAGTGTGGCATATTAATAAATGTCAACAGGAATATGAAAGTGTAAGTTTTGTTAGGCCTGGAGGTAAAACTAAACAGATAGTAAATAAAGAAAATATAACGAGTGAACTTAAGAGTAGAGAAGACATTCTAGTTGTGCTGTGTGGTTCAAATGACGTGGCTGCAAATGAAGCCCAAAACGTGTTACATGGTATCAAAGAGACTCTTAGTTATGTACGCAATAACAAAGTTCTGCTTGTTAATTTACCTAATAGATACGACCTTGCTAGCTGGTCATGTGTTAATAAAGAGGTTCAAAGTACAAATGTGGCGCTAGCAGACCTGAGTAAGGAATACTCAAATGTGTCACTGATTGAAGCAAGTCAGGCTGAAAGACACCTACATACCCGCCATGGCATGCACCTTAATCAACGGGGTAAGAGATGGCTTGCTGAGAAGATATGCAGAGAGGTGAGTAAATGGAGCTCAAGCAGATCACCTTGTTTGTGTGAATCGCCTGATGATATTGTGCCAGCCCCGGTCAGTTCACCAGCCCCGGTCAGCTCACCAGCCCCAGAAGGTAGGCCTACATTACTGAGGAGCGAGAATGGAGGCAGCACCCAAATGCTGTTGGAAAACTCTCTCCAGGATTGTGAGCGTCAGATTTTATTGGCATCCGGTACAGACCCACGAGCTGATATATTGATCCATCAGTGCCTTCCTTCCCAGCTTTCGATGGATGAATTTCCCCCACTACCATCCACCTCACCTAGTTCTGTAAATAACTTAACTTTTAACGAAGCCAGTAATGTAGATATTGTAAATAGTAATAATAGTTTTTTAGCCAAAGTTTAAATTATGTTAATCATTGTTCAACTCTAAGCAGTCAGGCATCAACACGTTCTAATATCTGTGTGTCTACACTAAATATTAGATCTTTGCACAAAAAACTTGGTTTGTTAGATATTATCTTAAGGAATAAGCCTTCTGATGTGCTTTGTTTGAATGAGCATTGGCTGACAAAACAAGAAATTTCTCTGTATGTCCCAGAAAACTTTGTATATGCAACCAGTTACTGTAGAACACCACCTCTTACTCATGGTGGGTCATCAATTTATGTTAAAAATGACTTGAAGTATGATATAATAGATTTATCCCAGTATTGCATTGATTTTATCTGTGAAGTCTCAGCAATTAAACTGGTACACTATGATCTTATCATTGTGTCAGTTTATAGAACTCCAAATTCAGATTTTAGGGTTTTTTTAAATAAGTTAGATGTTTTAATGTCATATATAGTATCTAAATCTTGCAAATATTTTGCTATAACAGGTGATTTTAATGTAAATATTTTAGAAACTCATAGGTTGGATGTTCAATGTTTTTTAGATGTTTTTAGATCCTTTAATTTATTTCCAACTAATTTTAAAGCAACTAGAGATTTGGCCTGTTTGGACAATGTATTCACAAATTTGGATGGTAGTAGTTTTGACTCCTCCTTACTTGAACAAGACCTAATATCAGACCATGCTGGCTTATGGGTAAAATTTTTCAATTTGCCAAAAACATTAAAAAATAGTCAATGTTTTAAGAAAACAACGGAAAATTGTACCAAACGATTAATATCCCCTGAAAAACTACATAATCTAAAAGAATGTCTAAGTAATCTTGACTGGGGCAGTGTGTGTAATAATTGTAATGTAAATGTTATTGTTAAGTCATTTGTAAATATTTTAAGTGTTTATTTTAATATGTATTGTCCAAAAATATCTGTAAAATGTAAACCTAAGAGAATTAACAAGGGGAACTGGTTTACTCCTGAATTAAGTATGATGAGAAATCAACTTTTAACTTTGTATGACAAATGGAAGGATACTTCAAGTTTAGTAGATAAGGCACGTTTTAAGAATTTTCAAAAAAATTACAGACAAGATATTACAAAGGCCAAAATTGCAGCCAATAGCAAGATGATTTCAAACTCAAAAAATCGTTGTAAAGCTGCATGGAAAGTTGCAAAAACTGAATGTAATCTGAATCCGATGTCACAGCCACCAATACCTATTAGCCCTGATATTTTAAATGATTTTTTTGTGAATGTGGCAGTAAATACAAATAATAACCTCTGCTCTGATTTTTTAGCAAACTCCCCTCAGCCACAACCAACTAGCAGTTTTCAATGGAAACTGATTGATGAAACTTTTGTTAAATCTGTTGTAAATAAAATGAGTAATTCCCGTTGTGAGGATGTGTATGGCCTTTCAAATTATGTTTTAAAAAATATTATTGATGTAATTGTAGTACCACTTACCTATGTAATTAATTTAATTTTATCTCAAGGAGTTTACCCAAATTGTCTTAAAGTATCTAAAATTACACCTATTCATAAGAAAGGAGATGTAAAAAATCCAGACAATTATCGTCCCATTACAATTGTACCCATTATAAGTAAAATTATTGAGTCATGTCTTGTAGCTCAACTCTATGAATATTTTGTAAATAATAATTTGCTATACACCTATCAATTTGGGTTTAGACCTAACCATTCAACTAGTGATGCAGTAGAAGCAATAGTAAACTTTGTTCTCAATGGTTTTGAAAATAAACTGGTAGTAGGAGCAAGTATGATTGATTTAAGTAAGGCGTTTGATACGGTTTCACATGGCTTATTGTCAAAAAAGCTAAAATATTATGGAATTTTGGACAAAGAGCTGCAATTGTTGAGTAGTTACCTTACATATAGAAAACAAATAGTTTGTATACAAGACAAAGATTCTCAATTTTTACATGTTTCAGCAGGGGTACCACAAGGTTCAGTACTGGGACCCTTTCTTTTTTTAATTTTTGTTAATGATTTTAGTTATAATGTTTAATCTTTTTCTGTTCTATATGCAGATGATACAACCATTACTAACTCTGGTTTGGATATTTTAGATGTGAAAATTCAACTTAAACATTCATTAAAACAAGCAAAACAATGGTTTCTTGCTAATGATCTGTTAATAAATGATACTAAGACTGAACAAATAATATTTACTTTAAAGAACCATTTATCGGATGTAGACTATGACTTGTTCAAACCTGTAAAATTGCTTGGTATTCATTTAGACAGCAAACTCTGTTGGGACGAACATGTTAATCATCTCTGTAAAAAACTGTCCAGAGTTACTTATCTTTTAAGAAAGTTGAAGAATTGCGTGAATCTGGATGTTTTTGTCATGATATACTTTGGCCTTTTTCATGCACATCTGAGCTATGGTATACGTCTTTGGGGTGGTTCTAGTTCAGCAAAAAGAGCCTTTATTTGGCAGAAGAAGGCTCTTAGAATAATAAACGGACTAGCCATGTCGGCTTCATGTAGAAACACTTTTCAACAACTTAATATTATGACTCTTGCATGTATCTACATTAGCTGTAACCTGATTTATGTTAAGAAAAACATTAGTAATTTTAATCAAGCAAATTCAATACATGATTACAATACTAGACAAAAGAAAGATCTTGTTAAACCTAATGTTAGGCTTAATAAGTGTTTAGATAGTTTTAAGTATCAACAAATCTTGTTATACAATAAACTGCCGATGTCCATCAGGTCACTTCCTTGTAATAAATTTAGTTGTACTATTGCTAAGTGGCTTAAGAAGAAAGCATTTTATACTGCAGAAGAGTATATGAACTGTGATATGTTGGACTTGACACCTTAATTTTGTTTATAACTTCTTGACGATGCCTATTGTGACTTGTTTACTTAATGGAAAATAAAGTTCTTGATTCTTATGGTAAAACAGAGAAATGAACCCTAACATGCCTCAACGATTCATTGTTTCCCTGGCTACAGTCCAAAAATCAAGACTGGTATAACGCAAAACTTTAATAATGATTTTTTTTAATGTTGTTTGGAAACCTTAATAAGGATTTCCCCCTTATACCGAAAGTACAGAGGAAGTAGATAGGACTTCCCCCTATGCCGTAATAAGCTTCTTGGTCCTACTTATGTGTGTATATTTTCTTCATCAGGACAACAAGGCAAACTCAACTATGTCCCTGGAAATATTTTATTCTGAAAGCAAATTACAGAAGCCTATAGTAAACAATTTTGACCAAAATAGATTTCCGAGAACTAGATATAATCAAACGTATATAGTATTTTGATTGAGGCAATATGGCAAGCTAAACTGTGACATAGTAGGTAAGTGAATTTAAACGGTCTTAAGTAGGCCCTTTTTAACCGAAGTAGGCATCTCGGTCCTACATAAGTATATATATTTTTTCTTCGTCAGAACAATAAGGCAAACTCTACTATGGTACTGGAAATATCTTAGACTTGAAATATATTACAAGGACTGGAAATATACGCTTTTTGACTGAAGTAAGTTTCCGGGACCTGTGTGATCTGAGATTTGTGTTTTCTTCTTGATCGGGATGACAAGGCAGATTCAGCTGTGACGTTATGTACATAATTAATTTGAACCAGAAATGCTCCTACATGTGCCAAACATGATATAATACAGTATTAGCCATAATAAACATTAATGAAACTGAATCAGCTGTAGTTGCCTTCTCGATCAGCTGATTAAATTGTCGATTGTTGCCACAGCTTCGTGTTCATTACTTCTTTCTTATTTGAGGTTAGTTTTTACTAACATGGTACTAACAACGCTAAAGAAAGTTTTTATCGTAGAGCATTATTTTTGCTCATATGGAATTGGATGTGCGGGTGGGCCAAGTTTGTCATATACTGCATTACGTTTTCAACAACATATCTACAAAAACCCGCCTAGTAATGCTGTGATTTTTAGTGTTGTTGAAAACTTTTGAAGAACAGGCAGTGTGTAGTTTTGACACAGCAAAAGGGCTTTTCAGGTCGCCCAACTACTGTCTGTACAAATGAAAACCACGAAAAAGTATTAAAGTTTCCGAAAAGAAGCCTAATGCAAGCTTCTCTTAATCTGAATATTAGCAATACGTCAATGCGAAGAATGTTCAAAAACATTGGTGGTTTTCCCTACAGGATACAAACTGGACAACTTTTGAACTGTAGAAACAAACTAGCCAGAGTTCAGTACTGTGCTTCAATGTTAGCAATATGCTATGAAGAACCTGAGTTTCTGAGTTATGTATGGTTTACAGATGAATGTAATGTGCACCTTAATGGTTTCATAAACAAGCAGACAACACGTTCCTTTGATTTGAACGTCCTGAAATTGTTGTAGAGAGGCCACAGCATAGTAAGCGTGTAACCATTTGATGCGCTGTGTCTGGGAGGGATATAGTGGGACCATAACTTTTTGAAGGCAATAGTGGAGAGACTCTTACTGTAAATCAGTATCGATATAGGGCCATTCTTGATCGTTTTGTAAGGGACCTCAGGAGATTTTGTCTTTAACAAAACCTGCTGTTAAATTCACAGTGGTTCCAACAAGATGGCGCAACTAGTCACACTGCCATTAACAACATTGCTTTCCTCCAACAAACATTTGGCAACTGTCTCATCTCCCTTAGAACAAACTTTCCTTACCCAGCCCACTCCCTTGATGTTATAACACCGGACGCTTTCGTCTGGGGAATGTTGAAAGAAAACATTTTCTTACAACATTCTACCATCGTTTAACTCGAAGAAAGAATAACCATGTGTATTAGGAGAATGGAACAACCCCTATTCATAAAAATGATACAAAACCTACAAGAACGGTACAAGTTTTGCCTCAAACTGAACGGGGGTCATATTGAACATGTTAATACCCACGTTTAACTGATTTAGCTTCCTTTGACTTGTATTTATTAGTAAAATCTATATGTAATGTTACTGTGTTTACCATAATGAAATATTACCATTTCAGTACTGTTTATTTTGGCTAATACTGTAATTAAGTTAAACTCAGATACAATTTACCATGAACTTAAATAATATCTGCCTGATGTATGCCTATTTACGTTTGAAAATTTTTATAAGACTCCCATCATATTACATCATAATTGCTATTACTAAGTAATAGAAGAAATTCGGTTCTAAAGATTGCGTGCGAAGCTGCGGGTAACAGCTAGTACATCTACAATTTTAAACAGTTACCATATTTAAACCTTAAGAATTATAAAAAACATAAGTAAAAATAAATGTTGCTTGAAATTGGTTGAGAAAAATGTAAATTTTGATCTAAGTAATGAAATACTGAGATTAAAATTTTGCCCAAATGCGAATAATTGTCATCTTGAAATGTTTTATTGGTTAAGAGTGGCTAAAAAACTTAACCAAGCTATATTTAAATACTGTATATGATTTAGTTTGAATCTATTATGAACTACTGTAGTTATTGTTTTCACAATTATTCTCACAATGTTATATAGCCTACTATTTAAAACATTGTATGTCCACTATCTGAAACTCTTACCAGATATTGAAAAATACATAGAAATATACAATAATGTAAATAACCATATATTCCTTATGGGGAGGTTGTTGACAGTTAAACTATTTTAGAAGTTCAGATGTTCAGGATATGATGTCAACAGAATTAGCAGTGCAGATATGATGGTATTAAAGTGAAGTAACTGACAGCGCCTGTAGTTAGATGTCTAGCTGCAGTTTCAGCAACTGCCAGTCAACACTCCCACCCTGATGACACACTTGCACTCTGGCAACTGGTGATGGATGAGTTGTTAAACACTTGCTTCAATGTTACTTGTGAGCTGGAACTTGTACGCTTTTGTCACAAAACATTTATTATCTATTCTGTCAAAGTTATATATTTACTACGAAACTTATAGATTTAATGGATTTCTCTTGTTTTTTGTTACTAATGTGGAAGTTGAAGCACTGACATTATATAAGATTGAATTAGAAAATTTATGTGAAGAAATTGGCTCTCTGTGAAAGTAGATCAACACTAATGTCACTCACTACTGCTGATTAGGAAAGTACTTTTTGTGTGAGTTCTAAATTTGGGTTTCAAGTCTATTTTTTACAGTAAAATCATACAGTTTTCTAGAGTAAGAATATTGATTGATTAGTAAGTATTTTTGGTATACACTCTAAACACATTAGAATATATTTTACACTTTTATTGTTGTTACTGAGTTGTTACTTGTAGCTATAGACAAACATAACATGATAAACAAGTGGATTTATTGTCAACCAAAACTTCCTCAGTCAAGGTGTTATTTAGAGTGTTAATTAACAGGTTCACGAAGACATGTACCCCATCAGGTATGATCTTTCACAACTACTGTTGTGAAACCGATTGGGTACACACCGGGCTTTCATAAAATGCGTTGTACGCCCGATGAGGTATGTGTTGCTATGCATTTCCTAATGGGGGTTTTATTGTTTGCCTGTCTTGGTGGTTTGTTAAATTTGATCCCGCTCTTAAATAAATACCTCAGATTATTGTGTACCCTGTCGGGTGCACAAATTGCATAATTTTTAAGGTAAACAAATATTTTGAGGCACCCCTTGGGGTACACGGAGAGAAATTGAAAAATAATGAAATAATTGTCTTTGTTAAAAATTGTGAAGTAAAAAAATTGATTACGGTTTTTAAAAAAAAAATATTTTGATTGAAAAATTTGATAGCATATAAAAAAATTTAGAAAAAAGTAGCCACCGTGAACGTGTTAATTCATACCTTTTAAATGACTCCTGTGTTATTATAGGACTAGCACTTTCTCCTATTGGGAAATCTAATTTATCTAATTTCTTTCCACATTGCAGAATAAATTAAAAATTTTAATTGAAACTGTACAAATCAAATTTTAAAACCTTTCTTTAAAAATGAATTGTTATAAACAATTAACATTTTGTTCATGATACGTGTGAAGTGTGTTTGCTTGTGTTCAGTATTTAAACACATTACAGGACATTATGAGCATAATGTTAGTGAAGCCTCTTGTACACTTTACTTAAGTGACACTGTTATAAATGACATAACTGTTGAGCACTCTAACAAATTACAATGTACATTTACTGTATCCAATTTATTTATTGTTGAAGAAAACAGGCCCACGTGACACCTTCTTACTTTTAATATTACATTTTAAGGATTTGACATATATCACATACTTACTTACTTACATAGTTTATATATTAATATTTGGATGGACAGTTTTCATTAAATTAACCCTATAACTGACCATGTGTTTTTCCTGTACTGACAGGTCTATTTTGACTGATTTTCTGTATATTTTTATGTATACTTTTGAGGTCTGTACTTACTAAAACATTTTTAGCATAAATAAAGATATTGCAGTAAATTATGGAAAATACATCTAAAAGTAAGAGATTGTAAAACATTCCATGCAAATCTTATAAATAAAATGAATCGCTAATTGTGTTGCTAAGCGCTAATCTCGAGAATGGCTGGACCAAATCGGCTAAATCCGTTTTAATATAACCATTGACGTCAGAATGGTTTTGATAAAGTAGGTAAAGTTTCTCAGAATATTGAAGAATTCGGGAAAATAATTAAATTATTTAGGACACATAATCCAAAGTTAACTGGTACTAAACAGCTTTGACAGTTTCAACTAAAGTTCACTGAATAGGCTAACAAATTTGTTTACACTTAAGTTTTAGAAAATATTGAACTCGTATACAGTGCTTCATCAGATGTGCATTGCAGATTGTGAATGTGACAAATATAAACCATCTAAAGCATTATAAATACTATTTCAACTCTGTTATAAAACCTACATTATTGAACAAGGCTGTGAGTGTTCAGCGAGCCATTCTTTTCCAGACACAGTCTGAGAAACAGACTTCTATCACGCAAATCTTATTATAAACTATTATTTTGTAATGTTGAATGTACTTAGTTTAACTGATTTTCAACTATTCCACTTAAGCCGGAAGCAGAACACAAGCGATGGAAGCAGGTGCTTTTCGATCAAAGTAGTTTTTTTCAACTAAAAATATCCACTGGCCTGCACATTCTCAAAACTTAATAATATTGGTTAAAAATTTCTAACAAAGTTCATACGTTGATATTAAATAAAACAAAATTAAATTATTTATTATATTCTATTTTAATTTGTCAAATAAGTTGTGTTAGACATTTAATTATGTTGTTACATTATTTTTATATTATGATTTTATTTTTTATAAGAATATAAAGTATAATACAATTAGAAAACTAACATGGTATTGCACAATCTATATAAATAAAAATGAATTTCCGTTCGTTAGTCTCGCTAAAAACTTGAGAACGGCTGAGCGATTTGGCTAATTTTGGTCTTGAAATGTTCGTGGAAGTCCAGGGAAAGTTTAAACGATGAGAAAATATAACAAAATTGAAAGGAAAATACTAAAAACTACAATTTGATTTTCCCGTACAAACTGTTCTTACCTGTCAAACGTTTTATTGATGTTTATGTATCGATAATTGGGTTTAACAGCTGTAACAAATACAAATGACGAAGTGTCTCAGTATCATATGTTTATTTACTATTGCATGCAATTTTGGGTACAACAGCTGTCATCATTATAGGTTAACATTATTAGTGCAAGAAAACATTAATATCATACTGCTTACAATGCCGAGAAGAAAACGACCTAACATAGGTCGTCGAAGTAAATCGAATGTGAGGCGAGCTACCTCACGCGCTAATCGCACTGATGACCAGCAAGAGACTGATAATGATAAACAGTCGTATTGGTATGGCACATTTGCGTTCTACAGTAAATCAGAATGAAGTGGATAGACAAATAATGCAACGAGTTCGGGCGGCACATCGATCACAACAGCAGCGAGCCCGGAAAAAGGAAATTGACCGATTCCGCAAACGCAATGCTCCTGTGAACCTGGAACGAGCAGCATTCTCCTACGATCCAGAAATCAATTATAGTGCCGACAAATACAGTACATCCAAATAACGCTGAATGTTATTTATCTTAGGATTGTTATTGGTGAATGTTCGTGGTCCGACATCGTTTCAACAATTGAGAACAGTTGATGGACATCTGTGTGATACTTACCGTGAGGGCGTGTCAACTATTACAGTTACTCGATGATGATTTACATTGGGATAATACGCTCAAGGATTCCATCATATCTTCACCACATCAAATTCGAACATTGCTTGCGATTATAATATCGACATGTTTCCCTTCGAATCCGGAAGATTTGTGTATGAAAATATAGGGATGACATGTCTGAGGATGTGCTACATCGTGTGCGATGTCAAACTTCGAATCCTACACTACTAATTAATGCGGAAATATACAATTAGACATTGAACATGATGGAATATATGTGTTTATTGATGGTAAATAAAGTACTGTCGTGTTTGGGGCCTGACAGCACCCAATATGTTATGTCGAAGATTTTTGTTACACATGGTAAAGTATATCATTATATGTTTACGCACCGCAAAAAAAGACAAAAAATATAGTTTACCTGAAAGCTTTAAATTGATTACCTGTATTAATTGCCTTTTGTCAGATATGATAATGATGATAATTTGACAATAAATGTGTTATATTTAATGTATGCAAAAATGTCATTGTTTATCATTTCTGATTCCAGGTGCTGAAACCAACAAACAAGTCAGCTCTATGGAATTTTTATTCATACAGATTCGTGATGCTATTAATGCCGTTGCAAATGCAGAAAAATGTGGAAAAAAAATTACAATTTACCCACATTTGAAGCACCGCGCCACATGCACGAATACGCACAAGATGCGATGTCGTATGTTAGAAAAATATGGCCGTCCAGACCTATTTATTACATTCACCTGTAACCCACAATGGATGGAAATTAAGAAAGAATTGCTACACGGCCAAACACTAATTGATATGCATGACATCACTGCCAGAGTGTTTAAGCAAAAATTAAAATCTTTAATGAATTTCATTATAAAGCATCGTGTGTGTATGGCCAAGTACGTTGTTGGATGTACTCTGGGTGAGTGGCAAAAGCGTGGTCTGCCACATGCGCACATATTAGTTTGGTTAGTTGATAAATTAAGGCCAGAAGACATTGATTCCATAATTTCAGCCGATATTCCCGATGAAACACTTGACCCAAAATTGCATGCAGTAGTAAGTAAACATATGATACATGGACCTTGCGGAGTTTTCAACAACAACTCCCCCTGTATGGTCGACGGCAAGTGTTCTAAGCGATACCCTAGAGCATTGATTGCTGAAACCATCTCGGGAAATGATGGTTACCCGTTGTATCGTCGGCAATCAATTGAGGACGGTGGGGCGATCTGTAATTGTGAAGATAAAAGGACAAATTTTGATGTAGATAATCGTTGGATTGTGCCGTACTCGCCAATATTTGTCCAAAACTTTTGAAACTCACATCAATGTGGAATTTTGTAACTCTGTCAAATTGATAACGTACATGTACAGTAAATATGTTAACAAAGGTAGCGACATGGCCAAGAGGTAAGTGAAACGAAGTTCACTGGGTCAGCTAGTTAGTAATAAAAATGTCAGTAACAGTTATTTTTAGACTGACCTTGTCATATAATTTCTGTGTTTTACTGAGCAGCTGATTCCAACACTATGTGCAGTGAAATATATGTCAGGATTACCAACCATCCGAATAGTATAACAATTCTCTCCAAACAACCATATGTAAAAAAACTGTTTTTTATGAATTATTTGACAAAATCACAAGGGAAGTATAACATAATGGTATTTATGAAATCATGTAAAAAATATAATTTCTTTTAAGTAAAAAATAGGTTGTTGAATTTTAAAAAATTCATGTGAAATCTACATCACATGCTTGCTGGTCTTGAAAAAATTTTCATTTCATTATAGGTACCAATAAGAGAGCTGTGACAGTTTGAAAATTTTGACCAAAAACAGTTTTGTGAGCGAAACAAGTGAACAATGCAATGCGAATAATAATGAACTTGACCACATTGATTTGTTGGTCTTGTTATTACGCACAACTTTGTCTATTTAATCTTTGCTGTATACCGGAAAGTGTGCAGTAGAGTTCCCAAGATCCCTTCAGTCTGAATAAAATTTAGATCACACTACATATCATATAATAATGAACTTGACCACATTGATTTGTTGGTCTTGTTATTACGCACAACTTTGTCTATTTAATCTTTGCTGTATACCGGAAAGTGTGCAGTAGAGTTCCCAAGATCCCTTCAGTCTGAATAAAATTTAGATCACACTACATATCATATAATAATGAACAGTTTATTGGTTTAATGTTATTTTTGAATATGCCTAAGCTGTATTTTAGCGCCGACCTCAATGCCAGCAGGCAATGCTGCTTCATGAAATGTAGTAATATTTAATATTATACTATTTCATACCTTACTTTTTGGTTTCTCTTTTTAATAAAACAACTCATTGCATTTCTGTTGACAAGAGATGGCCATACTCAAAATATGAACAAAAGTCTGATATGGAGTATATGTACTAAAACAAACTTTTTATAATACATTAGATTTTTAATCTTTTTGTTGGTGCCAATACTATAATGACACAGGCTAGGTGTCAAAAAAGCCTCATTGAACACTAAAGTTAGTGTCATGGATGCAGTAATTTAATTTAATGTTGAAGCAACAAAAGTAGCAGCAGTTTTCAGAGAATTCAGTCTCAATATTGGGAAAAAATATCGACAATGCAAAAGTACAGAAGGCCCAAAAAGCAACTGAAGCAATTAAGGAAAGGAAGAATCAAAAGGAGTCAACAAAAAAGGAATGCAGAATAAGCAAAAGGAGAAAACAGTGATGATTGGTGCAGGACAGTTAAAAAAAGTAAACGTTTACATCCCATCTTTACTCTTTTCTTCAATTGCGATTGCCCGGAAAACATTTTTTTAAAACAAATGTTCCTTTATTTTTGTTCCAGAGTCCAAGAAGCACTTAATTTAATTTTTACTGCAGCTGCTGTTTAGAATAAAGCACCATTCTGAAATGTCAATATATGCCAGATAAAAACCTGATTTCTGTAATAAAAATCAATTTTAAAAAGTTTTCTGAAATAAAAGCTTGGTAAAAATTCAAAAATCATAGGTACAACAGTTTTTTTATAACAGGTATATATGTACATAAATGTAATTTCATAAGAAATTCATGGAAAGCATTCCAGCAGCTTTCTTCCTTTGAAAGCACACCTTAACTTTAAAAAACATATTATTGAACTACATTTATTTATATGTCACAAACCGAAAAATTATAATAAAATGTGAACTGAATTAATATAAGAGATATGTTGTCCAGAGCTCCAACACAGATAAGAATGCTACATTTTATACACAAAGAATCTCTCAGTCTTGGTAAAAAGGCTGTTGTTGAACATGAATCAGTGTAAAATCCTTACTGGTTATGTAATCTGTCTATGATTTTTTTTAGTGTCTTCAAAAAGAAAAGCGTCCTCAAATTGGTGGTGCAGTGATTTTGGCTTTTTGAAGGAGTCCTTAAGGATATATCTCCATTGTGTGATAATGTGACTACAGACAAAACTGGCACTGAACCTATTAGTAGCGGATACAGGGGAAGGGCCATGGGGGCCAGTGCTCCCTCCAAGATTTTGAAGAAAGAAGTTTTTATGAAAAAATCTTTTACTCTCGGATTGTAACCATACAAATTTTTATTTACCTAATGAACTAAACTTTGACTGTGAGTAAAATTCTTTCTAAAAGTTTTTGTTGTTGTATTGAAATGCAAATTACCTGTTATAGTAAAGATAATGGTAAACTAAAACCTTGGTGGCCCCTTCCGAAAATCAGTACTGGATCCACCCTTGGAACCATTAATGAATGTTCAGTAGAGCTATTGGTATCTACAATCTCTGCTAAATCAAATACAGAAGTATTTTTTCCAAAAATGTATAAAGTTTAAAAGCGTTTAGAGTATGACACAATTGCGGGGAGTGAACAATCACAAGAACATTAGTGAGAATCAGCTCATGGAGAGAGCCATCATACCGTTCAGACCAAAGATATCGCTTTGCCCCAGTACAATTTGGGGTATGCAACTTGAACTTGAAAAATTTCCTGAGTTTCTTGGAGTTGAAAATGTGGAGATGGGCCTACAGTTAGAACACAGATTCTATTTCACTTGGTTTTGGTAATACATGTAGTGGTCGAAGTGGTCTGATAGGTACTTCCTGTATACCTAACTTTTTAATGATTTTTACTTCAAGTAAAGTATCATATACCAATTTATTTAGTTTAGTTAGTGGAATATAAATTAATGCCAAAGTTTATTTTTGCTTTTTCTTTTTAAGTTATTTTTTAAAATACATTACGTAAGCCTATTTATGTTGTGTAATGAATGTTGCCTTGAAACATTTGAATTTCTAAGTCTTCTCTAGTTTTTGCACAATGTTGTATCAGCAGCATCATTATCATCCTGTTGTGAATTATTTAAAAAAAATCTTATGTATGAACTACATTGGTCCAAATAATTTAGTAATAATATAGGACTAATTATTGAACCTTGTTAAGTGGTAAGGTATTTTAAAATGAAATGTATACAGGGTGTCCTGTAACTCTCTGGAAAAAGGTATATTACATTATTGCTCAGGTAAAGATAAACATATTTCACCATATAAACATGGTTCTCAGTGCTTAGTTTCCCATCTGTCTGTCTGTATGTGTTTTTTTATAAAAAATGAATATCTTAAAAACTAATAAATTAAAACATACGAAATTTGGTTAAAATATCTATGGAGACAAGGCAAGTTAATGCACAAGATATTATGATATTGTCTAATATTTTCAAAGTGGCAGCCATAAAATCTTTTAAACTTTGATTACCTTAAAATACAATAATTTTACTCAAGGTTCAATTATAAGAATAACACTTTTTACTGAATCTTATCACACATCTACTGACATCAAAATAATTAAAATAGAATAATTAAATGCCGATTTATCTGCAAAGACATTTATATTACACTTTCATTTCTTTTATGTTTTGATATAGTTGTTAATTACAAAATGTGATTATTATGATGTTATTTTATTTCAAATTATGTTCAATTGGATTACTCTGTAAGCAATGTACTAAGTTAGTATCTTATACATCTTCTATTGTTTTTCTCATTTTAATCAGCTAATGTAGGAGGAAATTTATTATAAAAGTAAAAATTAAAACTTACCTGTGTCATAGAATAATAGGCCTATGAAGTCGAACTGTAGAAGAAGCCGAACACAGGGCATGGGAGGCGAGAACAACGGAGGAAAGAACATTGATCTGCAGCTGAGAGATATTGACAAGTTTCTGAAAATATTAATTAATTACTTTGAGGACTTGAGCGTGAAACAGAAAAACAGAATAGAAGGAATAATACATGCTTTCAATTTTTTACTATAAATAAATAGATACACTTTGAATGTATTAATTTTGCCTGTAAAAATTTGGTTCTAGTAGTTAAATATAGTGAAAACAACATAAAACATATAAAATAAATATGTTATACATGTAATTTAGTTTTACAAATTGGAACTTGCTATTTCTCTAGAGAACAGGAATAATTAATTAATGTTTAAATAATGAAAACAAAACAACACACACAAAATATAACTAATTTGATTGATAATTGATGATAATTATTATTATTTATGTTACTGCACTGTTTGTTGTTAGGAAACCTGTAAGAATAAACTTTTGTGATCATTATGTATTGCCTATGCCATATGATAATAAAAAAATAAACTTACTGTGAAAATAATCAGTTTGCACCTAAATAAATATTAGGCCTTGTTATGAACAGTTTCTTACTACCATAAATCATTATTTAACAGTAAAATGCAAAAGTAAGTGATATCTCCAGTCAAAACTCTGTTGGTGACCACCCACTGTCCATCTGGTGCCAGTGCTGTTTATAGAGTTAGTATCCAATTTAAAAAGATGCATAATAAAATGAATATGCTACTTACTACTATTAGTTGGTTGAAAATAACATGGTTTCCATGAACTGTTTCAATGCAGGTCACCTGACAAAAAGTGAGTTTTATGAGCCAGCTGTGTTGATAACACTTTTGATTTTAACCCTAAAAGAACAATCATCTTTATGCAGAAAGAAGAAAAGGTTTTTTTGTTTTATTTTAAAGGTGTAATAAAATACACATCCATACGCTTTTACATTTTTCCGATAGATTAATTGATTATTCAGAAAAGATATGGTTTTATATTTTTTGAATATTAAATATGTTTATTTATTATGAGAAAAACTAAAAAGGTATTTGGATACATATTAATTATATATGTTTAAAATGAGACTTATCACAAAATTCTACACTTAAAAACAAGTGTATAAAAGTGTTTGAAGTTAAACATTGTTCTCATGGTTGTAAAACTCGTTTTACTATAGCTGGCTCAACTAACGTTTAATGGGAGTATAATTTTTTCGCAAAGAACAAATGAACAAATATGAGTTGTAAAGATGTGGAAACAAACGTGTTAACCAGACATATGCAATATGGTATACATCTAATTCTTTTTAAATTTTTGTAATATAAGCATGTTTGCATGTAAATCGTCTTATTTCTCGAGGTAGCCTTGAAGGTAAACTGGATATTAAACCTTCATGTTTAATATCCAGCCTATGGTGGAAAAGCTACTTCATTGTCCACAATTTATTCTACTCTATGGTAATTTGCTTTACAAAACATGAGTGTTGCAAATACTCATTGAGTGCTAACCCTAACCAAGAATGTAGCCAGGAAAAAATGTGGGGTCTCTCTCTCTCTCCCCCCCCCCTCTCAATAAATGTTTGGAATACGCTTATGACGTCATCAGAGCAGGCAGATGTAGGTCAGATTTTCTAACTTTCTAACGGTCTTAAACACAGTAATCGTATTTAGTGAAGGTTTATCAGGAAAAGTATCATTAAATAAATGAGTTGCTTCTTTTAAGGTACGCTCTCTATCCCCATATTAATGCATTGTATATAGTCGCGTTTTGTGATGGACTGTTTGTGCTTTGATATTTTCTGAACTAAACATATTTTGATACGGTTTTCACTGTCGGCTTCGTTATGAACTAGGGCAGGTTTCTAGTTATGAAATATACATTAATATTTAATCATAAAAGAGTTTACATAATGTGAAAATTAATATTTTTTAGTGCTTTCATTGTTAATACTAACTAAATCTTACGACTTATAACAAAATAATGTATTACGATAATAATGAATTGTACCTTTCAAAAAGGCCTACAAAAAGATCCACGGTGGCATATTGTAAATATAAAAGACAAAGTTACTATTTTTTACCATAAACTTGTCTGTCTTTTGAAAGAAGAAGACTTTCCTTTTCTGTGTATGTATATATTTTTTCTTGATCGGGAAACAAGGCAAA
Source organism: Homalodisca vitripennis (assembly GCF_021130785.1). Taxonomy (NCBI): domain Eukaryota; kingdom Metazoa; phylum Arthropoda; class Insecta; order Hemiptera; family Cicadellidae; genus Homalodisca; species Homalodisca vitripennis. Next base: position 132,963,522 of record NC_060210.1, on the reverse strand, counting down.
ATCAGCTATGGGATGAAAAGTGAAAGACCAGAGTGAATTATAATGGCCATAAATATATACTTTATGACAGATCTTCTTTATCGTGGCAAGAAGGCAAACTTAAAATTGGCGTCTGAAAAATAATTCACTCGAACCGGAAGTTCTCATACTACGGATTGCGGGCGAAACAGCAGCTAACTGCTAGTCAGTGGCGTAGCAAAGGGGGGGCGGCGGGGGCGGGCCGCACCGGTTGTCACCTTTTTCGGGTCGACACCCACCCGGTCTCTCAACTTTAAGAACATTGTATAACAAAAAATAAATAGCTAGCACAAAAATTTCTTTTTCGGGGATTCCTCCACTAGCACTAGCTCAGCTCTATGTATAATTCGGAGATTCCCACAAAAGAGCCTGACGCTGTCGTGGGGGATTCCCCGTCCCATACTCGCGATCTTTGACGTTTCAGTTGCAACATTTCTCATTTGTTTCGTGAAGTGTGTTGGCGTGATTTGTTAAAAGTGTATTCATATAAATTGTATTGCTTTTTACTTTCGATGGGGTGACACCACCAACTTCCGCACCGGGTGCCACCCAAGTTAGCTACGCCATTGCTGCTAGTCCACGCTTAGAGCACAATTCTCTCAAACCCACTAAGAGATATTGTACTGAAAAGTTCCTCACAATTTAAAACTCATATAAAAATCAAACTGAAATAAATAAATTTAGAACCATATTTGACAAGTCACTAGGTAAGTACTTAAAGTGGACTTACTGGAATTTAACTGCGTGAGCAAAAACCAGTTTTGTACCTAACAGTGAGGGACTGTTTGTCTGCAACACTTTGTTTTTATTATTAGGTAAGATATCAATCCCGCAACACCCACTCTGGTTTATCAGAAAAAATAGCTCACGAACTCTTAACACTGTCGCTTGACTACTTGGTTTCATGAATGAACCCACCTCCCTATTGTTTGGAAGGAGGTAGTTACTAATAATAGAAAAACCATTTAAGTTGTTGAAAATACCGCAAACGCATTTTCTATCATCATATTTTTATGGATTATCTAAATATTGAACAGAATTCCACAATACAGTACTTCACATTGTATACAGAACATAAACGTATTTGAGTTAGTGTTCCACAACTCAAACAAATAACAGTAATATAACATTCAACATTCTCGAAAATCATTGAAAAGGTAGTACTTAACAAACTCCTACTCTACCTTGAACAACACAACCTCTTCAATAAACAGCAACATGGATTCCTGAAAGTCAGATCTACCACCACAGCCATAATTCAGTTAACAGAACATAATATTTTAGATCAACTAGAAGAAGGTTGTACTGCTACTAGTCTGTTTCTCGACTTTAGTAAGGCTTTCGACTGCCTGAACCATGATCTCCTACTCTTCAAGCTAAGGAACCTGGGTATGAGAGGGAAAGCAGAACAATGGTTTGCCAGTTACCTTATTAAAAGAAAACTACTTGTGGAAATAAATTATGTATAAAACAACACAAAATACAAGGCCCATTCCAGAACTGCTGATATACAAAGGGTGTACCACAAGGATCGGTACTGGGACCGGTCCTATTTCTGCTTCTCACAAATGACATGCCAGGATGGATAGCAGAAAATGGACACACCGTTATGTACGCAGACGACACTGTCCTCACGTTTACAGACAGAACACTTGAAATGCTAGAAGAGAAAACAAACTTACAATTCCAGAGAACCAAACAATACTGCTCCACCAACGACCTAGTTTTAAATGAAAGCAAAACAGTGCAGATGACTTTCACCACCAGACGCAATAACACAACCAAATCACTACCTGGACTACTTACACAAAACAGCACAAAATACTTAGGCATCATAATTGACTCAAAGCTCTCCTGGAAACCTCACGTAGACCAAATCTGCAAGAAGCTGTGCTCAGGCCTCTATGTCATCCTCAGAATCAAGCAAGTATCAGCCCGGACTCAGCCAGAGTTGCCTACTTTGCCCTTTTCGAGTCCCACCTAAGCTACGGCATTGCAACGTGGGGAGGAGCATAAAAAACAACCTAGAAAGGGTGCTTCTAAAGCAGAAAAGAGCGATTAGATGCCTAGCAGATCTTAACTATCGGGACAGTTACAGAGAATCTTTTAAAGAGCTGAAAATTCTAACAGTAGTTTCACTTTACATCAGGGAAACAATTATGCACACCATCTCAACAACGCAGCCGAGACATAGAGATCTTCACCAGTATAACACCAGACATGCAGCAAACTTCTCACTTCCCCAAAACCACCTGAGTCTGTCGGAACAAAAACCCACCTACAAAGGTGCCCTCTTTTTCAATAACCTGCCAGAGCACCTAAGGAGGGAACATCCAAAGCGCCTCAAGAAACAGCTGACAGCATGGCTTCTGGATCGACCGTTCTACTCGGAGGGAGAATTTCTGAGTACCTCATTCAACGTATAAATTGATACTGAATCTTATCTAATATTGACGCTTGGCTGTTCTCTATGAATATGTCAAATAAAGAGTTGTCTATTGTCTATTAAAAATCAGGGATTGGGTGATTTTCTTTTTTCAATATTATGTATAAATACGTTTGGACAATGTAGGCAAAAAACCTTAAAAGCAAACAAATGAATTTGATTAAATAAAGGAGTGTCTTCTGTCGTTATCCGAATGGTAAGAGAAAGAAAAGAGGAAAGTGAAGTAAGTTTTGTAAAATACAAAGATAACAATTTTGTCACCATAGCCTCCACCTTATGTGGCATTGAGCCAGTAGGAAAAATCTGGAGATATAGTGCTGCACATAAAAAACATATCATGGTGCCGACCTAACATACAACCAGTTAATGGGAGGCGTCGATCGCTTAGACGAGAAGATTTATAAGTATAGAATTGGAATTCAAGGGAGAAGATGGTACTGGCAGATGCCTGTTTTTCTCATCATTTTGGCAGGGAAGAATGCTTTGCTCGTGTACTGACTTGCAAATTTAGGGAAAGACAAAATTAGATTTACTTTCCTTCACTAACAAAGTAAGTCTTTCCTACCGGAAGAAACACTCCTCCAGAAAAGTCTCGGGCGTCCTCTTTACTACAAATTTGGACCAGTAGACAAACGAGTAACCACTGACGTATGACAACGAAGGTCACGTGATCGGCAAAAGTGAGAAGCAAACAAGATATGGGCATTGCAAAAAATCTCTGCAATAAAATGTATCGTGTGGTATTTCTCTCCACACAAAGTGTTTTGTAGCATTTCATTCCAAGTAGGTAGAGCGCTTCTAGTCTATAAACGACGTGTACTGTATACCGGTACTCTTATTCTTAATCTGCTTTTACTATAATTTTATTTATTTGATTCAAATAAATAAAACTGAATTAATATTTTATAGCATAAATTTATCTTATGAAATGTTATTCAAAGTCCACTAAAAAATACATTAAAACTTAAAAGGATCAGTGTGCTATTTTTAGGACATGCTTTATTCGTTACACGAAAAAGGTAAAAAATAAAAAGTTGTGCTTTTTTAATCACATACACTACTGTAGCATAACGTAGTGGCTGAATACTTAAAAATAATAAAAAAAGAACAATTTGGTCCTAAATGGGTTAAACTACTTTTTATGAAACACGTGTACAATAAAAAGAAAGGTAGCTCCTAATGTTCGTGTACGAGTTTATATTATTACAAATCTCATATGTCGCCGCACCGCCGCATCAAAGACTGATCTGATTTTTGATCCATTTTAATTTTGAACGAATTGCAGTTTCGTAAATTGAAAGTGTTTGTTTTTAATTCAGTTATTAAAATTGAAAATTAACGAAGTGTAAAGTTCAATTACGTGAAAGTTATTACCAGAAATATACCCTTTCAGTGGATTTTTACTTTTTCCATTACTGTTTTGGGGTCTGTATGTCATTCTTGTACGAGTATTCTCTGAGTATGCCTCTGGCTGGAATGCTCTACCATTAATATCTGTCAATATTGAATTTAATATGACTGCATTAGAAAAAACGGCCTTTACATATTCATTCAAAAATATTAGAGAAATATACCGAACTATTTTGTAGCTAGAAATCTTCCGTAAGAAATATATAATTACTAATGACGTTTTCATAGCATATAAAGGACGATTTTGGAACGCCTGTTAAAAGGCGACGCAGTTTCACTGCAGAAACGTCAAGCGGAAGTAGTATTCTCGCATTTACAGTATAATTTCATTCATTAACTGTATGGAAAGTTATCCTTGCGCAAGTACCTACTTTCCTAAAATTTTTCATATTGGAATTTAGGATTCATATACTAATGTTTATAATATTATATGTTTATTTTTATATTCCATATATGATAAAAATGTATTAATATAAAAGTTTCAAGGACTACGCAACGTAACCTAGTGTTATACATTTTTTAACATATCACAATGGCAAATGTCCAAAATCCTAACATCCTTACAGACCATCTATCGTAAATAACGAACTTTAAACAAAGTATATCAAATGGAATTCTCTTAAGGGGAGATGTACGCCCATAAGCCCGTAATGTTAAACATATGCATATATATAACCCATTATCTCAGAAAGTATCAGAGTTATAAGATTGAAATTTTTACCCTGAAATAAACATAGTATTCTAAAGACACCCTACTAATTTCATTGAATTCCATTAACTTTTTGGCATTATTTTTATTTTTTAAATATTTGTAAATTTTTTTGCTTATAATTTTGGATTACTATTTTAAAATAATTTTTTATTGTTGAGCTAGAAGTTTAAATCTAGTAGGGGTTGTGTAAACAGACATTCTTAATAACCTGTAAAAATTTGAAATGAATTGGCCTTCTACTTTCTGAGATAATGGGACTTTTGTGTAAAAAAAATAGATTTTCGGGAAATCGCGAAAACATGATAAACATATATTTACTTACATTTCAAAACATTCCAGCTTCGTAATTCTGATCATTTTCCTTCTCAACATCAAGGAGTTTCTTCCTGATCATCCTGGTCCTTTTTCTGGCTAGCTTTGTCTTCTCTCTTCACATGCTATATCTGATTTTATCATCCGACCTCGATCAATTTCACTAAGGCACTTTGCACAATTTTTGCCAATTTTGACCCCAAGCCCTTTTAAGACTGCTAATCTCCCCTGACTGCCCTCATTAAAAGTAATAACTGCATCATATGTACCTAACTTTAGAGTTTGTAGTCCTACAAAGTTATTTTTTTGGCACTCTGGACCAGAGAACAGAATTGAAGCTTTCGTTAATATTTTGAGTGCGGACGTGCAGACTAACAACTCTAACAACTCAGTTTTTGCCAGGTCCCTGAATATAGGTTTTATCAGATCAATTATGGGCTGGTCCAGTGAATTTTTATGTTCATATGTTTTAGCATCCCGAATGGCTTGCTTATACCTACACCATGATATGTCGCAAAGCTGATGCTGTGGGTTGTCGTCCGTGGACGCTTTATGCAAGAAAAAAATATTATTTTTATATTATTTAGGATCCGTATATGCATGTATTATATATCATTTTAATCAGAACAAACTAAACAATACAAAAAAAATATAAAAAAAATAAATCAAAATTTTTAATTTTCGGGCGTACATCTCCCCTTAATTGAAATATTTTGATTAATAATTAGTTACCGCAGTATATCTACACTGTACTTACGTAATATTATATGATGTAAGAGGTTGGATAGAAAATGAAGGTCAAGTTCGTAGTAGTTGACCAAACAGTTGACGTCATCGCTTTGATAGTTATGTGTAAACCATACATTTTCAGTATGTAGTAGGCTACACTAAACATTACATCGAATTAAATACCTAAAGATATTAAAAACCTAATACACAACAACTAAGGTATATTATTATATATTATTACTAGAGTTATTATGGTTTGGTTCGCTTTCAATCAACGTAAAAAACATGAGATTGCTCTGCGAACAAGACGAGACAATCTAATTGGACGAGAGATTTATGCACACTCGTGACTGGAGTGGATTGGAGCGCGCATGCGTTGTTTTGATCCCAGGGAGCGCAGAGTTTATGTAGTGCTGGTGTTAATTGGACAATTGATCGTACTTATATGAGGTTTATGCAAAGATGCACTGTAGATGTAGTTTGCTTGCTTATTATTTAGATTAATTTGTTTGGTTGTACTTGTGGAAAATACTTCAACAAGTATGCATAGCTTTAGTTTAGTGAAATAAAAATAGTTTCAAAGATTCAATTCAAATCAATTCAATTTTTATAGCATATAAGACAATATAAATTGCATCGCAATCGCCATTAAATTTAAAAGCTAAAACGTTTGCAATCTTCATTCATACTTACAATTTTCCATGCACCTAAATTTTCATTTGTTACATAATTTTCCCTCCCTAATCACATGGCCAGTCAGCCAATTATGTGATCTCCCAATCGTGTGCCATGAACTCGTCTTTACTATAAAAAGCTTCCGAGATTAACGTGGTTTTCAGACGAGTTTTAAATGCCTTGGGCACTGTGGCATTTTTGATCGAATTTGACAATTTTGTTGACACACTGAACTCTTGCCTGCGAAGGCAATCTTACATAATCCACCGTCCTGTGTCTTCCAGTACTACTTATTCCTGCTTCTAGTGTCATAAGAGTGTACGTCACTACCTCTTATGACCTCGCATTTTGATTTGAAAAAAAGAGATGTTTTGAGAATATAGAGACAGGAAAGCGTAAAAAATCTAATCTGCGTGACTCTCTCTGTTGAAGTTGTTCTGACTGCTTTTTTCTGCAGGGTGAACATTGTATGAAAATGTATGTTTGCACAACCTCCCCAAAAGATCACTCCGCACGAGAGATGTGGGTAGATTATTCCATAATAGGCAGTCATCAGTATCTGAATTGGGCAGAATTTGAAAAGCTGTCTCAAAACAAATGCCTGAAGACAATTTCGACTTAAGAATTCCATGTCAAATGTAAATACAATAATGCATTATAAACTATGTACAAATTCTAAATTCTTTATAAATTTATATGTGTAAAAGCTCCCAATTGTAAAAATACTTGTTTTGAGTCAAATTTCGTGATATCTCACAAATCTAAAACTAACACTAATAACACTAATAGCCCGACACTAATGCCTCAGGCCACCAGTTGAGATAATAGAAAACATACCTTGAGATAATGCACACATAACAGAGTAACTTTCTAAACGTCTAATCAAAAGTGCTTAACAGAGCTCTTAAATATTATAAAGAGATTTGAATAGATGTATTCAAAAGGAAAAAGTTGGAATTCTATGCCCGACTGATCAGTTGTAAGTCTGTATCATTAAGACTTAGCTAACTTATATTATATTCACTGACATCATAAAACCTTAATGTATACAATTACTTTAGATTCTTATTTTACCTTTAGGAAAAGGATTTGAGGGCAAATACAGAAATTGTACTACCTTTTGTGTATTGTGTATGTGTGCATTATTTGTTATATAATATTGTTATATAGCAATTGTTATATAATAATATTTGTGAACATAGGCTCCAACTGCCCCACTATATGAACCCAAATCGTATGCTCTCACTGATAATTGCCCTCGATTAATTGCCCTCATTAATTTGACGTATTAAACTGAACCACACGCTGCGTGACAGAGGTGTATCAGCAATATCAGTGGATATAGGATTATAGAACCTGTTTCCTCGACCCAGTATATCCCGGAAGCTTAAATGATTGCAAACGGGTTTCTGTTAAAAATTATTTTTATTAAAAAACTATTTTTTTGTCACACCCCTGTAGGTACCAATTCTAAAGACAGAAAAATAGACAGAAACAATTATATTTTAATAACTTCACAAGGAGCGGTTGGAATTTTAATCAACATTTTGGGATATTTTATAACTAGGCCCAAAGAAAAAGGATTGAAATCAATAATATAAACTTTCTACAGTATTTAAATAAATACTGACTGGAGGGAGTAGTATCATTTGTTATTTCTTCTACCCCCTAGGCCCCTTGACCCCCTCGCTGGCTACGTCCTTGTATTTCATCAAACGAATTCATTGCACAAATTTTAACACCTCTTGTGCTATGGGACATACAAAAAATTAAAAACTCTGTATTTCATGTGCAGCTGACTCCTTATACATGAAAGTCTGCACAGTCTGGATATTTCTATGCCAAATTTTCCTTTAATACAGTATACAATCTTAATAAGATGCACTTAATTTGGTGGAATACGCATAATCTCAGGTTTCGAAAAATGGGAAAGAGAGGAATGACTATGTCTGCCTATGCTGTCAAGGCGATGATAGAACTGTCTGTAAAGTTATTTAGCGATCTGGCCTGATTATGCTTTTCTAGGCTGTCGAGGTAACGGCATGAATCCTGTGAAGTGAACTGTAAGGAAGTGCTCTGGCATAATTATACCTGTATAGACTGTCGAGGTGGTGACATAGAAAGCAGAACTGCGAAGAAGTGCTCCGGCCCGATTATGCCTGCCTAGGGTATTGAGGTCAAGTAATGGATCGTAGAACTCTGAAGAAGTGTTCCGGCCCGATTATGCCTGCCTAGGGTATTGAGGTCATGTAATGGATCGTAGAACTCTGAAGAAGTGTTCCGGCCCGATTATGCCTGCTTAGGGTATTGAGGTCATGTAATGGATCGTAGAACTCTGAAGAAGTGTTCCGGCCCGATTATGCCTGCTTAGGGTATTGAGGTCTTGTAATGGTTTGTGGAACTCTGAAGAAGTGCTCCAGCACGATTATGCCTGCCTAGGGTATTGAGGTCAAGTAATGGATCGTAGGACTCTGAAGAAGTGTTCCGGCCCGATTATGCCTGCCTAGGGTATTGAGGTCATGTAATGGATCGTAGAACTCTGAAGAAGTGTTCCGGCCCGATTATGCCTGCTTAGGGTATTGAGGTCTTGTAATGGTTTGTGGAACTCTGAAGAAGTGCTCCAGCACGATTATGCCTGCCTAGGGTATTGAGGTGAAGTAATGGATCGTAGGACTCTGAAGAAGTGTTCCGGCCCGATTATGCCTGGCTAGGGTATTGAGGTCATGTAATGGATCGTAGAACTCTGAAGAGGTGTTCCGGCCCGATTATGCCTGCCTAGGGTATTGAGGTCAAGTAATGGATCGTAGAACTCTGAAGAAGTGCTCCAGCACGATTATGCCTGCCTAGGGTATTGAGGTCAAGTAATGGATCGTAGAACTCTGAAGAAGTGCTCCAGCACGATTATGCCTGCCTAGGGTATTGAGGTCAAGTAATGGATCGTAGAACTCTGAAGAAGTGTTCCGGCCCGATTATGCCTGCCTAGGGTATTGAGGTCAAGTAATGGATCGTAGAACTCTGAAGAAGTGTTCCGGCCCGATTATGCCTGCCTAGGGTATTGAGGTCATGTAATGGATCGTAGAACTCTGAAGAAGTGTTCCGGCCCGATTATGCCTGCCTAGGGTATTGAGGTCATGTAATGGATCGTAGAACTCTGAAGAAGTGTTCCGGCCCGATTATGCCTGCCTAGGGTATTGAGGTCATGTAATGGATCGTAGAACTCTGAAGAAGTGTTCCGGCCCGATTATGCCTGTCTGGGCTATTGAGGCGGCGACGTGGATCATACAATTGTCGGGGGATTATGAGGAAATCTGGCCCACCAACATCATCCCCCAGACAATCATTTTTCCACAAGTTGTCTCCAGTTGTTCTCGAACAAAGAATTTCGAGACCTGCAAAATCTACTTAGTAATCCAATCAGAACGGGGAACTGTAACAGTTGATATTGATGATAAGTTACATTTCACCAAATAAATAATCTACGCATGATGTTTAGCAGACAAGGACGCCTATTGTAGATAGGCTAAAGTATTATTTAGACATGTATTGTAATCAGATCCACTAAGAAATGGCTGAATATGAGGTATGAAATGTATCTTCTATCGAAGGATAACTTACTCAGTTATAATAAAATAATAGTTTCCTTAAATAATATTTTTTAAGACGTGATTTTATTCCATTACATTTAATTAAAGTGACATATCAATCATATGTCCTTCAAATATTTTGAGGATTTAGATTGATAGTTTAGATTTTGTATACTAAACTTCTGCATATTGCCCGTAAAAGTTCTGGTTAATCAAACGTTTATATAAATGCTTACATTTTAAATATTGTATAAGTACGCCAAACGCCTAAGCCCTGTTGTAGAACTATTCAAACCAAACTCAGAACGCAACTATTTGTTCAACACACAAATTTCTAATTATACAAAGTAAATTTTTATATGATGGAAAAATGTACAAACATTTTATACCAAAAGAAAGAATTCTTTCACCCTTCATTTAGTTAAAGAATGAAATTTAATTTCTTAAAGCCGATTTGTATTACTTTAATTTGAGTGTATTGACTTAATATTCTGATACTGACGTTAAATAAAAAAAAAATAGCAATAAGAAGAAAAACGTATTGCTTAGGTATACAATAAATACATTTTACTAGCAAAAAATGGTTTAAAAAAATCATTCAATACGTCTATTATCACAAATAATCGCTGTGAAAAAGTTATAATTTATTGTTTATAATTTGAACTACTAATAATACAGGCAAAGGAACAAGGTGTCAGAATTCAAGTCTGCATAATTAAGAATAAGACTAGTTCTGGTTCAAATAAATATTCGAACCTGAGCTGTTCAAAATGTATGACTGATATTTACTAATAACAGTACAGTATTCCCATACTGTATCTATGACTTCGATTTATGGAAATTGGCAGAATAATTCTTAACAATATATTTGAATAACTCCATAAAATGTTATGAGGCTGTGTTTTATAAATTGTTTAAGACAATCTTAAATAAATTGGAGACTGATGTTCCAAATCAAACGCTTCCAATATAGAATTTAATTTCTATTAAAATAACGTTTCGAAGTGTATACGTTACATTAATCATGTGCATATATCTTTAGCACAGTTCTGATACTGGCCCAATAAACATTACTTAATTTACAAACATTTTCCCAAATCGTTATATGTTACAAATATTCCAGTTGATCATTACATCAGACTGGTTGCTAATAAAACAAACTAAATTATTAACTTTAATCTAATAGTTTCAACAAACAATTATAAATATATAATAATGTTTAAAATTATTTAAATAGTCAATTACAAAGAGTCATGCTGATTAGTAAATTGTTAACTTCTTCAACACATTCCTACAATAAAGGTTTTACGCACTCAGATAAGATATAAGGTTTAATCTTTTAAGTATATTCAGATTACTTTATTAGCGATTACATTATTTCGGAGAAGTAGCTGGTTTCTGACACTATTATTTATACATCAAAAGTAATTTTTCAACTTTTAAAAATAAATAAAATTTAAGATAATAGCTAAAGGTAATTTTAAAATTTTGATGTATCATAGTGTTTTATAATTTAACTTTGGGGTTATTAATTGGTAATTTCACAATAAGAATTGTTTATATGTTCTATAAGAAACTGAGCAACAACTTCCTGTCAGTAAAAGAGATGGTAGCATCTGCTTTGAGAGTTAAGAAACCATTGTTTGCTTTCCTTTCCTAAATCAGTGTAGTGCTTGACCTAAAAAAGCATTGCGCTAAAGTTACCTTTAGAGGCTGAAAACCGTCAATTGTGACTGTGCATTTCCTTACTGAAAATTCCATACTTTCTAGCATATTCAGTAGACCGACATTTAGACCATCCAATTAATTTTCATTGAACATGTTTTTTAGCTTTTAGAAATATGAATTTTTTAGTGAGTGTGGTATTCAGACTATCAGTGGATATTTATATTCCACCATAAATGAAAACTTAATTAAAATTTTCAATAACATTTCGATTGTGAGCTGTGGAATATGAAGTAATATATTTTGCTGCGTTCATAGGAAGTTGGATTACTTTTCACCACACTTATAAAGTTGATCATATTGTACTTTACCAATTTGCATTTTCCAATATAAAATCACATAATTTTCACAGGTTTGCATGAAAACTATCTCGAAAGCTACAGCATACATGCGAAACCGAAGACATTGTTATTGATTATGATTATGTGCTGGTCAACAGAAAATTCACTCATTCCACGTTTGTGGACGGCTAGACCATAAAATTATTTCACAAATAATTAGATAGTTTTATTAATATTTTTAATGTATTGCACCCGATTAAATTAATTGAATATAACATGTAAATGTGCTTATAAATTTAAGATATTGTGGCGAAAAATGTTTTATTCGAAGGCATAACTTCAAACATTTTAAAGGTTTACAACGTAGTCTGATCATACTGTTGTAATGAAATTCACCCGAAAACGAAAAAGTAATAGTTTAGTAATAAACTGTATTATTGCAGGTTTATCTCGAATTCTGATACGATGGTGAAGTTGAATTCATCCCAGCTGTTAAGAAATTATCGAGTGTGATTTATATAACACTCACAAGCTAATATTTGTAGAAAATATCTAATACTGTAGTACCATTTCATGGTGTACCTGCTTCGTTGATTATAATTTTGTGTAGTTTAAAAAAATTATAGCAAAAACAGTTAATCAACACGAATTAAAAGAGTGTAGTAAATCTTTAACACACCAGGAACTATAATATATTTTTCACAATATAACTTCTGATTTAAGGATTTGCATCTAATGGGTATAAAAATATTTTTATATTATAAAAGAATGGTGATTTATTCTGTTACATATGTCGTTTTAACAAAAGCTAAGATTAAAATCTCAATACATGTAAAAACAAAATGTCCTAGCTATTCCCACTGTTCCAATATAATTTATTTTACATTTTTACCTGCATTCTGCTCACCCATTTTTACCAACGTTACCGATAAAAGAATTGTACCAACTGATTAAAACGAAAACTCAGTATTTATTCGTGTGTGTTTAATTACTGTAAACAATAACTTATTTTCTATTCATTAGTCATTGTAGAAGTTTTATTATAAGAAGTAAAATATGAATATGAGAGGTAACCGGTAGAGAGAAAGAAAATATAAGTATGGATTTATCACTTTTGTCTGTTATACAAAAAAAGAAGCGACATTTCGAAGACAAGTAACCTCGGTCAGGTTTCAAATGTTGAAACGTTAATATAACCATGCAGAAAAGCATGAGCTGAATACTTTACGATGAACACACTTACAGTAACAACTTATCCTGCCTGATGTAGTGCATATTTCAAGTACATTTCAGTTTTGAAGCTACTCTTCATTTTTTTGTTCTAACGTAGTGTGGGGTTCGGCAGATTTAGGTATTTTGACGTACAACTACGTTGTTGTTAACTTTCACGTGTTAATCGTAACGTATTGTTACTTTTTACATGCTTAAACGTGCGCTCTAATATTTGACACCTGATGAAGAAGACAGATACCAGTCATCGAAACGTCGTGTCTTTATTGTAACACTCATTTGTGCCAAACTTATGTAATCCTGTTATGCCTTAAATTTGAAACACCCTTTTACGATCGCAGAAAAAGTATCTTGGAATGCATAAAACTCATGAATCATCAAGATGTTTTGCTAAAACATTCCATTCTGAGAATTCAGCAGGAGATATTTACATCTTCCATCTTATAAAATATTCGTTTGGCAAGACGAGTAGGCGAGGCGTCATCTCTACAGTAATAACCACGTTCTGGAATCTGATTACATTTATATAACCGTAAAGATCCCAATCAGTCATCTTAATGTCAACTCGATCGCGTAAAAACAAACAAAGATGGGCCTCATTGTGCCGACACCCATGTTATTGGAACTGTCGATACAAGTTTTGTGCGTCGGGGGTTTTGTTGGGCGCGGGCTTGTGGCGCGGAGGGGAAGGGGGGGACATGCGCTCGTCTGCTGCTGTCCGCCTGGTCTGTGCGTCGGTTAGTCGCAAGCTACATAGCATCCGGTCAAGTCCACCTTATCAGTTCTATCACACATTGTTGGCTATCAATGGACTTTGTGCTGTGTTATCAGTGATGTTTTACAAGTGATCGCTATGAAAATTGTGAATTTTGACTTACCCCTGACTCTTCCCCCTCCCTGATCACGCGCCTCCAACTGCTGATTTGTAAGTAACACAAACAAATTAACTAATAATTTAGCCAATAGTTAATAAAATTCAACAAACTTAATGATTGGATATATGACGGTATCTTTAAGTTTAAAGTTGATTAAATAAAAAATCTCAACTATGCGAAAAACGAGAATTGTAAATATACCAAATAAGCACTACCTCAGAAAATATATAGATAGTAAGAATATTTACAATTGATCTTCTTTAAAGATGTATTTTTATTAGATGAATACAATATGAAAATATATTACGTTGAGTTTGAACGACATAGATGAAGCCCCTACCAACTTGTTGTGCAGTAGTCGCTGACCCTACTACGTCTATTTGGTCGGAAATAATTAACAAAATGGTGGTTGTTTACTGTAGCGCAACTGATTATAGAATGTTCGCTCCGACCCTACAGCACATTATCAGAGCCCCAGTCGCACATAACGTTATTTGCACTAGAGATAACTCCCGTCTTCGCGCCGTGTGTACTTCAGCTTAGCCTTCTCCGCGACATTATGAAACACGTGTTTTATGTAACACAACACAGCCGAGCCGTCCTCTTCACTTCGCTCCACTCCACTACTTGTTGACGGATGTATTTACACGAAGGCGGTAATCGATATTGAAGTGTCGCGGCCGCGGCTGCCGCGGAGGTGATAGCGGCGTCGGTGGACGCGGAAGCCAAACAACCTGTTGATCCTTTGATTTGCGTTAAATCTTGTCTCACTTTCTCGCTTCGTGCCCAGGCTTTTATTTTCCTTCTCCGTAACACCTGTTAATACATTTTTTTAAAGATTTTCCTTTACTACGCCTCAAGACAAAAAGAACTGGAAGGTAACAAAATAAGAAGACGAGGATTCAAGTCTGTAATTCACATTTATGTGCCTAGCAAAATTGAACCCAACGTAGCTACCAGCCAAGGGGACGCAAAGGTTTGAGGGGATTAAATCCCCCCAAAATCTCTTGGCTAATATCCTTCGGTACCGAAACAGTTGTAATGGAATTTGTTCAGCGTGCAAAGTTAATTTATATGTGACCAAGTAATGCTGTAGGAAGAAGTGCTCTCTTTCATTGCATTGCTGAATATGTGTGTTACATTTGTAATGCTTTGACCAATTAAGAATATTATATAAATTGAAAAGACATAAATTTAGTACCAACACATGCATAGTAAGAAATTGGTAAGAAATTTTAGTTCTGTTACAACCAACCATGGAATCTTCTGCTGAGTTGAAACATATTAATCAAGTAGCAATACTAGCCTACAGAACATAATTATGGATAATGGATACATTTTTGAATAAGTACAGCCACAACACTTAATGAGGTGTTAATTTAATAGGAAGACCAAATTAATGAAGTCGACATCTAGGAGCAGCAATCTTGTTACCAGAAGAGCTCACATAAACTAAACATGATCCTCCACTAATCCAGTCCTGCGGTAGCGAGCGGTTTTACCATTCCAGGCGGCAAGCAAGGACTTAGAGTAATTGGTTTATCTATAGTCCTGTTCTGTCTCCATTCATTCGGACCGAACTTGTAACAAAAATTGTTTTGGTTCTAGAATGGTTACAGTCAATTGATATAAAATGTTTTGTTGTTCACGAGTAGAATTTGTAAGGGCACATCCAGCATGGCTGTAATAATCCTGTGGAATTATTAAGGGGACCTCCAGGAAAGGCTGTAATAAATCCTGTGGAATTATTAAGGGCACCTCCAGCATGGCTGTAATAATTCAGAGGAATTATTAAAGGCACCTCCAGGATGGCTGTAATAATTCAGAGGAATTATTAAAGGCACCTCCAGGATGGCTGTAATAATCCTGTGGAATTATTAAGGGGACCTCCAGAAAGGTTATAATAATCCTGTGGAATTATGAAGGGCACCTCCAGAATGGCTGTAATAATTCAGAGGAATTATTAAAGGCACCTCCAGGATGGCTGTAATAATCCTGTGGAATTATTAAGGGGACCTCCAGAAAGGCTATAATAATCCTGTGGAATTATTAAGGGCACCTCTAGGATGGTTGTAATAATCCTGTATGAAGGATTATTTGGAACTAAACCTAAAAATAAATGGGATTGCCACAAAGACAAATACATAGTTTCACGGATATTACTAAGTTTTATTTTATCATAAAAATACATTTTTTCTGTTAATTTATTAATGAGCAGAAAAATAACTGTTTTGTTTTATGAAAACTGCATTTAAGGTATTTTAACACAACCAATTATTTTCAGTTATCTGTAGAGTAACAATACTTGTAATTCTCAGAGTATTTGAAAAATGTTGAAGAATAAAGCTGTGTTTGGATTGACAAGGAATAGAGCCTGAAAATAATATTTGAAAACATCATTACAGAGTATGGATTCAGCCGAGGTCCAGAAATGAGCGTTAATAAGGATGTATATTTCATTGGAGTATTTTGTTAAGGAATAGTTTTCTTAACATGCTTTGATATGTAGGACCTGTTTGGAAGAATTAGAATCCTGTTTTACATTGGATATAAATTATTTGCAAATCAGCCCATTTTAACTCCAAAAAGAATTTATTAATAATATTCATACTTAATAGTGACTAGAACCACTCGTTATACGTAAAGTAAGGTTTCTCCGTTAAGTATCATACGAAATACATTAAAAAAAGTTTCCAAACTTCAAACATTCACATAAAAATTTTGGTTATTGGTAAAACCACACATAAAAACAATTTAAAAATTTTCTGGGATGTGATACGAATTGGAAAATCAACCTAAATAATAATGTTACAAACTATTGTACAGTGTGCATCATAGTGATTTGTTTAACCGAAAAATAAATTGTTCTATTCAATATACGTTTTTAGAAAATATTTTATGAAGACCTTTAAAGTTTTTAATTTTTAATGAGTACACCAAAGTAACAATTTTCAAATGTATTAACAAATCACTTTATTTCTGAATACTATTTGTGTGTAGCAGGCTTAAATTTTTTTCTACATTTGTTAAATAAGGAACTGCGTAATTTGAATGGTAACAATTTTTAGGCTAATATCATTAAAGTTTATTAAGAGATCTAGAATAAAGTGTATTTCATAACAAACGTAAATATTCCCTCTCATGACAGAATTTCTGGACCCATATTAAACGTGTTCGCCAAACATTATCGACATAACTAGAATACCACATTCCGTTCGAAAGCATATAATATTATATAACTAGTATACACATACGTTCAGGTTTATGAAATAAAATTCTAGCTTACGGTCACGATAAGCATTAATTTAAAATTAAATTTGAAATAAAGATGGGGTTGGTTTAATAATATACGCGATTTGGATACATTTTTTTGGACAATATAATTGAAAAACATGATCAAGATCACGGAGGATCACACTTGTGCAGGGGCAAACAAAAATAGGAAGTGTTTTAGAAAACATAAATGAAAGACATTTATTGTCCTAAAATGTTTTACTAGATCTCAACTCTTATCTTATGTAAATATTGCGTGTCTCAACTAATTGTGGAAAGTGGAGTTCTACAGCTTAAGGAGTGCAAAGGGTTCATGTTTCAAGATGGCGGTTATTCACAGTTCCGACATCGATGCACGATAACGAAATAATATGCTTATCGTTAAGCGAAATAAAGAAATTATTTACAATACCTGCGTTATAACAGTTGTCATCATACGCTTTTTGATGGTTCAAAAACTTGAAGCCAATGGCCGTACAAAGTTTTTAGATAAATACTATAAAATATTAGTATTTCAACTGATTCCATCCAAACACACTGTTTAGTGAATACACGTTCCGGTAAATAGTTAACTAGCCCTATTAAAAATAATTTCAAGTGGTGCTTTCGGTTGCCTTAAAATGTAGCCTGTTCCTTTAATTTAATACCACTTCAATTAATCATAACACATTCCAATATTAATTTAATTTTGCTTTATTTTTTTAATGCCTAATAATTTATGTACATTTTCATCTTACAAAAAAAAGAAATAAAATACTCTTTGTATACGATTTAATACCATATTTTTTTACCCCCTCGACTTTAGGAATCATGTGAGGATTCAAGTAGTAGACGTTCAAATATTCAACATATGATGCCAAGAATTTTCTTTTAATTTTTGACATCTTCCTATTATTTTTCTTTTTTATCGCTTGTTTTGTTTTTGTGTTAATAGAAGTGGTAATCTAATTTCTCTGTCTGATATATCAATATAATAGCCGCATATGAAATTTACCAATTTTAGACTATTTAAAAAAGAATATTTCCCTAACAGAACAATTTGCTAGAGTGATAGACGATTTGATTTGACCAAACGATACCCGTTTAAGATTTGTTTGATTATTTCTAATTATTTATAGACTCAGCATTATGTATCTTTGAAAGGTTTTTGGAGTAAAGAAGAAAATTGCAGTTGTACGTAGACAGCAAAGCTACTGAAGTGACAGTTTTAATAGATTTATAATAAGAACAAAAGTTTTCATCGGAACCGAGAAACGCCTCCATATGTCTTCCTTTACGGATTCCAGAGAAACCTTTCTCAGTTAAGCATTACGCTTAAACGGTTGAAGTTGTCTTTCGTGCAAAAGTCAGATCATAAACCTCCGGCAAAGTTATAACATTCTACTAGTTCAAATAGTACATTTACATCTTAATGTTGTGGAATTCGGCACAAAAAGAACAATAGCATGACAAGGACCGATCTTAACATATTTTAGTCACAGAGAAGAAACATTTTGTAATAATGATTGCTACTATAACAAATAAATTATGAAATATACCTAAGATAACAGAAGTTGCTGGATATAAAATTTAGTCTAACGATATTTACCAAAATTATATTTCACTATTTCAAGAGCTTCCATTCGATTCACAAAATCTCCAAGATTAAAATTGTCCGATATAGTTTAATTACTTTTTCAAATCAATAGTGTTTTAGTAATGATAGCTGAAATTTTAAATATCTATATAGTACCTTTAATAATTTAAGATTGGTGTTTATGCCTTACAAACAAAGAATAACCAATGAAATATTGATAAGTCTCGGGACAAGGTAATTGTTGTTGGAAGCCAACATAATACTCCTCTTATCAGATCAGCACTAGAACCCGTAATCTACACAAGTGGTATATATTGATAAGAACCGAATCACACGATAACATTTATCTTCAGGTATTAATTGAGAGAAGGGATTTTAATCGGTCTGTTTGTTTACAAATGAGGTCAATCAAACAAAATATTACTATAGAAGTGTTTTAAAGTACCTCAAAGTTTTCACGTTTGGAACTTTGTAGTTTATCAATATTTGGATCTTTTTGGTAATCACAGAATAAACAGATAACAACAACATTTTTTCTCTAAGGGACGAAACACTTTTCCTAGAATTGATATTGTTACAGCAATTGTCAGTAAAGTTTAAACGTCGATCTTGTGTATAAAATCTCATCGGCACCCGATGTTCCGATCGGACGGCTATTGTAGAAACCGGTTCGGTAGGGCCCAGGGCGGCGGTGTGCGAACGATTTGGTACCCTCGGTACAGAACTGGAGCCTCGGGGCAGGATAACCGGGCCGTTGTCCCCGATCCTAGGTTGCTTGCTCTGCCACGTTTGCGAAATCACGATCGAGGTCAGAGAACAGAGGGCTGCTGGGCGTCATCTTCTTGTACGTCTCCCTCTGTACAGAACTGGAGCCTCGGGCAGGATAACCGGGCCGTTGTCACCGATCCTTGGTTGCTCTGCCACGTTTGCGAAATTACGATCGAGGTCAGAGAACAGAGGGCTGCTGGGCGTCATCTTCTTGTACGTCTCCCTCTGTACAGAACTGGAGCCTCGGGCAGGATAACCGGGCCGTTGTCCCCGATCCTTGGTTGCTCTGCCACGTTTGCGAAATTACGATCGAGGTTAGAGAACAGAGGGCTGCTGGACGTCATCTTCTTGTACGTTCTCCCTCTGTACAGAACTGGAGCCTCGGGCAGGATAACCGGGCCGTTGTCCCCGATCCTTGGTTGCTCTGCCACGTTTGCGAAATCACGATCGAGGTCAGAGAACAGAGGGCTGCTGGGCGTCATCTTCTTGTACGTCTCCCTCTGGTACAGAACTGGAGCCTCGGGCAGGATAACCGAGGGTTGTTTCCGATCCTTGGTTGCTCTGCCACGTTTGCGAAATTACGATCGAGGTTAGAGAACAGAGGGCTGCTGGACGTCATCTTCTTGTACTTCTCCCTCGGTACAGAACTGGAGCCTCGGGGCAGGATAACCGAGGGTTGTTTCCGATCCTTGGTTGCTCTGCCACGTTTGCGAAATTACGATCGAGGTTAGAGAACAGAGGGCTGCTGGACGTCATCTTCTTGTACGTGTCCCTCGGTACAGAACTGGAGCCTCGGAGCAGGACAACCGGGCCGTTGTCCCCGATCCTAGGTTGCTCTGCCACGTAAAATGGTTAGAAACGATTTTTATAATTACGAATAAAGATTACAGAAGTTCAAAACAGTATAGTTTGTCTATATCAGAAAGCTAGTATGTGCTCAGATCTCAAGTCCGTCGCCCATCCTAATCTTTGAACATGTCCTAGTTTTAAAAGTTGACCTTTTCTTGAAGCTATCTCATGGAATTTTCTCACGAGCTTTTCTGTTCTTATCAAAATAAATGTAAATTAATGTTCATTGATTGAATAATTTACTGCGATAGGTACTTATCATACTCTGAACTCAAGTGACTCAGGACATGAATCTTCCATTGAGCAATGGCTCATTCTTACGTAAAATAGCTATATTTCTCTTGGTAGCTTGTAATGCAGATGGATATGACGGAAAATTAAAAAATACAATTGAATTTGATTATGATGATTGTTATTGTCAGAAATATGCGTAATTCAAAAGATTCATCAGAGATTATCAAGTTTGTATTGTAGGTAAATACAAATTGACCGTTCTGTTGACACCGATTACAATGTTTTCTTTTGTATTCGAGTTGAACACGGTTCCTCATTTTACTAAGAGAATTACATTAATTTCTTACTGATTTATGTACTCAAATATCTGAACTTTTTCTGGATAAATCGATATGAATAGAATTACAGAGTATGTGTTGAAAATAAATCCAAATAAGCAAGAATCGTACAGCCAACATTCATTTTATTCTTAATGAATTGAATAAATAAAAAGTACCAGTTATGGAGAAAATACGTTCTATATAAAATGAAAATTCATATTTTGAATTATCGAAATATATAATTTTATAATGTTAGTTACGTAATGCTTGTTGTCAATGGAATTTTAAAAACCAATTTACTTTTATTCTGTTATGTTTTAAAACTCAGTCGTGATCTTTTGCAGTTTTGGGCATGTAACACTGTGAAATTATAGAAGACATAAAATGCCAGAACCAAGGTTGTTACATATGCTTCTAGAATTGCAAAATATTTATTGCTTCGCCGTACGATGCTTTGTGTATGATATATGCCTCAGATTTTGAAAACACCTTAAGGCAAAATGGCACCAGGAAAATTAAAAATAATACAAAAGTAGTTGCTAATTGCTGTATCGATAAAGAAATTGCTTCAATTTAAACGTTTGATATGTTTAATCGATTCAATCGAAAAAGAGTGAGATGGTGGCGATTACAGTTAAAATATCATCTAGAAATCTGTCGAAACGTTCACAGATTTATAACATTTTAACGTTTTTGTACCAAATAAATAGTATTAATTAAATAATACTTCAAGAATTGCCTTTGAATATATGCAACACATTTTGCATCGATCATGTGATTTTAAAGACATACAATTGACATTATAAGAGTGACATGGTTGATATGGTTCAAGTAATCTATTGATAATCAACTGATAAATATTGTTGTAAATATCGATATTGGTTAAACAACTGAAATAAAAAGTGTGGAATGCCATCATCTGGGAGAGCACCCATGTTGTTGTTACAGTTTCCAATAAAGATAATCTAGTTTGTGGTGTTGCAGGAAACACAAACTCGGATAAAGAGTTACATCTCCGGTTATAGCAGTTGTCTACATCAAATATTGACCGACCTCCTTGTGCAGTTTGTGTAGCGCGGTCACAGGAACACAACACAAGGCGGTGTTGGTTCATACCGCTCCCAGTATTGCGCGATATTTCTCTACATTAATAAACACAAATTTACATAAACATGTATTTTGTTTTATGTTTCTACTAGTGTTTTTTAATTCATTACTAAAAATTTGTTCATAAGAAAATGAACTGTTTCGGTCATTCTTTTAGTGTATCCGAACTGGAGAGGACAAAATATCGATCCTAACCTCCAGAACACAACGTTTACAGTGGTTTTTGAAAATCACATTTAATAGCTATAACATATAAACCGTTTTTAAGGGATAGCGGTCCAAAATAATTAACCCTCCCAGGAATCGAACCGTGACTTCTCGGCTAAGAGCCTGCAACCTTATACCGAGGCTAGAGTAAGAAAGCTTTGAATAGTTAGACGGTTTAGCTGTTTTTGGATCTTTCAGCAGTTTCAGCTGAATATTTTCACAAACCGTCCTTTCTGTGTTATCACAGGTTCGTTGATCAACCATGCCCGATCTGAAATAGCAGGGGTTTAAAAGATTTTATTTAGAAAACCCTGTTACAATGTGTATAAATAGCCTATAGATTGATAAGAATTGCAAATGTCTTATCCTGTACTCATAAGTTTCTTTCTACATTTTCAGAAACACTTAAGGGGATCTTGGGGTTGTGTGTACTTCATGATAAAAAAACCAGAATGAATTAAAATATAGTCTAAGAGTGGAGAACTAGTTTTCACTGTATAAATACATTACCTGGTTTTTCGTTAACTCGATAGAGGAAGTTCTCCTCGCAAATAACATTACCGTCAGCCGCGTTTTGGTAGGAAGGGGTGAGAGAGGAGTCGAAGCAGGATGGTACCGAAAGGGTTAAAATGTAAAACAATAATCTTTTTCTTGACTGTATTTTCGCACCTTAATACACATAATACTTAACGTCAGAAAAATTATAGTTACATCATAATCATTCTTAACTAGATATAAGAGACCTACCTTTAATGGTCTAGCTAAAATGTATATACCATTTAGGTTTTTTAAGTGTTTGACGGTGTTTCAAGCTAATAAAACATTTGTGAACTTATACACTGTGAATTGGCTCTCGGATACTGGGCTACAAGATTATGTTTATATTCCCTCGGCTAACAAAGCACTATAGTCAATGCGGCTTGTTAAACTGGAATATGACTTTCTAGGATTATATTTTAATCACGTCAGTGGTTCAGAGCAGTGAAAACCTTTATTTTTATATTTACAAGTGAATTAATTGGCAAAAAATGTTATATAGGTGTATATTAAATATCTATATAAAATATCCAAAAATTTCTGGATATATTTTAAGGACCTTTTGGATTAATTTAAAGACATATAACGGGACAGCAGACTATGTTTCCATTTACAGCTTGACCATGAAATTAACGTATCCTTGAAATTACGATGATTTGTGTATGTGTGATTAAGTATTGCTACAAATGCAGTAAAAATGGTGCAAATATTGATAAAGTTTGTGATTGAATCTGGAAGAAAGGTGAACAAGACACATAAACAGCTGATGGAAATCGACGCGATAAATTCTCGCACGTCTTCTTTGAAGTAGAGAATGCAAATCAATCTGAGATCTCGTCTTTTATATGTTTTGTATTTATTTTAGTAAACAACGTATTTTTATACGTATACGGTGTTGCCAAATCCAATCCTAGATGATGGAGTTGTTGCCGGTGGAGTTCCTGCAGCAAGTATTACATTCTGCTGCACGAGCCACACTGTGGAGGAGGGATAGGACCTTCGATCGGTCTCTGGGTTAGTAATTAGAAGCCTTTCTCTCTCCCTCAGCAGCGAGTAGACAATCGCGGACGCAGAATTCAATAACCCTTTCCTCGTAATTGTGCCGCGTCTGAGAAAAAGAAAAACGAAAGGCAATCCTTTGATAATTACAAGGATTTATTTTAAAATAATCCCTGTTTTTTAAGCAATATGACAGAGTTCTCTTGAACTGTTATTTATGAATACCCTTCAGCGAGCCAATTACAGTTTCTTCGTAAAGTTTTATTTTAAACCAATAGCTTTTATTTTATATTTTAATTAATATTTTTCAATTCAATTTTTTTGTACGAAAATCAATATCTGAACCAATTTTAAAACATTGTAACTGATTATAAGGATGATAATTTTTTGGTGCAAGGGAATCACAGCATCTACACTTACCCTTATTATTTGGAAGTAATTCAATGTTTGATCCAGTTTTTATTCCGTAGAAATATGTTTCGAAATTGCTTGATAGTAAATACTCATATGTTTATTAGCATTCGTGTGATGACCATTTACTTTACTTCCAAGACGTCTTAATGTAGTGAATTGAAATTTAAAAGTAACGGAAGATTACAGATCGTTTTATTATTCACCATCTAAAGAGAAATAACATAATTTAAACGTTTGCAGGTTTCGTAGCTACTCCTCCATTCTTGGGAACTATAATTTGCCCAACTATAAATACAAAAATGAAAACTGAAGCAGCGAAGGAGTGATCGGCTGGAGGCTTTATCCTTTGTGGGTCATGGGGAATCGGATGAGGATATGACCAATTATAAAAGTAGGTCCCCTACCTTCGCCGCTCTCAAAGGTCGGTGTATCCAATCTCAATCAGGATTTATGTTCTCAACGGTACAATACAGTGTATACAACAAACAGATGCCGCACATTCGGATATCTAAGAGAGTGATCGACCTTTTACTGTAAATAACGGCTGACAGTACCTGAATGTTAGTTATTCAATATCGACGAGAGAAGCCATGAGCCAGATTTAGTTTCTGAAAGAAAGGACGCCCTACGTGTCACTGACCACCAGACAATTAGGTGGTGGGGTAATTGGTGGTTTGCACGCTACAAAGGTGGTAGATTTGTTAGTTATTGAGGTAACCTCTTGTTAAGATTTGTGTCATTGACCACCAGATAATTAGGTGGTGGGGTAATTGGTGGTTTGCACGCTACGAAGGTGGTTAGTTAATGAGATAACCTCTTGTTGAGATTTATAAAATATAATCTGTCTTTGTCAGGAAAATAATGTTTAAGCCAGTACTTATTTCCTATTAGATTCCAGGAGAATTTACACTGGCTGGTTTATACCCGTTCAGTTGAACCTACACAGCAAAACCGACATATCACTTAAATTTGGGTAATCCTATGGATGTCCAGGAACATCACTAAACGCAAATATCGAGGTGCAAGGCTGGCTAGATAAGTCTTGCCTACTGCGGGGATGACTGTTGGAGTTGATAGGGCTCCCTAAGTGTTAAATGCAGTTGCTATTCCGGACATAAGAGAGTCCTCCCCTCCCTGCAAGTTTTGACTGGATGGGCTGGTACAGAGCTGGCGTCTCCTTCTTCCAAGGTGACATGACTGGGATATATTGCCCAATGTCCTTCCCCTTGGGTCTTGACAGGATCCTAACCCAACGTTACCCATCCTGAATATCCTATCGCTCCGGAAGAAAGCGTAAATTTCCTTCTAGAACTAAGTTCAATAAGAGGGGGTTTTTTTAACCAAAACTCTCGGCGACTTCGAGAAGTTTAAACAAAAAGTCACATAGCGTCTAGCAAGGGTATGAAGATGAAAATCGCTGCCGCAGGAGTATATGGAATCGGGTAGCTCATGTTTTTATATTCCACGAACAGGGTTGGGTTGAATTAGACATGTCTGTATTGTTGAAATAAGCGGTAATGCTCCATTCAATGCATCACTTATTTAAATCTCCATAGTTTCCGTTTATATTGGTAGCAATGTACAAAAATAATTTGTTTCTTCTGTTTAGTAACATAAAACTAAAACAATGGCAAAATATGAAGATTTCTGTGGAACATCTAAAAATATAATTTTAGTAAGGGACTGAATTTAAATGGATGGATGTACGAAAATTGAGTACCTAGTATAATTGTTTCGTTAGAAACATTAATCGAATGATCACATGAAACAACAATGATAAACACATTAAAAAATAACGGAATTACTCTTTCCCCTGACATCAGCAAGCTCTAATAAACCCTACCTTGGTAAGCCATGAACTTGTTAAATATTATAAAAACTGTAAATGAATTATAAATGTTCAATATATCATAACACCACAATGTCGACCTAATTTTGATCTTTTAGTACATTTTAAAAGTGAGTTGGAAGTGTCTTGTTTTGAGTGTACTCAGCATACAACAAGAAATATGATTCATATTAAATTGTTTAAACCGAATATGGGTTTCATATTACAAACAATGTCAGTATATCTAGACAATTATTGCATGTTTCTCTTGTTTAATTCAACTCGATGATAAATGCTGGTGTAAAGTGGTTAAATTTTGCTCTGGGCTGTTTTAAATGTCAAATAAGGCGTTATTTTTCTATACAGTATTAATAAATGATTCGTAATGAATTTATATATTTGCTTAATTTATATTAGAAACTCGATCTCTATTACATGTGCATTACGGGGAATGCATATTTATTATTCCTGGAACTCGTGTACGAATTTGGAAATCAATGTTATTCCAGGAAATACGTATTGGTTCAATAACCCTTTAACATGATTTCAAATGAAATATTATGTGTATTTCACATTTACATAATAATACTTTCAAAGGAATAATCAAAGTCACTGCTGTACATATTCAATATTGCTTTTCGTCGTTTTTATACTACAATAAAAATTGCAAGTTACAATAAATCAAGGCATCAGTACGCCACATAATGTGTCGTAACTAGCTTCGGTGGTTTTGCATGTAAAATGTCAAATTTACAGGTCATTTCATTCTCGAAAATCATACAAAAAACAGTTAAGACGCATGACGTGCAATCACTTCTACAAGAAATGTCTTGTAGAAGCGAGTTTCGTGCAAAACTATAAATATATATGTGAGATCTCTCTCAAAATATCTTGTCACTTGATACATTCAGGAGTTTTCATACAATTTGATTACATATATATTTTTAAATAATAAAAGTCTACAAATATAGTCACTATAAAGTGATGTTGTTTGTGTTAGGATAGTTAAGATACATGAGTTAATATGCCACATATTTGAATCTCTAATGGTTATCTTGAGTTTGTTTACAAATTTACTTATTCTGCTATTTTCTCGTGCCATCATAGTTACCCTTAAGATTTAATTTCATTTATTGCATCATGTTGGTTTACAATGTTAAAGCATAGCTCAGTAAACATGTGATTTGTCAATTATATATATATATATATATATATATATATATATATATATATATGTATATATAATATATATATATATATATATATATATATATATAATTGACAAATCACATATATATTATATATATATATATATATATATATATATATATATATATATATATATAATTGTAAAAATCTAATTCTACATTAAACTGAAATATATATTTTGGGTTAAACAATAACTAACTTTAAAAAATTAATTTCAGGTATTTAAGAACTACAGAATGAATTGGCCGGCTATAAGGTAGCTCTTTAGGGAAAGTTTAAACATTTTAAAAGAATCAATTTGTTTTATTTGAAAAGGTAGGGCATTGAAATATTTTAGAAATGAATATTAAGTCCCCTGTTCGTACATTTTTAGACGATGTACAGGATATTGCAAGGTAAGATTATTATTCGCTAACACTAAACCACATCCCATGCACCAATTTCAAGTCTATCGGTCAGTTCATTTACGACATATCGTGCGGACAGACAGACATACAAACACTAATTAAAACACTAATTTTCTTGTCCCATTTATTTAATTATTGGCTATATTTCAGCCAATAATTAAATAAATATAACAATGGCTCTTCTTTAAAAATGTGGACTATGAATAATTTACATTTTTATAAACTAGTCTAAGGATAAAATATTAGTCATTTAATTAAACAGGACAGGTGTGCATTGAATTATTGTACCATTGGTTGAAGTATGGTTTAAGTGGCTGGTTGGTAGATTTTAAACTGATGTATTAAAATTCCATCATACTAGTGTATGAATACTCCAGTGAATTTAAAAATAAATGTAGTAAAAACCGATCATAATTTAGTATTTGGCTTGTTTCGATAATTTAAATATTTTCCTGTAATGTAATACAAAAGAGAATGTCCTTATTTTTAACCGATAACAAAACAAACCGGTATTCTGCCTTGTCATAAAAACCACGAATAATACCGGCTTTGTTCCTAACAATTAAATACATTATTAATTAATGATGGCTGTCGTATCATATTTGACTTTTGTCCTTAACGTATTTAATCAGAATGTTTATCATTTAGATACTCGAGTAAACGTTGAATAATGAACTTTGTAACAGTCCATGCATAAAATATACTGAGAGAGTAAGTGTCTATTAACCGTCATACATCCTATTTTAGCCTTTTTTGTTTTTGAGATAACGAATAATTAATTTAAAGTGATTACTGCTGTATTACAAGTAATTAAGCACTAATCGCACCAGTGATTTGAACAGCATCAGTGTGCAGTAACAAAATAGAGAAAATAGTCTGATTAGAGATTCTGCCATAATTTCAGGAATTTATATTTTGTATTTTAGTAACACTCCGACAAATCAAGTTCTCAAATGCTTCAACTTTTGAGTGTTGAAGTACTTTTGAAAACCGCTCATAATTAATTGAGTATTTGATTGTAATTCATCAGTGATATACGACGACATCTGACATACGTGTGAACATAGTTATTCATCTTTAGCAGCTTTATCCACAGTCCATTGTGAAATTAAAGATTTGCTTCGGCCTAGAATAAACATAAGCATGTATCAGTTTTTGGTTCATTGTTTGTTACACTTAACTTTTATATCATTATCATCATCTAATCAAATATATTAATGAGTAATCTAGTTAGTCACAGCAAAAGTTAACTCAGTAGCACTATAGGAACATGTTTGGGGGAGGGCAATTACTGTGATTGCGGGGGGGGGGGATGTTAAGCATTGGTCTCCAGAACTTTTTTAAGCTATTTGAAACTATTTTTTCTTATTTATTTCGTCATATGGTTGTCGCTGTTAAAGTATCAACCTGACAGAAATATAATATGATTAATCAGCGACTAACAGAATAGTCAAAGACCTTTTTAAGTCAACTCTCTTAATCTTTATACTGAGAAATTGTATTATCCTAATAGATATTTTTCTGAAAGACCTATATAGACATTTATAATATTTTTTATAAGCAATTAGTAGGGTTTTACGCCGACATTTCCACATTAAGAATCTTTGTAGGTTTAAAATTTGCGCATTCGTTCATTCTGATTTTTAGGCGTTCATGCAAACTGTCTACTTCTAGTTAGAATTAACGATTAAAATATTTTTCCACTGAACAGTGGCAAATGTCGAGAAAAAATCTGTTTCCTTCACAATCCTTCCATCGTCAAAAACAAACAAACAGTATTTGACTCAGAAACTTCCCAAGTGCAGTAGCCCAGCTATTGTATCTCTACTTCTAGTTATAAATAATGATTAAGATAGTTTTGTACTCGTACTATCATACCATATGAAAAAGGTTTAATTCTTTGAGTGTATAACAGTCTTTGAACCAGAATGTTCTCAAGTGCAGTAGCCCAGCTGGTATATCTCTAATTACCCTGAGTAATGTAACCATTACTCACAATAGCGACTGTTTGGCCGCGCGGCTACAAAACACGACTACGTATAATCACAAACCGCTGTGGTGGAATGTGAACAACAATACTCTGGTTCTGTTCTTGTTGCTAGAATAGGGTTTGCTTCTACAAAAATTTGCAGGATAGAAGCATAGAAAGTCGTAATTAGTTACAATTTTGATACGAAACTTTCAATTTACAAAATAAAGCAGATATATCAACACTGCTTGCGACGAGTATAAAGACGGAAACACTAAGAAGCAGAAAGTACGTTTTAAAAAGATCTTTTTAGAATTAATAAAGATATTATTATTATCAATAGTTGTGAAAAATTAAGTAATAATAATATAACATCTTATTAAACGAGTTTTAATTCTCTTGACATGACACGCTAATACACTTAAAATGTCACTGATAAACCTTTCACAACGAAATACAGCAATATTCCAAAAAGTTGACTGCACAGTTCTATTGTTGACATGAAGTAAGAGAGATAGTTTGTAAATAACATTGCTATGACAACTGGCAGCGTTTAGCAGGTAACATCAACATGCTAATGTGTGTGTTTCACACGAGTGGAGAGAACGACTACTGAGTACTGAGTGGTAGGCCAGCATGCGTGCGGAAGTATCCAATTGGAATATAGCTCTATTTATCAATGTGAAGTGTACGTAACGGCTTGTCCTGTACGGATCTTGTCTCACCCAACTCTCGGCTACGATAATACCGACCAACAATAGTGAACTGTTATATACGATGTTTTAAGTAAGCTTCCAACTCATGAATGGTTAGATACCAGTAAAAGAATTGGAACTACTGTTTTCATATCATAATGCTACTCACGGTAGTAACTGTAGTTGTTACCTCAGGACCCGCCAGCATCACATCAGATCTAAAAAATCTGCTTTCGGAAGGCGATCCCAATCGATCTTTACCAGTGTGGATGGATATGCAGAAAAATTAAAATCCTAATGTTATATTCTAAGAAACGGCCGAAGTTGGACCGTTTGGCATTCTTATCTCCAGGTGTTGCCAAGACAATTTACTTCGTGAGTCTCTTTAACCTCGCTATCCTTTGCTTCAACCTATGTTTTGTGAACTTTGAGTGCCAAATGGATTTTTTACCCTCTACCAGCAGAGTTCTATGGTCATTTTAATGAGTTATCTCGTAGGTTTTTCGTGTTGACCGTGGTGTAGGATAGTTCATATTGTTTCGTGTTTGATTGGTTGATCCTCACGAGGGCCTTGCGCTAAAACGTGGGTTGAGTATGAAAACCAGAACATAAATTTCTTTGCTGACAAATATTCTCTTGTTTGTGAAATCCAATTGGAACCTCAGAAAACTCTGAATTTGGATGGTGCAGGCAGTATCGGCTTGCAGTATTTTGTCTTTTGCTCCAGCCGGTAAAGGTAAGAAGAACACAGTAGTGCCTGTTTTTATCGTAGAAAAAGTAGTGAATAGTGTTTATTCTCTAGATGTTTGTTTCTAAGAGCCATGGAATGGAAGGTTTGGTGGCGTAGTCTTCTAGTTCTAAATCTTAATTGAAGGTGGTGTCTGGAAGCATAGTCTCTATTGCTGAGCATTAGTGAAGCTTATCACTCAGGGAGCTGGAAAAATGTCTCTTTGGTCTGCCTCTCTGCATGATAACACAAGAATAAATTGAAATTGTTTCTACATAGGCAAAATTATGATGGTGGAGGTTCATTCAGAAAATGCTTCTCTTTCATACTTAGCGAAGCCTATTACAGAATACTTGGTTTGTTGTACATATTCTACCTTGTTTGTATATTGACCTGAGGAGCTCCTATGAAGACTCAACAATATTCGGAAATGTGAAGTATCTTTCTACTTCATCCCCTTTTATCACAACTTTGGGCCTGATAAAGTAGAGTTAAAAGGTTTGAACTATATTGTAATCGCTCAAAAGTAATCTGAATGTATGAGGCATCATAATTTACATGTCTAAAAACAGATAGATTAAATCAAATGTAAAATTGCATTTGTTTGCAGCAAAAACTGATAATTTATTCCAAAAGATGTTGAGATGGATCAATAACTTCCATTCACATTAAACGGTGACTAGTGTTGTGCGCGGGATGCAGAAGGGGGATTTAGACAAACCAGCCACCATTGCACTTTTTCTTGCAGGATCTTTTAGTTGGATAGCTCTGGTTCTGTGACGGCTGTGACAACTCGAATTTTCACGATACACCGCGCGTTAGTTAGTGAAGAAGATGTCCTTTGTAATTTTCACTATCCTTGGTTTATCATTTTGTAGGTTGAAAATATCTTCTATATCTCGGTCGTAGCGAACAGCATGGGCCTTCATTGCGGTGGTGAAGAGCAACTATGAAGGGTGAAGGGGCTTCAAATTTAAGAATGTTGGGTCAGAGCAATTCATGGTTTGATAGTAGATTTCTAACCTAGAGAAAGTGTAATATTTCTACCGCATAGGTGGACTCTGCTTCTCTTGGAATCCAGGGTCGGGGTCATGTTCAGTTCGTTCACGTTCGATTCGACGGCCTCCTTCAAGAATACAAACCACAGAGAAAAGTGGGCATTTAATTTTAAGTGCCGTGCGGTTTACCGTGGATCAGAAACTGAAGCTGACGTAATAGAAAACAGCCACAAAACGCAAGATTTCCTAATTAAATGACATTTTTGTATAGTTGCTGCTTTTACGATGTTGGCAGGATTTTATCACAGAATCAGATATGTATATTAATGTGAGACGTTGCGCAAAAAACTTGATGTAATCGGCAATAGGTAGCGAGTAAGAATCTGCACTTAGTGATTGCACGCCCCGAAACAGGCCAAGCATATTGTGATAACAGATCTTTGTGATAATCAGTAACATCGCATTTTCATCGTGCTTGATCACTTGGTACGGGGCTTGTTCCTATCAGAGCGTTGTTCCTATCAAATTCTTAATAAATTGTACCTCAAGATTTATGTGCTCAATGGAAATTTGTTTTTTGGTTCTCCCAGGCGGTTGTATGATTAGTCATAATCATCTAACCATCGTTAAATGAGTCTAATATTCCCTTTTTCCTTTTATGTTATCGACTTTTAGTCTGGATTATATTATAAAAGATACGATTTTGTGGTTCAAAAGAATCCTAGAGTTAAATTTCGAACACTTACTGACGCCATAGATAATTAGAAGGTCATCTAAGCAGGGTTCTGCGATATATTCGTGTAAATTCGAGTTCGAGTAACACTATGCTAATCTAACAACACTGACTACTGCAGTTTGTTGAAGAAATAGTTCGTATTATCCGATTTTAGAAAATGGTTGACCAATAGAAATTGCTTTATAAAGTTTAGGAAAAATAGGACAGCAACGTAATAGAGCAGTAGTTTTATCAGTCACGAGTTTATTTGTAAAGTATATAGGTAGAACTAGAGACAGTTCTGAGCAGGAGAAGGATTCACATTAGGATCAAAGATTGAAAACTGTGGGCCACCCCAACTACTAAGGGAATTTCAGGCAGATAAAAAGATATGTCAGTCCGTGATTTGTGACTACCTATCAGTAACTCTGCCTGTCGGTTAGGTTAGGGTAAGAATAACGCGGAGCGGTTCGACTTTTCAGAAATTTGTTGCTACAAATGACAGATTTTGGCTACTATAAAACCAGAAAAATCGTATCGTAATCAATACATCTCTTAGATGTAATAAATTCTAATAATTTGTATTAAACATCTTCTCTCACAGGTTTGTGAGATGCCCCCAAGTTCACACGAAACTTAACTTCCAAGAGGCATAAAACCCTTGCAAGATAAAATTGTTTTTCAATCAGGCCTGTTTTTCAATCTGTGACTTCCATACCTCTTTTCATTGTGTCTTCGAGATGGTGGTTTAATGTTGAGAGCTGAATAATGAACTTACCAGATTTTGTAATCCAAACAACCTGCTATAGAGTAGTCACTGGTGTCACTGTTACTTGCAGAAATAGTTATGACAAACAAAAATATATAGGGGTTCTGTTCTCAGCAGTTATGAGGTAGACACTGGTCCTGTTGCCTGCAGAAACAGTGATGACAAACAGAAGTATATAGGAGGGCCTGTTGTCAGCAGTTATGAGGTAGTCACTGGTGCTGTTACTGGCAGAAATAGTTATGACAAACAAAAATATATAGGGGTTCTGTTCTCAGCAGTTATGAGGTAGACACTGGTCCTGTTGCCTGCAGAAACAGTGATGACAAAAAGAAGTATATAGGAGGGCCTGTTGTCAGCAGTTATGAGGTAGTCACTGGTGCTGTTACTGGCAGAAATAGTTATGACAAACAAAAATATATAGGGGTTCTGTTCTCAGTAGTTATGAGGTAGACACTGGTCCTGTTGCCTGCAGAAACAGTGATGACAAACAGAAGTATATAGGAGGGCCTGTTGTCAGCAGTTATGAGGTAGACACTGGTGCTGTTGCCTGCAGAAATAGTTATGATAAACAGAAGTATATAGGGGGTCTGTTGTGAGCAGTAATGAGTTAGACACTGGTGCTGTTGCTTGCAGAAATAGTTATGACAAACAGAAGTATATAGGAGGTCTGTTGTCAGCAGTTATGAGGTAGTCACTGGTGCTGTTACTGGCAGAAATAGTTATGACAAACAAAAATATATAGGGGTTCTGTTCTCAGCAGTTATGAGGTAGACACTGGTCCTGTTGCCTGCAGAAACAGTGATGACAAAAAGAAGTATATAGGAGGGCCTGTTGTCAGCAGTTATGAGGTAGTCACTGGTGCTGTTACTGGCAGAAATAGTTATGACAAGCAAAAATATATAGGGGTTCTGTTCTCAGCAGTTATGAGGTAGACACTGGTCCTGTTGCCTGCAGAAACAGTGATGACAAACAGAAGTATATAGGAGGGCCTGTTGTCAGCAGTTATGAGGTAGACACTGGTGCTCTTGCCTGCAGAAATAGTTATGATAAACAGAAGTATATAGGGGGTCTGTTGTGAGCAGTAATGAGTTAGACACTGGTGCTGTTGCTTGCAGAAATAGTTATGACAAACAGAAGTATATAGGAGGTCTGTTGTCAGCAGTTATGAGGTAGACAATGGTGCTGTTGCCTGCAGAAATAGTTATGACAAACAGAAGTATATAGGGGGTCTGTTGTGAGCAGTAATGAGTTAGACACTGGTGCTGTTGTCTGCAGAAATAGTTATGACAAACAGAAGTATATAGGGGGTCTGTTGTGAGCAGTAATGAGTTAGACACTGGTGCTGTTGCTTGCAGAAATAGTTATGACAAACAGAAGTATATAGGAGGTCTGTTGTCAGCAGTTATGAGGTAGACACTGGTGCTGTTGCCTGCAGAAATAGTTATGACAAACAGAAGTATATAGGAGGTCTGTTGTCAGCAGTTATGAGGTAGACACTGGTGCTGTTGCCTGCAGAAATAGTTATGACAAACAGAAGTATATAGGAGGTCTGTTGTCAGCAGTTATGAGGTAGACACTGGGCATGTTGGATGACAAGGGAGTGTGCGTGAGGAAGTCTCCAATTGAAAATATAGCTCTATTGATTGATGTAAAGTGTATGAGCTGCCTCCGAGTGGACGCTGACAGGGCTTCTCTCTGGGATATATTCTCCTCTCTGTAAGTGAAGCCCAACAAATTCTCTCAACGAAAACATTAAATCTGCTGAGTATTATACTCGTCCTTACTTTATCCAAAGTACTTTTTGTACAAAGGATAAAATTACCCTTTTTTGTACAGGTGAGTGTTCCAAGGTTTATGAAACCTTACGTAAACCTCAATGTACTTTTGGAGGCATTTTAATTGCTAAAGTAATTTAAAGCAGTAATAAAGTATTGTTTCTGAAAAATAAACCATGGGAACTTACTTAAAGAGAGGACGCAGAGTGATGCAGATACTACGAGTATATTGTTAGATTACACATTTTACGAGTAGTCAATCATTCTATTTAATATCAAATATAATTTTGAAACATGGACAGCCGAATGCATTCAATCGCCGCTAAACTATTTTGATTCGTTACACACTTACTACATTAAAATGTAAACAAATTTAAAAGTAAACTACTTAAATGCTATAAAAATAAGTCGCGAATTTAAAACAAATACTTTTTTCGTAATTCAGTTGTGGACTAATACTAATAGTTTGTTGGAATTATGTTTCTATAGAACTCTTGTATTCGATGGACTGTTCTAATTTTAATCACTAATCAACACATTTGTAAAATTTTGAAGCATTTGTATAAGTTTAGTAGGATAAACAACGTAACATTTCAGCTTGACTAGAGTTTACAAAAATATCTGATTCTTTGGTGGTATTACGAAAGTTTTAAATTGTATATGGTAAGAATACCATACAGAACGATATAAAATCGTATGGAAAAGAACTTTGTACACCTCCGTGTAAAAAGAGAAGTTGTATCAGTCTACTAAGTGATAAGCTTCAACGGCGTTCAACAGAATTCAATGGTTGGACATGCACCATCATAGAATTCATTCTTGTTTATGTAGAAATGAAAACTTCATGGAAACTTTTAAAACTATAGATGAAATATTTTTTTAGATATCTTACCACATAATACATTCACATTTTTGTCCCTTCAATTGGATTTCATATCAGCGTTTAAATAATAAAATTATATAGCCTATACCAAGTCACCATAAAACGAAGTTTTATGTGTTGGGATAGTCAGAGTAAATGTGTTAAAATCTCTATATGAGTGTACTTGGTTGGTTTACAAATGTATTTATCTGTAATTTTCTCGATGCTATTATAGTTTCTCATATGACTAATGTACAAATAATTCACAAACGCTCAGCAAAATCCGTGAAGTGACATGCACCATCATCGAACTCAGTGTCCCTCTTATGGAAACGAAGCTTTATTCACAATTTCAAATTTATAAGGCAGTTCGTTTTCGAAATATCGTATGAACGAACAGACAGACAAACAGACATAATATTTCTCCAGTCCTACGTGTGATAGACTTTGCTAACGCTCAGCCAATAAAAAACTTCCTGTTCAAAGTGATATAAAGGTAGATAAACAAAATGGATGGTTTTCTACGTTCGTTTCAGATTAACATAACAGAGCCTTGACCTGCAGCGAGTTGTCACCGGTTTATCGTTGCTCGTTTATTGGGGTCTTTGTGATGCAAGAGGCTCATTGATAATTGGATCGATGTAAAGTTCAGTTCATCTATTTGTTGGAACTACAAATTGAAATGTTACAGTAAACTAATTATTGATGCAAGTAAAGAATATTGCAAGATATGTCATTGTTATATACTTCTAACTTAGTAATGATTTATATTATTACAATCATTGTAGATGTTTTGATTTTTCGATAAAGTAATCTACTAAAGGATTTTTATATACTTAGTTTAGGCAGAGCTTCGATACATAAACAAATTAAACATATCTTGTTCATATCAAACATAAAAAATACCTAATCTTGATAGCACTACGGCCAGAAGTTAAATATATTGTATTGCAATTGCTGCAATTCATGTTTGCAAGACAATATATCCTGCACTTACGTATGTTACTTTTCTGGAGTGTAGATTGTACAAATCACAACGTGACTCCACACACCTGTCTTTTTTCCAATTCTTAAACGCATTTTAAAATGTGAAATTCATCATATTAAACAAGGAGATTCATTATGTTAAACTAAGAAATTAAAAGCAAGGGTAAATACAAAAACCCTAAGGGAGTATGTGGCAAAAAGTTTAAAATATCAAATGGTTTGCAATTCAAAATAAAACTTAAAGAGTAGACATGTTCTTGAGTTATATATCTTCTGAGACGAGTGTTTTTAGTTTATGATTGGTACAACAATTAAGGAAAATTAATATTTAAAGTATACAATCCAAATAACACCAAATAAAGAAAAATATGCTGGCATAATTTTGATAAATTTGAGAAAAGACGGGAAATAACGCTGTATTTATTACCTCATTAATGAACATGTTTCATACTCTTTGCTAGTGGGAATAAGTTGCTTCACAGGTGAACAGAAAGGAATGACTTAATGTGTTTTAGGCACTCTGTTTAAGTTGGATTTAAGTTGCTGTACCGGTGAACATAAAGGAATAATTTAATGAGTAAGGTACTCTGTGTTAGAAGGAATAAAGTTGCTCGAACGGTGGACAGAGAGAAATTATGTAATCTATTTGGTACTCTGTTTTGGTTGGAATAAAGGCGTAACACCGGTGGATATAGAAAAATAATATGGTGCGTTTGGTACTCTGTACTGTTGGGAAGGGTATAATGATGTGTGTGCTACTTTAAGTTGGTGGGAATAAAGTCGCTGCACAGGTGGAGAGAGATAAGTAATATTGTGATGTATCTGTACTCTACGCTAGTGGAACAAGGTTCTTTCCACGGTGTGCAGGGAGGAATAATGGGATATGTTTGATACTTTACTATCGATGGTGGGAATAAAGTTTCGTTGATGGGCAGAGATAAATAATAGGATGCGTTTGATACTCTGCGGTCGGTGGTGAGAATAAAGATACTTCACTGATGGGCAGAGAGGAATAATGGGATGTGTTTTATACGATGGTTGGTGGAAATAAAGCTTCTTCATTGATGGGCAGAGAGGAATAATGGAATGTGTTTTATATTTTACGGTCGATGGTGGAATAAAGCTTCTTCATTGATGGGCAGAGAGTAATAATGGTATGTGTTTTATACTCTACGATCGGTGGTGAAAGTAAAGCTTCTTAATTGATGGGCAGAAAGGAATAACGGGATGTGTTTTATACTCTACGATCGGTGATGAAAGTAAAGCTGCTTCATTGATGGGCAGAGAGGAATAATGGGATGCGTTTGATACTCTACGGTCGATGGTGGGAATAGAGCTTCTTCATTGATGGACAGAGAGGAATAATGGGATGCGTTTGATACTCTACGGTCGATGGTGGGAATAGAGCTGCTTCATTGATGGGCAGAGAGGAATAATGAAAGAAAGAAATTTCTGCTCTACACATTTATTAAGAACGTTGTATTTTGCCTTAGTTGACTCCAGACTACAATATGGGGTGGTTTGTTGGGGTGGTGCATATAAATATCTAATTCAAAAATTGCGTGTCGTTCAAAATCACTTTTTACGAATTATATTAAGAAAAAAAATCCGTGACAGTTCTTTTCCTTTGTTTATAGAGTTAAACATTTTGCCCATTCAGCATACTTATATCTATAAAGTTCTTAGATTATTTTACCAGAGAAGCGGCAATACTGGAACTACTGATCTTTTATACTTAACGCGTAATATAAATCGTAGAATATTTAGAACTCCAAAAGTATATAAATCGTCGTTTAAATGTTCATTTCGTCATAGTGGCCCTACGTTTTTTAATAAGCTACCCTTGTCAATAAAAGAATCGGTAGGACTAAGATCTTTTAGCTTTAAGGTAAAAATATGGTTGTTTTCTTTGAGTAATTTGTAATTATTTTTAATTATTGTAATTTAGAACAATAAAATGTAAAACTTTATTATTGCTAAAATAGTTTTGATATTTTTTTTAAAATTATTAATTGTATCGCTTTATTAAATATAACAGTGTAATGGTGGCTGTATAATTTAATGTATTTGTAGTGTGATACAAGGAACAGCCGTCACAGTGAGCGGCTCTGTGTCATTCAATTGAAAATCTGGACTCTAGCTTTTTTGTTGTTATTCTTTTTTGGCAATCTGGCCGCAATACTTGTAAACGTGGCCAGTTCTTATTCCGTAGAAAGAGTTTTTGTTCTTTTTTATATGTAAAAAAATGCTGGAATAAATCATTATTTCATTATTTCAATAATGGGATGCGTTTGATACTCTACGGTCGATGGTGGGAATAGAGCTGCTTCATTGATGGGCAGAGAGGAATAATGAGATGCGTTTGATACTCTACGGTCGATGGTGTTAACAAAGTTGCTGCGCCGATGGCTAGACAGGAATTAATTGAAGTTTTTTGTACACTGTGCTAATGGAAATAAAGTTGCTTGTTCGAATTGATGGACGATGTTTGTGGGCCCTTAAATAAATCCCCATTCAGATAAAACGTTCTACTTAAGTATAGTAGCTTGTAATATTTAATACAATACTCTTCATATCGTATATCATTAGGAATTGTTTTCTATAAAACAGAACCTTTATTTCAGTAACCATAGTTTGATCATTTAGGAGATTTGGTAATGATTTTGAACACGTAGGCTATATTTACTAAATATAAATTGCCAATTTGTATCCACCTGTACAAAATTCTTTCTGGGCGTTTACCGTATTGATATTTTGTTTATTTTATATTGTAAGCTACAAAATAATGTACACATAAAATACTTATCAAATTGTATATCTTTAATGCTTCCCGAATGAAAACGTATAATGACGACTTTACGCAGTGAGAATGCTTCAAACCTACCAGAAATAACCTTCTACAAGTAAATACCCACTTAAACTTTAATTATTACGGTTTGTCCCTATATGAAGCTTTGCTTCTGTGAGCAAGAGATTATGAGCATTTTTTAATGCTATAAAATCAAAATAACTGCGATATTATGGTTACAATCATTGAAATTCTCTAAAGTAGTTTTGTAGAAACATAATTTACTTCAGCGTTACAAATTACGGTAGAAAATAATTTAAGACTTTTAAATCCAGGTTTACATATCAAAAGGATAAAAATGATCCCCAAAATTTTTAATTTCCTATATATGTCTTTACTGATTTGAAAGAACTATCCATCGTTTTACCCAATGCTTTCTGTCTCAATACCGGCATATAGATGTAAAAATGCAACACAGGCACAACAAACCCGTTTCTTGCGAACATTCTTACATACTTTTATATCTACACTATAACTTTTCTGTATAATGACACTCAACTTCTGACACATCATTGAAACATAACTCGGCATGTTTAGTCGGTTGGTTGCTGTCACCCGCGTAAGCACGTGTTGTTGTTTAATTAGCAGCCCAGTATTGAGTAAATGTCTCCTGATGAGCGTCCCTGCCGTAGGCTGATGGTGGAATTTGCTTGACCCATTAAATTACCGTATTTAACATTTTGCAACATGTGCATGAGGAAATAGTTTCTATTTAAGCACCTCAAATAATAAAACAACATTACCACTTTGCAAGATTTAATCGGAACCCAATGTCAATACATTTTCATTTTTATTGATTTGTCTATAACACCGCCAGACATTAAATCATGGGTGAATATGACATGGTGAACGTACTCTTTATGGATTATTATTACAATATTTACTACTATAATATATTAAGAACCCGACAGGTAATTCATAAAATCGTGTCGCTGTCTGTCCGTCCGTCTGTCAGTCCGTATGTGCAATAGCTCTTGATAGAAAAACCCCAAAGACTTTAAACTTGGTATAAAAATTTCTATTTGTTTAAGATATAGCTAGATTTATTTTTGGGTCGTCAATCAGTCAGTCAGTCAGTCTGCCTGTGCAATAACTCTTATGCCTGTGATTAAACGATTCTTATGACTTGAAACTTGGTACTTATTTTTCTCTTGGTCCATGACAGATCTTTATTGATTTTCGGATTTAATGGTAAAAACTTCTTCTATTGTTATACTATACTACTAATATTATTACCTTACATAATATTTCTTCTTG
Organism: Homalodisca vitripennis; assembly: GCF_021130785.1. NCBI lineage: Eukaryota > Metazoa > Arthropoda > Insecta > Hemiptera > Cicadellidae > Homalodisca > Homalodisca vitripennis. Next base: position 132,922,195 of record NC_060210.1, on the reverse strand, counting down.
TAAAAATCATCTTATTATTAATTTAAAGCTCTACACCCAGATGAAAGTTCAACATGGATTAATTCAGAACCATTCGGGTATTGGTCTGATTGAATTGTACCCGAACATGCCAAACATCTAGAAGGTCCTGGATTGACTAAGGACGCAAGCAGACTTAGGAAGAAGATGGGAGTCTTGCCATCCTAAAAAGTCCAAAAACATTGCCCCCAACTAATTGATTTTACAACACTAAGTCAAAGGTGTCGGCTAACACACAATCATGCATTTTATCATAGGCATTTTTAAAATCACGCGAATGAGTGTAATTATCTTTAAAACGGAGTAGGAAACAGGAAAACTCGCCTTTTATAACCTTTTAATGGCCTAGTACACTCTATAACTACTTATCGATACCTGTTATTAGAGCTATTCTTAATTTTGTGGAAGTCTTGAGACATATAGCTTGTAGCAGGACTGTGAAGCTAATACAAAAGAGTTATCTTGGGATTTATCAACTAAATGCAAGGCTTTAATAGAACATGAGAATTTGCGTGGTTTGAAGAAATTTGCAGACTGGTCTATTGTCGAAGAATACGTGAACATAACATTTCGTAGAAACGGCTTGTTTTGACAACAGATTTGGCTGGAAAATATTAGTTCCGAGAAACGGACACTATTTTTAGTCGACTGCCATTTTAAAACAATAACCAAAGACTATCATGTTTACCCATGCCTGGAGTATAAATTATTGGGTTAGGGCTATGTGAATCTTTTCCATGACTCAAATGATGTGCATTCCTGTATGAAAATACAAATTATGAGGAATCACTACTGACACTGATTGTGGCAATGGGATTGTTGGCGTGATACCAAATTATGCACTTAAACTTCTAAGCCAGACCAACTGTTAGATGTAATTTAGACAAATCAGCCATCTCATGTCTATAAGTATTCTAGAAATCATTAGCAGTATGTCGGACATTAATCTTGAAAATGGTGGCAATTGACCCACTTTCAGGACAATATTTTGTTGAACATGCCACCACTTAAATAACCAGTCAAAACTGCTTCTAACCAGAAGTTTTTGTGCTTGGATTTAATGTTGGAGTTGGATTGGTCTCGGCTGAGGCAGAGAGGCCCACATCGGAATCCCATTGATGTAGTGTAGGCCCCGTGACCTTGACCTACTGCTGCCATCTGTGGTCCTACCCACCAACCGTGTCTAGAGTCTAGACGAGCACATAAAGATAAGTAGAAAGTTCAATGTGAGGGCTTCCTCAGGGTTGCGTGTTATCTTGGACACTCCAGCAGCCGCGCCGCGCCGCACTTTAAATGTAACCCCTCCATTTTCTCCTCGATTAATGTTTATACGAAACGCTCTGATTTAATAGAACGTTTTAGGTAGGTACTGTAGATTTAGATATTATATTTATTAAGATTGAGATCATGACGTTGCTATCGAATACTTTATTGTTCATTATTAAAAAAAATGAAAGATTCAATACTTGAATTCATATTTTATGCAATACCTTTGCTATGTGGCAAAAAGCCACATAACCATTCCATAAAATGCCATAAAACATTCTTTGTATCCTGAAATAGCCTTTGAGACAGAGTTTCATGAACGCTTAATCTAATAATTTAAAATATTTTGGCATTAGAGACGTTAATGGTTTGTTTAGATCATACGAGTATATTACTAATACAACACAAATTTATATTATTCATATTATTGATGTATATGAATGTGTTTTCTACGACAATATATTAGAAACAAAATTAGGTGTCCTACAAAACCTTTGAACATTAGGTATTCCACAAGGTTCTGTTGTGGAACCCGATATTGTTTTTACTTTATATGGATAATATTACAAGTACTTCAAAATGCTCAAATCTTTGGCTTACGACTGTTTATATATCGTGAGGATAAAACATAGTTAAGAGTGTATGCATATATTATTACAAATATTTTAGCACATCGGTTTATTAGTAATGGTTTATAAATAAATGCCTTAAAACACAGTATATAGAATTTACCATTGGTAATAGAAAAATGTATAACAAAAATGACATCAATACAGACTTAATGGACGAAATTGAAGATAATGAGATAAAGGATTTTAGGAAGAAAATTATACTGTAAATTACATTATTTAAATCACGTATTCAATTAGTTTGCACCAGGATGTTGAACTTTTTGGAGAAGAAAATATTTTAATTACTCCATTTACTTATAGAAAACAAATGATCAATTTGAAAAAAAAAAAAAACATTAAATGCCGTTATAACGTACTAAATACCATATTAAAGTCGTGCTTGATTGATGTAATCTGTGTTTTACCGATTAATGTATAACAAGTTAATTCATGTTTGACCTAGAATGCACAGACACCGTGCCACAGAGAGGGAGCAAGCCAAGTACTTGCAAGTACCATGTAGCAAGCACAGGTGACAAGCACAGTCCACGAACCTAGAGCAATTTGCATTGTATAAGTGCGCAACCTGGTTTTTCATGAGGTCGATAGAGACATTTCCCTCGAGGAAAAAATGATCGACGCCCTAGTTTTGTTGGTGCTCGAGTTTGGAGGATGTCCAAAATGTTACAAAATATGAAATGATAATTTTGTTCAGAAATAATTTTTGTCTTAGCTTGACAAATATATTACCGACCCAAAAGAACAGTTTTTCCCCAAAAGAATTGTTATATCACTGACAACTAGATAAAGATACTGCAAGCTGCCACTTTTTGTATCTGTGTATCGTTAGATGATTCTGATTTAGAATTTATCTGTGCGTCTTACAGTTAGTTTTAAGGAGAAAATATGATTTAAAAATATTGTTTAATATTATAACACTTTTCATACTCTCCCATTTCGATTTTCGCCAAAACTAACGCTTCTGGCAATGGATTTCTTTCTTAGGGATGCCCCTTTATTTGTTTTAAAAAGAAACAATTTGTGTTTATTGAATGCAAATTGGTCTTGGCTCCATATCAATTATATTTCTAGATATCCAGCAAAAGGTTCGGGACACCAACACCTCTAATATAGTAAACTTTCACATTTTATTCTTGTTGTTCGAAAGGAAATCTCTGCACACTTTCGGTTTAATCTTAGAATTAAAAGCTGTGCGGGAGAAAAGGGACGTTAAAGAGGAAATTAGATTCTGTTCCGAAAGAGTGCTCTTAGTAGAGACGAAACAAAGTTAGCCAGGTAATATAACGACAGGCCATTGTTTTACATCAGAGATAGACTCCAGTAATATGTGCCAATAGTTTGTGTAACAATACTTTGTGTTGCTTCGCTTTGAGAGTGACATTTATTTATTGTTCAAACATTGTCTGACATATATTTCTGTATACGAACAAACTATTTGTTTAATATTAAGGTCATTCGGTGACAGTACATTATAAAAGAGGTAATTATATAGCAAGTTTTAATTTGTTAATTTATTCGTAGAGTTGTGAAGTGTATAATAAACATTGATTATAATTGATATATTATTCTGTGTACAGCATAGTGCTAGGATTTTAAATCAAAGCCTTCAGGAAGTGTGAAATGTTGACTAGAATGCTGTGGCTAGTAAAAAGTAAATACAATTAATTGCCATTTCCGATTAAATAGTTTGTATGCATAGGTAGTACATTTGTTCTAGATTAATAACACGCAAACAATCGATTACATGTAAATCCTATAAGAGTTCAAACTTGATTCAAATTGATCTTTTACATATTTCAGCTTACTTCATTGGCCACATGGTGTGCCTTTTATTCCAATGTGGTGATTGTGTAAACTTAAAAAAATCACACATAACTCGTTATATTTCAAGATATTTAGGAAAAGTTTCGGGTCGCCAGCATCTCAAATATAATAAACTTTCACATTTTATTCTTGTTGTTTGAAAGGAAATCTCTGCACACTTTCGGTTATTATTTTGGGAAAACGACCGGTTATACATTTGTCAAGCCAAGACAAATGTTATTTCAAAACTAAATTATCAATTATTTCATTTTTTTAACCCTTTGGATACCCTCACACATAACCTGAAGAAAAATTGTTTATGTAGAAGTGAAATTGAATCCTGTATTCCTAAAATAAACCGTATTAACATTTCAGTTATCATCAAATCTACTTACTCCTCCCGACTGAACCGGAATTACTGCTTACATTATAATGTTTTTGTTAGTAACCGTATTAACATTTCAGTTATCATCAAATCTACTTACTCCTCCCGACTGAACCGGAATTACTGCTTACATTATAATGTTTTTGTTAGTAACCGTATTAACATTTCAGTTATCATCAAATCTACTTACTCCTCCCGACTGAACCGGAATTACTGCTTACATTATAATGTTTTTGTTAGTAACCGTATTAACATTTCAGTTATCATCAAATCTACTTACTCCTCCCGACTGAACCGGAATTACTGCTTACATTATAATGTTTTTGTTAGTAACCGTATTAACATTTCAGTTATCATCAAATCTACTTACTCCTCCCGACTGAACCGGAATTACTGCTTACATTATAATGTTTTTGTAAGTAACCGTTTAAATTGAAATTGAATCCTGTATTCCTAAAATAAACCGTATTAACATTTCAGTTATCATAAAATCTACTTACTCCTCCCGACTGAACCGGAATTACTGCTTACATTATAATGTTTTTGTTAGTAACCGTTTAAATTGAAATTTTGAATTTATGTCATACTTATTAAAAGTCAATAGGTTAATAATATTGACAGTTAATATAATCTTCTCGCAGCGGTAACGCGGGGAACAAATGCGTGGACATCACACTGCAGCGGAAATTATCAGAACGAGTGGTCAAAACGCATAGCACGCCGAGGCGGGAAATTGAAAATTGTAGAAGTTGATTATTGAACCGATCGAATTTTAACGCATATTTTCACCCCTTCGATTTAATATAAAATAGTAAAATAATTATTTATTGATAAAAATATTCTTTTGCGAATATTTGATCTGACAATAATAACAGTATGTGTCATTGCACTTGATAGTGATGGGGGAGACATCATTGATTATGAATTCTAAATGGGTAATTTATGTACAAGTAATTATGTTTACATGGGGTGATTACGAGTCCGATGATTAAAACTCTGGCCAATGGTTCATTTCCCAATACGTTGCCAGAGACACGTATTTCCATAATTAACCTCTTCATTACAGTTCGTTAAGCTCTTTTGCGTGTACGAGTTTAACTTTTTGTTTATAACTGTTATTAACTGTCTGTACAGCTTTAGAGTCTTATTATTAAGTACCTTACGCGTTTTTATCACTACATTGACAAATCACAAAAACCAATATTGATCACTTTTTATTTTGTGAGACCTTTCGAGGAAAAATCACTTTTTGTCTGTTATTAAAAATAAACATATTAAATGTTGTATTTATTTTTGTGGTGTATCTAATAGACTTTAATAACCTTACAGAATAAAAAGTTTCTATATTGGTTATTGTGATTTTTCATTGCACTTATAAAATTAAGAAACACCGGTTTTATTATATGTTTATAATGTATTATCTCTCCTATTCATACATTGTGTAACATCTATGACATAGAATACGTTAAATAAACATAGATTATTTGACATCTCGTGATTTGTCGCTTCCTTAGATTGTAGTTTTTAGATTTTCCAATGATCTGCTGTAAAATATTTTTTTAATAATCTTGAAGTATATAATTAGCATAATTGACTGTTTTGGAGTAGCCTAAGTGAGTGCAACTAGGTAATTAAAATTTTTTAACCACAATGATCAAACATTATTGATGTAAAATGTTTAAGATTGAAATAAATGTAGAAGAAAGCTGGTGTATAATAAGCCATTATACATTTCCAACTATAGTCCATGTGATGTTATAATTGTGTGCACACTTTATTAAGACCTTTGTAGAGTACCTTTTCTAAGGCACTCATGGATTTCTAGCCTTATTTAGTTTTTTTACTCAAACAGCATATTTTAAATTTCCTGATATGAAATCCAATATTCCCTTTAACAATTTATAATATTTTGTTTTCATTTGGTTGTTAGATTTTGCTTGACATTATTTATTATTAAAGCATATATTTGAAATTGTCTTTATAGCTTTAGCATGACCTTGTCCAACATTTTATCTTCTTAGGGTTAAAGAATTATTATTAATTTAGAAAGACTTTTCAGATATATCCCTTTAATATATTTTTATAAAACATATAAATTAATTATGAATTTGATTATAATTAAAGCACTGAAATGAATGGTTGAAATAACGAAGTCATTTAAATACAAGATTTTAATTTTAATAATACTCACAGTGTAATGCAAAAAAGGATTCCCGACTTTTATTTTGTGATTAAATAGATGAATCTATGTGTAGATGTAATAACCAATCTTACCCTTCATTCAGTTATAACAAATTTCACAGATATAATATCAAATTCTTCTCTGATTGTCAATGGATAATATGGTGTTTGAGTAAATGTCCACTGACCAGTTTATTAAATCTCTTATAACGTTAAAAATTTGTATTAAAAAATTAATTTTTTCATATATATTAAGCTGATCATAATTTGATCTAAGTGTAGACAGCATGAAATATTATATTAACAAATAAGAGTTCTAACAGAATCTAAATATGGATTAAATGTAAAGAATTCAGTTAGAAAATGAGGACCGAACTGTTAAGGTGAGAAGGTAAATATGACTTGCAGAAGGTGTATAAATAATTATAAATAAAGTGTCATGCGTGAACAAAGATAAACCGGCTCACCAGTTGAGTGTATTAAAGTATAAAAATAGAGAAACATGAGGTTTTTATAAGTAAAAAAATTCAGTGTAGTGTTAGGGAAATTTGATTTATTTGTTTGTTATCAGTAAAAGTGTCAAGATAGTGCTGATATGCAAGAGCGTCGACCGAGTTCAGTGTCGCGAAAATTAGTGTCAAGTTTAATTTTGATAATATTGTTGGAATGCTAGAGTGTACGTGAGAAAGGTAACATACCCATCTACCTACGCATGTTTTATCATTCAGAAGTAGGGTTTATTTTACGCTAAATGTTATGACTGAAGATTCATAACAGGATAATAATTTTTTCTTTAGTTTATAGCATAACACAAAGTATATACCTGTAAATAAATTATATAAATACGTTAAAGTAAATAGTTATATGTTACATTGATAAGTTTACCAAATTATGGGAATCGCTAAAAGTAGTTTTATCTTTGTAATTATTTTTATGAGTTTTATAACGTAGAGATCCGGGTTCGAGTCCCGGCAGAAGAAGTACATTCTGTGATTCAATCTTTATTGAAATTAAATTATGGTTTTGCCGTTTATACGAATGTAATGAATGTTAAAAATAGTTTGACAGATTTTTGGTCTTCTAATCATGTGTTACTTTGGTTATTTAAACACATAACGGGATATGAACGGTAAAAAGTATGGGCTCTGTGGTGTAGTGGTAACATGCTCGCCCCCAAGAGAGAGACCGGGTTAGGCGTCGGCGGAGCAGATACTTTTTGTGATTCAATCTTTATTGAAATTAATTTTCTTTGGGAATAAAGAACCGGGGCACAAATATCACTGAAAAGAGTGAACGAAAATATTATTTAAATATTGTTTATTAAAATGTCCTGGAAAACGACGAAAGGTGTATTTTTATGAATATTATTAAATGCATTGTAAATAACAGAACTTTAACTAAACGTTTAGTGTTTTTTATAGACAGAATAGTGTATCTAAAGTGTTCGCATCTCCTAGAAAGTCGTGTTATGACGTGACAACATTTTCGACGTCAGTGGGCATACTAATTTTCAATCGCCCCGAAAATGGCGTATAGTGACTATTTTTTGTTTAAACACCTGGCGACCACATGTTAGAAGTCTTGATAACAATACAGGATAATGTAATAAACTCCCTCGTGTTTTTTAACATGACGTCAACACAACATACAGTACAAAATCACATGTTGTCTTTCGCAAACAGATACAGCCGGAACTTAATACTCAACATCACTCAGTGCTACCACCTGTATAGAGGTAATGCAGTAAATTACCCGACAGAGACGCAAAATTTAAGATAGTTTAAATATATTTATTGACCTTGATAATCGCACTTGATATTGGATAAATTACATCGTGGAATATTGAGAGATCGAATTGGATTTGATTTTGTTGAGATTCTTTTTACATAGATTAAATGTATTCTGTTATAGGTCTAAGATAATGGAGAACCATAGGTCTTGGACGGAGGGAGGATATTGCTTCTGGACGTGGAAACTGCGAACCGGAACGGGTTAATATTTTTATGTAAATGACAATATGAAATATATTTGGATGCCATCTTGTTATGTAGGATGGAGAAATGAAATTGTTCTGGACGTAGAAACTACGAAACGGAACTTGATAGGGATTTTACGATACACGTGGAGCCACCATTGTTGTACCTCGGCTGGTGGTACTTTTTTAACAATACATTTCTTTGGAGTCACTCTAATTAGTGCCCTTAACATTTCGAATTATAATGATGAACTCGGTTTGTATTAAAATTGTAAGAAGACTACCAGTTACTTACACAAACTATCTTTTGAGGAAATGGGCCTAGGGAAATGAACAAAGTTGTAAATGCAAGGTTTGATAAAGTTATGTTTAAGTTTTTAAAATCTTGATGAGATATAAACATTGATGCGAAAAAGTTAGTCTTTTAGGTATATTGGCAACTTCATTGCTGCATTTCTTAGGAGTTATATTCTTGCTACAAAGAACTAAGAAGAATATTCAGCTTTTATGATAAAGTAAGGATATCTGTAGTTATTTTCGAAACAATCGTTTGCCATCCAAAATTATGATCATAGTAATAATTGTATCGCCAGCAAATCATTTTTTTTATCAAACCTAAGTATAGGTTACAATATTTAGTTTTCTTTGATTCTTTAAATCCATTGGAACTTAAGAGTCTATTGCGATAAACATCGGTCGAAAGAATATCTAATTAAACGTATATTGTGTATCTAAGGGTGCACCATAAGCAACCAAACGATGCATTCAGTGCAGTATCCCGTAAATTACGTAAAGGAACAAAATGTGTGGAAATTAATGAATGATCCAAATTGAACGGTTTCTTATATTTCAGTTATCTTCTATGTAGCCTAGATACAGCTGGGATTTTAGTTGGGGGTCAATGCTTGACCTTCGAATTAATCAATTTTATTCATTCATTCCTGAGGAGTTGGTTTGGTAGCAGAATGTTTTCAAGTGGTTCACAAAGTATTGTTGATTTTTTCTACAAAATATACACCTATAAATCTAAAAATTTCAGTTACTCAGCTTTTATACTGATCTGATACTTTTAGAGAGTGTAGTAAGTTACATTCCATTTTAACAGTTTTGCTGAGTTATTATTTATTCCTGATACTTAAGTGGTCGATTATTATTTATTGTGTCATTTAAACACTGTGTTACGTAAATAAATTGTTAAAGATGTTACTCAAAGCATGATTCATCTTATAATGTCAACTTCCATTCATTGTAAAACGAAGAAATGTATAATACACGAGGAATTATGTATGAATTAGACACATTTCTCCCTACGTTTTAATTCAGAACAACAACACAGCTATCAGCAGTGAGCCGGGTTTATCGAACTTTATTGTGCAACATGTGAACCAATCTCTGACGCGAGCACTCTACTCTCCCACTGCCTCACTGTGCTCACAAAGTAATATGTGGTCGTGCACGCGGCGAGGTTGATGTAGCAATGAAGGACGTACATGATCCCGTTCGATAGATTATTACGATTTCGTTTCAGGACTCAAAATAAGGCTTTCGCTCTGTGAAGTTTTCATACCAAAAAATTTCACAAGGGGTAATCAAATTTGAAAATACCCAGACAGAAGGAACAGAAGTGATATCGCACAGACAGAGAGATGCACGGACGGACTGTCATTAGTTTGTAGTCTCTAGCACTTTACTAAAGAGTAGCTACACATGTGGACAGACAACGTCAAGACTAAGAAAATTCTGTTCGGTTCTCAATAAGTAATATTTCTAAGTTAGTTTCATTTGGATAAATGATAAAAGTAAAGTAAGGTAAAGATGTCTTATTCTATCAGGCGAAGTTAGGGCTAAGAAGCCCTCTCTAACACTTAACCTGGGGACAAACGGCTTAAAGGTAACTTACGAACCACCACCAACGGACGAGCAGGCGGGCTGCTTGCAAGGGCAGGACCACTCAGCGGTCACCCATCCAAGCAGCAGCCACGCTCGACGTTGCTTGATCCGGTTATCTTGCGATAACCGTTGTACCCGCTAGACTACACTATTGGTAAATTATACCTAGTAGGGTTTGTAGAGTTTTATAAATAAGGGATTCTTTTTGGCCAAAAAAGGTTTAAATATAATATAGAAATCAGGACCTTTTAAGGGCAATGTTTTCACATACTATTTTGTTGGGAATGTTGAGTTTAGCTCTAGTTGACCTTCCCCTTAGTGTGATGTCTGAAATCTGACGCAGTTTCAAACTCCTGGAATTTTTAGTCACGTCTCTCTGAAAAAAAACGAAAAAGGCGGCGACGTAATAGCTCAAAACGAACTCTTTCATTTTTTAGATCAGAGTCACCTAGGCTACAAAATTAATTGTAACCTACGTGAAGAGGAGTTTTCATTGACTCATCAGGTACACCATTAAGTGCTGTAGTATGTTTTAGACACGATTTATAAGTACGGTGGAGCAACCGAGCCTTCTACATATAACAGTGGGTTAATTAAATGTGAGTGTTAAGTTTATCTCCAGTTCACTTTCTACTTAGTGCAGCGTCTAAAATTTGACGCTGTATTAGTGTTCGTCTTGAGCTTCCTCAGTGCCTTTTTTTTGGATCTTTTCAGACGGATCTGACTCCAAGACGCAAGAATTAAGTCTGAAATAGTGTCAGATTTCAGAAGCTGCACTAAGTGGAAAGTGAACTGGAGCTAAACTCAACATTCACATTGCATTGACCCTTCCCACCGTATCTACGTTATGTGTGATCAACACTACAATTAACAGTCAGATTATGTGTGAAAATGGGTGACATTTTATGTTTTACACAGTTCGCTATCTCCAAAAAAATAAGCTTAAATGTGGGATGCCTATCCACTTAACTTCCCGGGCCAGGTATTGGAAACTGAGAGAATTTAAAAAATATGGGGCGTTCCATTTGGAAAAATAAGAAGACCGATATGCAGTCTAGAGTTACCACGCTTTTCTATTTCCGGACAGGAATTAATACTATGTAAACAGTTATAATTAATTACGATATTATCGAACAAATGAGGTAGTCTTAAAAACTGGCATTATATTAAAATTGAAATTCTTTAAGTTTCACTGGGCTGAAAACATGAGACATCCTTATTGTGACGATAGAATTTAAAAAACACACTCATCTTATGTGCTCAATCGCAGATTTTTCTCTGTATTACTGAGGTTTTAAGCAAATTATAGTATTTGGATACACCATACAGCTATTGTAGTGTAAACAATAAAAGGTAGTTTGGCTTATAGTGTCTAATATAAATTCCTCCTTCTGGATTCTAACCTAGAGTTTCGTTTCGCTGGATTATTATTATAAAGTGAACTCTCTAAAAGAGAAGTTTCAACTTTTCATACAGGGTTAACATTATTGTTTTTACCAAAAAACGATTTTAATAATAATCCAATTTGTATTGTAGGTGTGATCAAAGTGATGAATTCGTGCACAAAAACCTTTCAATAGAGGAACGAAGCCAAAGCCATTGCACCTTTCAAACCGAGTTGAGAACATAAACAGTCGTACTCTCTTTGATTGCACAGCTCCTCTCTTTAAACCAATCACGCTGAATTCTGCAATTTTATTTTGAAAGCAAAGCTTGTGAACGTAAAATGACGAAACCACTGTTAGCAAAGCTTATTAACATTGATAGTGCTTGATTTTTACTCAAAACTTTCTTGCACCGTTTTCACTAGTTTTAATACACAAAAGGTTACGTTTATTATTTGCAAATATTCATCATTCATATTTACGTTTATTATCAATTATGAATATTAAATAACTTCGATTTGATTCATATTTTGCAAATTATACAGTCAGAAAACCAATAGGCATGAAAGTGACAACTTTATTGGACATGATTATGTAGCTCTATGGATAGGTAACGAACCAACTCAAACAATAATGAACATAAAAGTTTTAATAAATACTAATTTTAGATGCATATTAGTATAAATAGAGCAGCTCGTACCAAAATAGCCGATGGCATTTGAAGCGGAGTTGCCACATCACTGTTGACCACCACCTGTTTCCGCTGTGACATGGCTAAGGCCATATATTTTTAACTTGATTTAAATATTGTCTGTAAAACAAATGGAGGAAATCAAATGAACGTATGCTTACTTACGGTAATAGCTGAAGATATTGAGACAGATCAGTAATTTTCCATACACTTAGACTAAAACTGGCAACAGTGTTCGCCACGAGGTGTAGAGGGGGATCCAAATGCACCATTTGACTATATTGTACCTTAGGACTTCATTCGTGCGGGGTGCTATAGGGTTTCTTTTCAATACACTTATCAGATGTGCGTTTGGTATCATTTGTTAGGTCTATTAGTTAGCAGCTCAAATTACAAAACAGGATTTATTGTTGTATTTGTTTGTTACAAAATGTTGAATGAAAGTGGCCTTATGGTGCTATTTTCATGAGATATTCTGTTGTTTCTAATTAAACAACAGAAACAGCAACACACCAACAACAGCAGAGTTTTCTTATTGAAGCTATAAAAAAAACTCGTAATGGAAGTTTCCCATCCGGAATTTGATCTAATTTTGTGCTCGACTTCGCCTCCTACATAATTCGGGAGTTTGTCGGAAAAGGTCACTTACGTCCTAAATCAGTTGTTTCCGACCGTGAGACCGTCTTTGAGTGCCGTATTCTTTTATGGTTCCTCGGAGTATCAAATAATTATTTGTCTTCTACATAATTAAGTTAGCTTAGTAGTTCAAGCACTATGTGGTCCTCACAGATCAAAAAAAGAAAATTGCTTTGGAAATTTGTAAAATATATACACATTTTTGTTTTTATTACTACCGAACCCGTCATGAAAAGAAAAGAATTGTCATAATAAATTCTCCATCACAAGTGTTGTTATGGCAACGGTATTTTATTCAAATTACTGTTTATGACTATGGTTATTAAATTACCATTTACGGATTGTATCTTCAGTTTAATTCGCAAATGTATCTAAGAAAACTACTGCAGAAGGTAGGGCCCACTCCCGCATACCAAAGTCCCAATTCCAACCTCATTGGCAGGCAAACTTCACAGTTGATAAAACTATTTTATTCAGCTGTTTTACAACAACTTTCCTATAGACGAAAATTACTTAGCTAAATAAAGAAAAACTTTCTCGCAGAAAGATTTTTTGATGTTGTGTAGTTAGGAGATGTTTTGTTACTAATGTTTATAATTTATTCTAAAAAATAAATTTATAAAGTTAATAAAATGTTCCGAATTATGCAAATATCGTAACTATTGTATACTAAAAACGTAACTGTGCTTTACGTAACAGTGTTAATTAAGTGCGAATTAAAACTGGGCACCAGTTTTTCAGATAGGTTTAATGTTATCACCAGTGCGGGGGCGTGGTCGGGTCCAACTTCCTTGTAGAATGTCAAGTCTGTTTCTCTCCTTTGTTTGTGGTGTAGACTAAGTACCATCAAGTAAAGTACGCACAGTAAAGGGTGACGAAGTCTGAATGGAGGGAGGTAGACAGGCCAGCCGGGGCGTCGACACCGGGTGTCACATGTATCTATCGCTTGGCATCTTCTCATATAGGCCACCGTGTCTCTTGGCAGCCAGCTTGTGTTGTGAGAGAAGAGCACCTATCATCATATTTTGTGTCCAAGCAAAGTCAGATTTTATTTCAGAAAATATTTCACGCTTTATTACGGGTGTGTTTTGATAACAACCATAAAGCTTCATAGACTTTATAAATATATGGATTGTTTACCTGGATTTAAGTTAAGTGACCTTCATCGTAACGTAAGAGTAAAGTTGCGGGCTTATAACTGAGGAGAGGTCATGGATTAAATATCCAGAGAGGTCAGCAAACATTTGCCATTTGGGTTTTTACCATTTTTCTCTTCAAAATGTAAGGTTACGAGTCTCTAAATGAGGAGAGGTCATGGATTGATTACATTTCCAGAGAGGTCAGCAAACATTTTCCATTTGGGTTTGGACTACTTTTCTCTTCAAAATGTAAGGTTGCGAGTCTCTAAATGAGGAGGCGTTATGAATTCCATTTCTAAAGAGGTCAGTCAACATTTGCAATGGGTTTGGACCACTTTTCCTTCAAAATGTAAGGTTGCGAGTCACTAAATGAGGAGGCGTTATGAATTCCATTTCTAAAGAGGTCAGTCAACATTTGCAATGGGTTTGGACCACTTTTCTCTTCAAAATGTAAGGTTGCGAGTCACTAAATGAGGAGGCGTTATGAATTCCATTTCTAAAGAGGTCAGTAAACATTTGCAATGGGTTTGGACCACTTTTCTCTTCAAAATGTAAGGTTGCGAGTCACTAAATGAGGAGGCGTTATGAATTACATTTCTAAAGAGGTCAGTCAACATTTGCAATGGGTTTGGACCACTTTTCTCTTCAAAATGTAAGGTTGCGAGTCACTAAATGAGGAGAGGTCCTGGATTACATTTCCAGAGAGGTCAGCAAACATTTGCCATTTGGGTTTGAACCACTTTTGAAAATGTAAGGTTGCGGGTCTCTAACTGAAGAGAGGTCATGGATTACATTTCCAGAGAGATCAGCAAACATTTTCAATAGGTTTGGACCACTTTTGAAAATGTAAGGTTGCGGGTCTCTAACTGAAGAGAGGTCATGGATTATATTTTCAGAGAGGTCAGCAAACAATTTGCAATAAGTTTGGACCACTTTTGAAAATGTAAGGTTGCGGGTCTCTAACTGAAAAAAGGTCGTGGATTACATTTCCGAAAAGGTCAGTAAACATTTGGAATGGGTTTGGACCACTTCTCTCTTCAAAATGTTTATTGTAAATTGAAATGCCGTTGTTGTTGAAAGAAAGCTCCCCAAAAAGTTTTTATCCTAAATATTCTATGCCATTAATCCAAGAAACGATTGTTCTAGTTGGTGTCTTTGAATGTTGCTTGTGTATTTACATTTGTTGAACCTTTGTGAATACTGGGAGCGTACACTACCAAAGTATGTATACACAAATTTGTAAAGTACAATAAAAACTTGTAAAATAAGTGTACTTGTTTATTTCGGTGCGACACAGAATAACATTCAACACTATAAGACTATCACAAATATTTTCTTTAATGATTAAAAAATCATCGTATCTGAAATGTATTACATTAAAGTTACTTAGGTACAGTTTATTATAGTGAATTAGTAACGAAACACATTTTTAGATGTTGGTACATACAGTAGCGTAGCCAGAAATTTCGTTCGGGGGGGGGGGGGTCCGAAACCGGGGTATCCGGGGGGACGTTTTGTGTGTTATTTGCCAATGAATTCACTGGTAAAAGTAAATACCAAAAATATGGAGTTTTTAGTAACTACGCCTTATAGAAAGTGGAAAGATGTAATAGGCAATTAAATTCTCACGAGCAACTCTAGTACCATAAATTTTCTTGTATAGCTACAGAAACTTTAAGAAGTTCGATTCTGGCCGAGTAGAAGGCACCAAAGTGATGTTGATTCACTGGATAAGAAAGAAAAAGAACAAAACAGAGCTTCACTCAAGCGTATAATTGACTAAAATATATTTTGTGAAGAAAATGAAATACCCCCTTCGGGGATATTGGGCCACAGACGGCCGAAAACCCTTTAGAAAAAAGAAGGACGATTTTCGAGCGTTGCTCGGGTACAGATCAAACTAACGGTCGGAAAATGCACCGGAAAAACTCTACTGATTAGAAGTTCGGGCACTTTGGATTTCATTGATTGAGTTATTTATGAATGATTTATAATGACGATTTTTTGTATCATTTACGCTGTAGACGTGCATATCATTATCGGAAAAATCACTTTCGGTTGGAAATAAAATACACCCTGAAAACCTCTTAATTGATTAGAACTTCAACTAATTCGGACTTCGGTTATTGAGGTAAACGTGGTATTTTTTTGATTGAGTTAGGACGACGATTTTTTGTTATCATTAAACTGTACTCGACTACCTATATAATTATCGAGAAAAAAATCACTTCCGGTCGGTAAATACCGAAGAAAAGCTCTCTACTGATTCGTTTTTGACGATTTTGGATTTCACTGGTTGAGTTGTTTGAGGTAAAAGTAGTACTTATAATTATTTTTAGGACATTGATTTTAGAGATTAATTCAACGCTGACTAATAAACATATAATTATCGAGAGAAAAAAAAATCACTTCCGAATCGGAATATACTAAGGAAAATGAAATAATACCTCAGTCAGTGAAATCCAAAGTAGTCGGAACTTCTTATCAGTAGAGTTTTTTTTTCCGGTGTATTAGCGATTTTTTAAATTTTTTCTTTGATAATTATATAGGTATTAGTCGGCGTTCAATTGATACCTAAAATCAATGTTTCTAACATAAATTCTAAGTACCACTTTTATCTCAACGACTCAACCAGTGAAATCCAAAATCGTCAAAATTCTGAATCAGTAGAGCTTTTCCTCGGTATATTCCGACAGGAGGTAATAATAATACTTTTTATTGTGTCAACAATTATAAAAATTGCATACAATCGTCAAATTAAATTATTAGAAATATGTATATCTATTTTAAATTGCCCCCATTCATACCCGTTCATATACACAGTCCACACTCATTCCTAAGACTCATACATACTTACAGCCATACGTTTAAAACTCTTCTAAAATTTACCACCAGAAATAGAGGATGATCGAATTACTTTCAAATTCATCCCAGCGGCTCATCATAAACTCTTCCACCGAATAAAACACTCTCGACAACCAAAAAAGTGTCTCAATCGAGCTTTAAATTGTGTTGGTTCATTTCAAATTTTTTGATTTCATCAGGGAGTTTGTTGATCAACTTAACACCAACCTCGAATGGCAAACGTTTGAATGCGGCTGTTCTGTGCGGATGTAACCGAAGGTTTGTCCCTGCCTCTTGTCCCGTATTGATGGACGTCCCTGCCCCGGACCAACTCGCACTTAAATCGGCAGTACAGGGCGACATCGAGGATGTAGAGACAGGGCAAAGTTTAGCAATCCCAGCTCCCTAAAGGCATCTCTGCATGAATTTTCGGGATTTCAATTTTGAAATGATGCGGACAGCTTTCTTTTGACTTCTAAATACTCGCTCAAATTTGTATTTAGAACAGCTGCCCCATAAGCCTCAACTCGTAGTTAGATGGGGGTGTACAAGGCCGAAGTAGGCCATTTTTAGTACATCCCGGGAGCAAAATTTTGAAAGGTTCTGTATAGCATAAATGCCTGAAGAAACCTTTGAGCAGGTACTTTCAATGTGATTGTCTCAAGTCGACTTCAATCAAGGTACATTCCGAGGAACTAGGTGGAATCAGTTTCCTCTATGAGGACATCGTCCGCCATCACAGCAGCGCGATCCTCAATCTCTCTTTACCGCAAACAGAAATTTAGTGCATTCGATTGGAGTTATTGGTCCTCAGATTAAATAAAAAAAAACTGAATTCATGAATTCAATTCTAAAAAGAAAATGAATTCTAATTCATGTTTTGTTGGAGCTTTAATGCAGCATCAACATACTGGACCATTTTCCCTCTCAGGAAGCGATGAGTTCAGCCTGCTGACGTACACAAGGAACAAGACTGGTCCAAGTATAGATCCCTGTGGGACTCCATAGGAAAAAAGTCGCTAATTTAAAGTGATTTAATTGTTTTTTCTCGATAATTATATATGTAATTAGTCGGCGTTGAATTAATACCTAAAATCAACCGTCCTAACATAATCCTAAGTACCACTTTTACCTCAACCACTCAACCAATGAAATCCAAAATCGTCAAAACTTGAATCTGTAGAGAGCTTTTCTTCGTATTTACCGACCGAAAGTGATTTTTTCTCGATAATTATATAGGTATACGGTGTACAGTTTAATGATAACAAAAATAGTTTACCCCACGTTTACCTCAATCATTGAAGTCCAAATTAGTTGAAGTTCTAATCAGTAGAGTTTTTCAAGTGTATTATCCAACCGAAAGTGATTTTTTTTCGATAATTATATACACGTTTACAGTTCAATGACACCCTAAAATCAACGTCGTAACTTAATTCTAAGCAGTCACTTTACGTCCCCACGACGAAATTTGAACGAAGTGGTCGCTAATTTAAACTGTTCGCCATGTTACGGTTCAGGTTACTTTGCGACGTCACGTGACCGCGCCCTATAGAAATACCGTGATTACACTACACTATTCGAAAGGCCGAGCCCAAAAGTATCGTTTTGATACTTTATGATTTAAACGAAAGGACAATAATATTTTTTAACAACGGTCACTTCAATCAGTGAAATTAATCAATTTACTGTTTGTAGACAAGAGTAATGATAACTGTCCTTTTTTTCCTGCCCCATGCTTTATTTTTTAATATGTCTTAAAATTTCGGGGGGGGGGGGGTCCGGACCCCCTGGACCCCCCCCCTCGCTACGCCACTGGGTACATATATGGGCTTTGAGCCGAAACCACCGAAATAAATTCTTACTTAGACCAAGGAATTAAAAATAAATGCAGTGTGTTGGAAAACTTAGTTACATTTACAATGTTGACAATAATTACATACTAAATACGAAAGCAGAATCGGTCAGTAATAATGTTAAGGTTTTTAGAAAAAAAATGAATTGCTAGTTTCTTAACATATTATTAAGTTTCAGTTGTAACAATTGGAATAGAAAGAACTTTTGTTTAAAGTTTTGTTTTAAAAGTAATAAAGTATTATAGTATACAATAACTGTTGTACTGGGTTGAAGATAGAAGGAGAAAGTGTAACAGAATTCACTTTGAGATACCGTGTTTAAAGTTTTATTTTAAAAGTAATAAAGTATTATAGTATACAATAACTGTTGTACTGGGTTGAAGATAGAAGGAGAAAGTGTAACAGAATTCACTTTGAGATACCGTGTTTAAAGTTTTATTTTAAAAGTAATAAAGTATTATAGTATACAATAACTGTTGTACTGGGTTGAAGATAGAAGGAGAAAGTGTAACAGAATTCACTTTGAGATACCGTGTTTAAAGTTTTATTTTAAAAGTAATAAAGTATTATAGTATACAATAACTGTTGTACTGGGTTGAAGATAGAAGGAGAAAGTGTAACAGAATTCACTTTGAGATACCGTGTTTAAAGTTTTATTTTAAAAGTAATAAAGTATTATAGTATACAATAACTGTTGTACTGGGTTGAAGATAGAAGGAGAAAGTGTAACAGAATTCACTTTGAGATACCGTGTTTAAAGTTTTATTTTAAAAGTAATAAAGTATTATAGTATACAATAACTGTTGTACTGGGTTGAAGATAGAAGGAGAAAGTGTAACAGAATTCACTTTGAGATACCGTGTTTAAAGTTTTATTTTAAAAGTAATAAAGTATTATAGTATACAATAACTGTTGTACTGGGTTGAAGATAGAAGGAGAAAGTGTAACAGAATTCACTTTGAGATACCGTGTTTAAAGTTTTATTTTAAAAGTAATAAAGTATTATAGTATACAATAACTGTTGTACTGGGTTGAAGATAGTAGGAGAAAGTGTAACAGAATTCACTTTGAGATACCGTGTTTAAAGTTTTATTTTAAAAGTAATAAAGTATTATAGTATACAATAACTGTTGTACTGGGTTGAAGATAGAAGGAGAAAGTGTAACAGAATTCACTTTGAGATACCGTGTTTAAAGTTTTATTTTAAAAGTAATAAAGTATTATAGTATACAATAACTGTTGTACTGGGTTGAAGATAGAAGGAGAAAGTGTAACAGAATTCACTTTGAGATACCGTGTTTAAAGTTTTATTTTAAAAGTAATAAAGTATTATAGTATACAATAACTGTTGTACTGGGTTGAAGATAGAAGGAGAAAGTGTAACAGAATTCACTTTGAGATACCGTGTTTAAAGTGACCATATAAAAGTCCAGAGGTCAGGTAATCATTTTTATAAACCACGCTTCATAGAGAAGCTCTTCTGACGTGTGAAACCCTTATCACTGAAGTCACAGCTTTGTTCTTTCCATAGTGGTAAATAAAAATGTTCAAATTTTTTTAGTATAATGAACTAATTGTATGAATATTGTATGATATATTCATGAAGAAACTTACAATATAGTTTCCTACAACGTGAGTTAGGGCAGATATCAACGATAAGACTATGGCTTGCAGTAGAAAATAGTATAGCGCGTTCATGGTATGTACGCTACGGTGAAATGAGGCCATAATAGGAGAAAATCAGTTTTAGCTTTGAATCACATTTTTTTCAAATCACATTTTGTATATATTTTGAGACATACAAAACTTTTGAGTTGAAGTAAATATACTTTTATGATTTTTTATGTTACGTTTAGGGAAAAATTTTGCAACTTTTACTAACGTGCAACATTTAGTTATTTAAATTTTTACGACTAGTTTTAATAAAAAAGACTTTTTTGGAGGTACGAGTGTTCGAAGAATGCACTACTAGAATAAAAATTCAGAGTTTATCAAATGTTTAAGTGACTAAAAATTCTACAGATTTGACGAACAAAGTTGCGATTTAATACATTGAACTAGTCTAGTTCAAGAGCGCTTAATAGAAATTTGCTGGAAACTAAAAACTTGAATTGTAGAAATCTTGATGGGAGGCATATTTCTCATGGAACAATTACAAAATCGGATGGTCATGTTCTATATCTACATAAAACTTTGAGATCTATAACCTTCGGTATTTTATTGTTTTTAAAGGCAAATAGAATGTAAATGTTTAGCAAAATAGGATAATAAAAATACAACGACAAACAAAATATTGTTTGTCCATTTCAACTATAATAGTTTGTAAGTTAAGGTAATGATTTACAACAAAAGTACTATTTTTCTAAGTATGGGCGTTTATACGAGTAGTATTAAGTTCTTCAGACACTGAGATCCTTTTCCGAAGCCGCATACTACGGAAAACCAGCGAGAGCTTATGGGCATTCCCGGAATCGAGCAAAGTAGTAAAATCATGTTTTCCCCAAGCAGACTCGCTCTCAAGAAAGAATTTTCGATAACCCCTCTCCCTCCCTATCGAAACCAGGTCAGATCCAACTTGCCGGAAAAGAGAACACCGATAATGAAGCACGGGTACAGAGCTTGTCCTCTTCCGTAGACTAATGGTTATATTCTCGGCTCTCTAACTGAGAGATCACGGGTTCAAATCACGGGGAGGGCCAATAATGTATAGACACGAAAAAGTGTGTGTACTTTGAAAATAAACCATTGCACCTGTATAGCTGTAGCTGAGGCTTAAAAGAGATAAAAAAGGGTACAGAGCTAATTTAATACATATATACAGATCAGCTGTTATGCAGTAGTATGCGGAAATTAAAAAAGTTTTAAAACGGTTTTACCTTTTCTTGAAAAAACAAATTGGAAGCATTAAAGGAAGGATCAAGTTTTGTATTTGAACCTTCTCAACACTACAGTTTATTCCTAAATGTAAAGTTATTCCCTTTTGAACGCTTCAAAGAAAAATATTACCTGGAAAAGTTGATAATTTCGTGTAATAATTGTTGACATAAAAACTACGGTTTGGTATTTTAGTAAATACACGGTTCTGAGTGCAAAATCGATTTGACAAGTAGTCACGTCAGTAGACACCAAAGCCGCATATAGAGAATACCAGCTAGAGAGTTTGATACACAAAGAAAGTTCATGACACAGGCCAATTCGTGAATCACGTTTTCTCGAGGCCAATTCGCCCTCAAGTAAGTATTTTCGATAACCCTCCCCTATCGTAGCCAAATGAGGTCAGGTCAGGTTCAACATGCCGGAAAAGAGTCCACCGACAATAAAGCATGGGTACACAACTAATGTAATATGAATGCAAAGTTCTGCTGGTATTATACACTATAGAGCGAGATACGTCATTACAAATCTTGAATTTAGTTTTTCTTATTTATTAATAATTAAATGAGATATTGATTATTCATTTCTGTACTAGAATTGTCGCTGAAACTAATATTCAACACTCATACGACGTTTAAACAATACATCACAGGCCTAAGTGTATTAAAAAATAATGTATTGGCACAACCAAGGCTAGAATGAGTGTCTCATGCTATAGTTGTTATGGTACGTGGATATTAAAACAAATTTTAAAACGTTTCCCACCCTTTATCGTTTCCTAGAAAAATTAAATGGGGGCAATAAAGTCCAGGATGTTGTTGATCCGTTGCAGCAGAAAAGTAATTTAGTTTTAAATTAAAAGTGTTTCCTTCTTGAAAACTTTCAGGAAACTAGTTGGAAACAATATAGTATTATGATGTAGTGGTCAACAATGCAAAATTTAATCCAGGTTTAACTGTGGATCGTTCATTGAAATATTAGGTACAAACATAGTAGAGACGAAAAAAAAGAAAAAAAAAAAACAACAGAATATCGAAGAACTCAACAGAACGTAACGAAAGTCTGTATAGAACTGAGTATACCTGGATGTAAGAGTAAGTTTGATCCCAAATAAATAGTTCATCCTTGGTTCAAGAATCTACAGGATCTTTCTATCAACATTTATCGCATACAAAGACACTTAACTAGGACAGTATTTAAAAAATGGTCTTTAATAATTAAACGTGTATAAAACTGGGCTTAGTGGTAGTTTTAAAGTCATACCGGTTCTAACATGTAGATTTCAAAATATTTCTATAGTATGGGTTCCATTCATCTTCTATTCTCGTCGATCTTTCTTTCTCACTCTAACTATGCTTGTACCTACAGGGTAACATACTTCTTCTACATGCTATGCACTTCTGCAAGCTTACTGTAAATTTTAGTACAGTACATGAATACGAAAGGAAAAGTAACTTGATACAAATTCCTACCATTAATATGTGATACACTTAAGATGGGTGAGTTTGAAAGTTCGGAATGTCCCTATGTGAAGGAAACAGGATTTTCCGGACATTTACCATCGTTCAGTGAAACAAAAAGTCAGTAACACTACGTTTCGAGATCTGCAATCTAATCTCTTCTTCAGGTAATATCCTTATGGTGATGCGGAGCACGACGACGCCAACCACACGTTCTTTTTCTGCAGTCGGTGGGTAAAGGAAAGAAGGAGTTTGTCATAGGACACCATTGTTCGAAAAATTGTCTCTGACAGACATACTTGGAATACTCTCTCTGCCTATGTGGAGGGCTTGCTGAAAACTAAGAAACTAGAAGAAAGGTAATACAGTGTCCTGACACTGTAGGAGCCCCTGTTGGCTTAAGTAGGCACCCTCTTGAACTAATGTGGAAAGCAGCCCCAAGAGAAGAAATGATGCCAGGGCCTGTGGGGTGTTTAGTGGGTAGTACCTTTCACCAGCAAACTTCGTTCAGGGTACTTTAACATTTTACACATTGATAAAAGGCGTGATACATAAGTTATGTAATAACATTTGATTTGTTCTACGACGTTTACAAGTCCTAGACTTTTATCAGCCCATGCCGTACAGCGCTAAAAGCGTTAGGCTGTACAATTTGAGAGATGGATTCATATCACGCGATTCCTACATGCTTTTCAAACAGGGTTATACACCCAGCTGATTAGAATGTTCACAGCGTGGCGTGGCGTGCTGTGTTACTGGCTGAGTCAATTTTGATAATACTTATATATATAACTTTTTCAATTTAAAGAATACATTTTGGCACGAGTTAGAGGAAACTCTGATATTGTCTGTCTTTTTGCGCACGGTAAAGACATAAGTCCAGAGCTTGTCACAATCACACATCTTATATAAGTTTCGGAAAATACCTTCCTGACACAGAGACGTGAACGGACAGACATATACCTCGGTCTCTATGTTAGTTAGCGTGTGAAATTATGTTTATGTGATTTTTAATGTATTAATTCTGGGATGACTAGATGTTATAATTTTAGGCCACTAAGTTATGTTAAAGTGTAAATAAACGATAACATTATTTTGATGGTTGATTTTCTTAATAAATAATATATAGTTAAACTACGCACACGATCACACATATTTGTATTGTATAATAAAACTGTATTAGAAAATATGTTTATTTATAAGATTAAAGTTCATTACGCTAACAGCAAAGTCCTGTTCTTGAACCTAAATAGTGTAATGACTAAAAATTGAGTTTTGTTTAAATACAATTGAATTGGAGCAATTACTATTGAATAAACCTGATAATTGAATACTATGTTCTACAGATTCAAGTTTTATATCTGTAATTACCAATTGAAAAATAGTAATTATTACTGAACACAAGTGAAAATTTAACACTCAGTTCTAAGAATAAATGATCTAAAGTTGACATAGATCTAAACATGTAAATGGAATATGGTAAAAATGTAAATGCATTCAACACTTTAGTTTTTTCATCATAATTTTAGATTTTGTTGAAAATTAGAACAAATTTCGTCTTTTCTAAGTCAGCCTTGAAATAAAATGTTCGTAGTACAAATTCCATTTTATTTATTCATTTTTTTAACTTCGCGAAGACATCTGTCCAATTTTGTTTAGTACTATAGATTATGTAAAATGGGGACAAGCCTGTTCGGAATGTCCCTAAAAGGTTTATGTTAATTTCGACTAAGTCAATTCTCCCAAAATGTGCCCCTCAAAATAAAGACCTGTGTTCAATCCAATCTATAGGGTTAAAAGCTGTGGTAAAATTACAAATATTCAAATAGTTGCCGTATACAAAGAATGTCTGAAAATGAGGAATTAAACTCAATAGAACATAGACACTTAATGTTACTTTTTAGTGCATTCTGATAAAATAAACAATGCAGTAAAACCTAAAACCCAGGAATAATTAATAATAAAAATTTGTATAATTAGATATATAGTAACCAAGTCCACCTCTTTGCATCTGTTTGGTTCTATGAAGTCAGATCAGTTTTGAACGGGGCAAGATTTAAACCTGATTGCAATGTAAAAAAAGTAATGACAAATTTTTGATCCGTTGGTAAAATCCATACATCCGTGAAGGGTATCGGAAAGTATAGATTGAATTATTTATTAGAAAATTGCAGTTTTAGAATTTAATTAACTATTTAATTTTTTCCAACCACACTTCGTACGTAAAAAAAGTTTGGGAACCCAGTATTTTGTTTGGGTTTAAAAACAATAACAACTATAAAAGGAACGCATTGCGGAATCCGAAAAATACCTCTCATTTCATAGGTTGGATCACAAGTTATTGCCGGAAATCTAAAACTGCGCAATGTTCGTGTATGAATTTAAAATCTACACATCGGTGCTTTCCTCGATAGTAACCATTGTGACTGTAACACAATTCCAACAGCACTCACCATGTAGGAAATTAAGTGAGTAATGCATACAAAAGTCGTCCAGAACCGGAAAAAGAGGAAATTGAAAATCTCCAAACCGGCCGGACCATTCACAACAGCAATGTCAGTGGGCGATTGTTTCAAATCTTCTGACCCAACGAATGGTGGCCACTTGATATGTTTCACTGCTACACGTCGATGTTTCTTTAATGGAAATGCACCATTGCCAGGAAAGACATTCATGTACGTTAATGAAACTGAACTCATTTCGATTCAGAAGGTCGAATTGGTGAGCGTAGCTGATGTCTTACAAACATCTATGTTTCAAGAATTAATCTCGATAGTGACTACGGTTCAAATTTATATTTCAAAGTATAATAAAACCACCCATAGTATATATAATTAAAATTTATAACGAAACCGAAAAGTTCAAACATATCTCATTACTGAGTAAAAGTATAAAGCTAGCCAAAATAATGTAAACGCCTTACTAGAGAAAAATTACACATATCAGAGTAATACAACAGGAGACATCGAGTTTAAAAAGAAACAATTAAAAAGGTTGAGATATTTGAGTAATAATAAAAGTTGCACAAGTGCCCATGAGTTCTTTGTTTAAAGTTGATTACGTACTATGAGTGGTTTGAAAGAGTATAAAGATTTTCGACATTATTTGCTATTATTATTTATCCTTATGGACGTATCTAAAAATATGGTTTCAAGTAAAATGCGCAGAGATTTACGTAAAATATGAATTATTGTGGAAAGGTTTATGTTACTAAAGGATGGAATATTATGTATTACGCAATATCGTTAAAATAACATAACCGAGTTGATTCTGACAAACAAATGGCGGGCAAATGTGGTTGTGATATTGCTCACTTGTAGAGTAGGTTTCATTGCGAATAGAGTAGTAAACAATAATTCGCTGCAGTGAAGACGTATCTGCACCAGCGTGAAACAGACTTCAGTGATGCAAGATTATAAACGCCAACTAAAAAACGGATGCTTACAGACTCTCCCTCCCCCTAGAGTGATGTTTATAGTAGTACTAAAGTGAAAGTTACTTATGACTATATATATATGGACAATTTTTAAATAAATCATATAGTTTAAATTTTAAGTTTTATTAGATATGTTTCTAAATTTTAAAAGTGTAATTATTATGTCTAAAGGCAACGTCTTCTTTGTTTTTACGTTATATTATTTCATTATTTATAAAAGAGATTTATTTTAGTAAATTGTGTAAAGTAATGGCATTGAAGTAAAATTTTACGTTTGTTGTAAAAAGGTTCACAGTAAAAAAAAGATAAAATATATAAATGTGAATATCTTACAGCGTGCAAATGAAAGATGAAACGTTTTTATTAAGTAATAATATAGTTGAAATATCTAATTCTATAAATTATATTTTGTCAAGAGTGTTATTTTTGAAGTCAAAATTAATTGAAAAAACACGTTACTTGCAGAAGTAATTATTCTTACTCAATTCTGCTGTCAAATTGATAATGTTATATTTAGCCATTTTAATTGGCCCTGGCTACAAAATTATCCAATATTCTTACTTTAATCATAAGCACATGATTCGTCATGGATTGATGAAAGATTTTTATTTTCCTTTCTATCTAAAGGGTTGACTCTACTAAACTGATGAAAGTGACTACAAAATTCGAACAGTTTAGGAGCCGTGAGGTAGTATGATTGTAGCTAGTAGTTATATAACGGTATGTTGGTGTGGCAGTCGATACCGTAGTGTCTATTATCGGTTACGCAAGGCCCGGCGCTAGTTACCGGCGCCTGCTCGCTCGAGAATATCGTTGACACCTCGCATTAACAACTAGAGTGACAGGTCTCTGTGTCACTCGCCTATAGGAACTTTGTTATGATTTAGATTCGTAGTTGTATTTAAATACTTAAGTTGATTACGAGTTATCATCATGTATTATTTTATAATATACTGTAATAGGCATCCGGTAAGATATTTATAAATGCTTTTCCGATATTCCTGCAGTTTATTTATTAAAATACAAATAAACACGATTTCATGAATATACAGGTATACTTGTATTTGTATATTTTGTTAATACATTAAATAAATAATAGAGTATGAGTAACAATAAACCATTTTTATTGCTTATGGATAATGTATACATTATTGCATCTCAAACATTAAAACAAGATTCTTAACAATTCTCAACATCTACATTCATTCTTAGATACAAAGAATAGAAATTTACTAATTAGTCAATCATCGCATTCTGTATCGGACCTAGGATGTGTCTTTTGTCGTTCGAATTTCCAGCGACCATCCAAGAATTCCTCCACAATGTAGAATACAGTCAACGATTTTGGTATTCTTTAATGTCATCAAGTAACTTCTTGATCATCTTCACTCCAGTATACATGCCATATTTTCAAAGGCCGAAGATCTTTGTCGACTGACACGATAATTATTCCTGCCCCTTGTCTCATTCCGATGTATTTTTCGGTCTTGTATCACACTAAGTTTAACTTCGTTGATGTAGAGGCAAGGTAGAATGAGTAATATAAGCTCCTTGAATGCACCTTTGCGCGATGAATCAGAGGAGCCAACAGAATGTAACTAAGCTAAAAAAACGTGGAACGACTTTTGGCGTTTATCTTGCTATGAAGACTACATTGCATGTTAAGTTAAAACTAACCATCGGTTCAAAAACCTTCATTAAATGTATGGTGACTTAGGCCTACTAAAAACGACACATGATTAACGTTCACAGTAGCCTGTACTCAGTTTGTTTATTCTTTTTTCGTGGTTACCGGTAACTTTTTACCCTTTTATTGAAAACTTTGCAACCCCACCCCTGTGATATTTTAACCCCAAGGACAATAGACATATATGTTTGGACCAAAAGGAAGCTACGTACTAAGTTTAAAATCTCTAGAAACTGTTCACAGACAGACAGATGGGCAAACGACACGAGTTTAAGAGCTTAAGAATTAACGAATTTAAGAATAAAAGACTTGTAGCATGCTCATTAACATTGGAACTTTGATTTGTATTGTTAATATTGTTGTAAATAGAAATATATGGAAGCATTTCTTTCAACTGCAAAATATATTGCAGTGGTTTTAAATATACAATATAAAATCGGCGCAATACAAAAAATATTTCCCATATGATGCAAACAAGATACAATATTCTGTACCTGTTACATAGGGCGTTCTCCTTTCTTGAGGGATACTTTTGTTCGAGTCCTTTCTGTTCAATCTTAAAATACCAATCACCAAGAACGTAGCCAGGAAAAACGTTTTAGGGAGGTCCAGACAACTGATATTTTCCCATAGTAGACAGTGAGGAAGGCTCCATTTTGTTTCTTGAAAAGTTCTTGACCCGATCTTTGTTGAGAACGATCTTTCAGCAGTACATGCCAGTAATACTGGATTATTGGGGTGTCCGGACCCCTTGGACCCCTTCGCTGGCTACGTTCTTGCAAATCACAAGGAGTCTTAAAGTGATTACCAGTAATTTTCTAGTAAATTCCATTTAGAAAATAATATAAATTCGATAATATTCGTGGTCTTAAAGAAACTCGTTAAATAATCAACATAAAGTGCTACGATTTCAGAGAAATAACTGATTCAGCACAACAGAATGCCTTCCCGAGGTACAGTTCGGTCAACATACAGCATCAGCAGAGTGCGATGTTTCCATAAATCTTTTTACTGCAATCTCTATTTTTATTAGTTACACGCGTCAACAAACTGAGTGTGCTTTGAATTGTGGTTTGATTTTAAAATGTTTAACAGTTCTGTTTACATTTCCAGTATCGTGTATTTTTTATATACTTAGAGGATTGGAAAAAAACTTGAAGCAGGGTCAAATTCCGATATGCCCCAAAGTTTTAAACTTGTTTTAGAGATAAGTAACGAAATAAAGTTGTCCAACCACTACTATGAATCAAAATAGTATTATCAACTATCAAACGTCTTATCGCTATAACGATAACTGATTTGCAACTTGTCAACTGGGCTTGGAACTTTTTTTATGCAGATTTTGTCTATGAAATAAGTTTATAGTATTTTATAACTTTCTCAGGAGTTTTTTACGAGACCTCTTAGAATTGTATTCTGTTGCGTGACAGGCACTATCTCGAGAGATGTTTTTCGATCGTAGCTATCGGTGATGGGGGTACTGATGACCGAAGAATTAGGAATGAATAGTACTCGTATTAATTGGCATTAGAATCAGACGGTACGGAAACTAGAAATACTTTCTAATCTTGTTAAAACAACCGTAAATACTGGTTTCAGTAGTTTTAGATAGATATTTAGTTATAGAAAAAGTCCAGAAATTTAGGGACTTATAACGGAGTTTGAGTTTGAAGCAGTTGTTTAATAATGTAAAAAAGCCGTTTCTATATAAAATGAATGCTCTCTCGTTGGTTTATTACAATTTGGTAAATAGAAAAAAAATTATTAAGATATTCTTATTTAAAATCTTGTTCATTAAAATGTTTGAAATCAGTAGTCTTGGTTATTTTGGCCTGCAATAGTCTTGTAGACTGCAATTGTTTTAATCTTCTCACGTTAAATAAAACTATATATACATCAGTAAACCGTTTCTGTTCCAATAAGTGAATAATTTATATTAAATTAATAATGTCGTACCAAAACCTATTTTATAATATCTGAAAACCTAATAAACCTAAAGCAATTCCTCATACTTGTTTCTGTACTTTTAAAAAGTTACAACGCACGTGATAAGGTGTTATCTCCCTAAAGTTTTCCTTCATAGATGCACTTCTCTTTAGGATTAATTCGCTTAAAATTACTCAGCGAAATGGAGCGTTTAAAATAAGGCTTTCCTAAGATACGTGGCTCCGCAGGATAAAATCCTTCACCAAACACTTTCTTTTGTAATTATTTTTCCATATATTTTATTGTGTGGTTACAGCTCTGTTTCCTCTGTAAATACTAACTCACTTGACAATTAAATGAAATACATGGAAAATAATACGTGTTAAAAAATATATGTAATCCTTATAAGCCATCAAATTGAAATTCAAGTATATTCAATTGAACTAATGTATTTCTTTTGGTTAATTTAGGAAAAAAGAGCTCAGCAAACTCTTATTACACCTAGTCCTAAAAGGACCTTTGCACGTGCTTCCGGAGTGACAGGATATTTAGGACAAGTAACGTTTGATAGCGGGTACTATATTTCAGCCATGTCATCCTGGAATAAATAGAGACTAGCTCTGTTCTAACCACCACTACCAGTCAAAGCGGGTAGGCAATGATAGTACTCCGTCATGTTTAAACTAGACCCAGCCTTCATCACCAGGGGAGTTCCACCCACTCTATCAGTCACCCTGTGCAGCAAACTGACCTATCGATCAACCCTTTACCCCGAAATCTCGATATTTTCGGCTAGTAATGTACGACTCTTGGATATCCATAGGGTTGCTCAGATGTAACACAGTATTTGCTAACCCAGTGTAGGTTCAACTGAAAGCTGTAAAGAAGTAAACCCTCGCGGGGAATTTATGATTTGGTCGAAGAACCTATAAGGAGTGCAATCGATCAGTTATAGTAAATGTCATAACCAGTATTGAAGTCATCAACGTCAAGTTAATAAAATTACACATATGACAATGGCCTGATTGAAACCATGTGCTAGAGCGCCAAAATGTTTTGGACCAACATTTAGGAATGTAATTTTGTGAAATTCCTAGCCTGACAATAGCTAGTTATGCTCTTATATACTCACAAGTTTCATTCAGCATAACATTGTGGCGACGATGTGTTATTTAGGATAATACCTGTACTTCCATTCCAATCTGTTAAACACGTTAGTCCAGCCTTTTTAAGTTGGCCTTTTGAAGCTCTGCCTTCTGTAATCTTAAATGGTTTTTATGAAGGAGTATTTATAGGCTCTATGAACCTGCTAGGATTTCTTACAGACCATCAGGTTTAGTTCGTATTGGTGATTTGTTAGTGATGACTTAATCATATTAAAACAATTGCGAATGTTCTGTGTAGTACAGGTTTCCTATATTCTATATAATGTATGGTAATGCAGTACAAAACTTTATAATAATTCTAATCCCCATCAAGAAAGAGTTCAGTGATGGACCATGAGAAAGTCCATAGTGGTATAAGGAACGAGAGTGCTGTACAAAATCGGATTTTATGCCCAATCATTCCTGATTCAACATCGTAACCAATTTTCCTTAACACTCCCAATATTTATTTTATTTTCGTAATTTCCAGCCGAAGTAGCTAACAAAGGTGACAGTAGCACTTACATAAAAGATGCCTGAGGTATGAATAAGGTATGAATAATTAGGGAGCTATTAGGGCACGGGCAATCCATCCTCTCTTATCATTCCTTTCCTACTTTTCTAGTTTTCTTTCGTGCTTACGATGTAAAATAGCTCAACTTGTGATATTCATCAAAATCGACTTTAAAGCGATGCCGAAGGAAACCCCTGTTAACTCTCCTGCAGGTGGAGTTAATATCACGACAGCGTCGATATTGACTGTCAAATGCATGTATCGGCCGGCCGGTGACAATGCCACTGATGACTACCGGCAGCCACCGGTGATTGTCATCCTGTCACGTCGTGAGGATGGATGGCCTGACAAGCTCCTCATTTAGCGAACGATCGTGCCCGTCCATAAACACAAATGAGGCGATCTCCACACCTAACTCTTCACTGAAGCTAATATTCTATAGAAATCATGCCGGAAGCTTGTTATTGCAGTTGTAGGATTATTTACTGAATACAAGCTCGTCCTTGAGTATTACCTCTTAAAAGCTATGTTAAGTTCAATAAATTTTAATTATATTTTTGGCCACATGAGTGTGGGAGGTATCTCATTTTAAAGATATTAATACGAGTTAAAATGCTTTTGTGCTGTTCTTGCAAAATTATAAGTATTTTCTTTAGTTACTAAATTAGATTAACAACAATGAATATTATAGAAAACTAAAAAGCCGTTCAATGTGGATTAATCATATTTTTAAAAGGAGACATTTTATAGTATTCTGAAACCATGAAAAGAGACTAAAAAGTAATTGAGATTTATCATTGTTGCTGTACGAATTTAATTAAGACGGTCACCTCTACAGCCGGATATACTTATTTTTTAAAAGATATGATTAATAAGTAACCAAGTGCTTCTTAGCTTTTTCAATATTTTTAGTGTTATTTTTTTAATCTGAAACCTTATTGATTTCGTTGTTTAAATATTCAAACACTTACTAGAAAAACAAAAAAAGTGTTTCATTTAAATGATTACAGAATAGTTCTTCTATGGTTTCAGAATATTAAAAAATGCCTCATTTTAAAAATATGATTATACACATTAAACAGCTTTTTCGTTTTTTATATTAATAATTTGTACTCTAAAAATGCTAATTGGTACTTAAAAAAGAGTTACTATAGTAAACTCAGTTTTATAAGCCCGTTTAAACGGTGTAATTTGTTTAATTAATTATTGTATATTTAATCTAACCCGCTTAATAGAATACTTAATATTTTTTTAACTTTATAATTATTTATTTATTTTAATATAGAACCACGTACTTAGATCAATGCTTTTCAGCAATTAATACTATAAAACATAATACATTATTTAATTTTTACTTGTTTTGTTTCAGAGCAAGTAAGCTGAGTGTTGATATTTCGTTAGACTGCTGGAAAATACTCAACAGAAAAAGAGGTGAATTCAGTTTCTATTCAAATATGACAAATTATCGTGGCAGCAGCTTTGCCCACCGTTGTTAATATTGTTACACGACGTAATTAACAGTTTGTTTCGTTGGGCGTTCTGTTTACATGCACTCGGTATTTACATTTTACACAGTAGTATTTAATGATAAAGCGTACGGTTTTCGTGAAGGTTGTAAATTTTAACAGCTTCAACAGTGTATGAACATATTATAAACATGACAATACAAATTCAAATTGACTATTGTAACGTTTGATATTGTAATTTAGTTAGATACGTGTAAACATCATGCCGTTCCGCTTGTATAAAGCGAAATGTGTTTTAAACTTCTATACCAAACTATAACTAATCAAATTAAGCTGGAGGTCTACAATAAACCCATCGACATATTATTACTTTGTATTCTTGATAGTCAATTACGTTAGCAATTTAGTTCTGCATAATATATATCCCGGCCTAATCGAAGCGTAATGATATGCATTGGTTTGACCTTATGTCCTATTCTGGATGATCTCCTGTTTGCTATGAGGGTAATTAATATTACTCGTAGTCCAGTGTCCGAGAGCCAATTAGTATTGTATAAGCACCCAAACTAGTTTTTCGTGAAATCGGTCTAGAAATTTCTCCTGAGAAGAAATAAATCGTTAGCCGCGTTAATTTTGATGGGATCAAATAAAGATTTATAATATTAATATTTTTATTAGACCAAAATTTTCAGTTTGATATACTCAAAACCAAGCACATAGCAGTCAAGGACTCCCCACACCGCCGTATCTCACGTATTAATACGTCAGTAACGCCGCCTTCACACCGCAAGCTATTACGTAGAAGACGTAGGTCCTTCCCCTCTACCTAGTTTCCTACATTTGCTCACTTCCATTCGGTCACAGGTGTATGCATTGCGGTAGATGGTAACATGTAAAATCCAATGCCCAAAATATTCAGGATCATTTTACTACAATTATAAAAAAATACTTTTCCACTGTGTTGCTAGAACTTGTTGGTGCCGAGTATAATGATTATATCCGTTGACGTAGAACCAATTGGAAATGAATGTGATTCCTCTATTTTCATGAAAGAGCACCCTCGCAGAACGGATAATAAGCTACAGCCTCTCAGTGCCTGAAGACTTTGGTAGCACCGTACATTGTAGAAGGAGATGGATTTCCATTGCAACTATACTTGATTCGTTCTTACCTACAGAAGAATCTTAACGGTCAGAAGAGAGTGTATAAGTATACAGTAGGAAGGTGCATATCAGTTGCGGAAAACGCTTTTGGAATACTTGCTCAATGGTGGAGGCTGTACTATGGACAGCGTGTACAACATTATTAAGGCTACTGTGATACTTCATAACTATTTGTTCTTCAGTAAAGGCAATGTTCCTGCAGTTGGTACCCCTGAGGAAGTACGAACCGCCTATTAAAAATGCTGGAAACCTATACCAAAGTGCCCTGCTCAAGCTGTATAAAAAACACCTTACAAACAGAAACAACTCCGCGGCTCTCAGGTCGCAATGTGCGCATGCGCGTGCTAGAGCTACGCTGGCGAGACGTAGCTAGCCGAGGTAACAATCCAAACGTATTAATACGGGCTCTCGTCGCTTGCGTATTAATAGTCTACGCCAGTGTGAATTTCCCCACTTCATATTATTATGGGATACGTCAGCGACGCCTTCAAAAGGCATCGCCCACGGGTGGTGTGATGACACCTTTATGTCAGTGTCAGACAGCGAGACAATAACATTAAAAGTCTCAATTTCAGTATTTATAGGGTTGGCTGAATTCGATTGGACTTCGAATTTTCGTCTTTAACGGTTTGTTTTTAGGTTTATCAACCTGAGAAAAATCGTATCTGAGAAAAACATATGGTTTGATATGTTAACCCTTTTGGTACCTTCCCAATACGACCTGCACCAAATATATCGGGGCCGACGGTTGATTTATTTCTTAGCGAAATTAATTTACCGATTTCATGACAAAATAGGTTTTGTGCTTAAACAATGAGATTGGCTCTTAGACTATCGGCCTTTCTGCTGTCACAATTGTTGAATTGAGAAACAAAAAAATATCTGACAGCAAGTTTAAATATTTAAATACTTCGAAATAAAACAGTGCATTCCTGGAGTGTCTATAGTCTTGCGTACAGGCTAGGGAAGAAGTGTCTTTTCGACTCTTGCTTGGAAACTAATTAAGCAAGTTAGCAACTAACTTGTTACAAGTTCCCGGTGAATATTATGATGGCTCACTACTTTCTTATTCGTTCCAAGATATTATTTTATTTTATTGCAAGGGATTTTGAACTTTATTCATCTCATTTGATGAACTGAGCTTACAAAGACACTGTACAAGTTCAGTTTAAAAATATTTTATTTGTATTATAACATTTTACAAAGTTAACACAACAACCATGTGAAAATAAGTCATGCGTAGCTGAAAAATAAAGTAATTTAGAAAAAAAGTTATTATGCAAGTTATTGTGCACATTAACATGGCAAAATATAAATAATAAACAAACGCATGCAGTGATTAACTAATATAAAATTAATATCGTGTTAATCATAAGATACAAAAGAGTTGTTCATTAAAGAATATAACTAAAATAACATATTAAGATAAAACTAAATGCTACAGCTATTGTCAGTCTTTTACCGATCCTACATATTATAAATGTACAAGACTAAAAAAATAAATAGTAAACAGTCGTTCATCCATTAATCCGTAAAATTTATTATAATTTATTAATAATAAAATACAGACAAATAATATATTTGTTACAACATCGTCTAAATGACCTTTTTATTCATTATGTACACCATTATTTAAAAACATAGAAATACATATGTTATTATAAGTTTTCTAAATAAATAACATTTATAAGAAAAACTGTTACGTTTACCAACCATCATATACAGTAAACAAACAAAAATTATAACTTTATAATATAGGCTTAGCATGTAATAAAAAAACATTTGAAGCAGTGATTAACAATGAAACAAACATTGAAACTTCAATCATATTTTTCTGGAAACAATTCAGATGAAACTATACGTAAATCATTAACATCTTAAGAGGTCTCTATTAGAACCTGTGACAAAGCTTGTGCGTGGGAACGCCGGGCTAGCGCTTTACAATCCTATTGAGCCAGGAGGGCATTGAGAGCAACAGTTGCTAATGTATGTGCACTGATAAGCGCTGATAACCCTTCTCACTTCCTTATCAGTACCGGCCAAGGCCGGCCGCAACTTAACTTGCATCCGGTACTTTCCACTTGTAGGCAAAACAATGAGGGACACACTGAATATATCGTTATTATCGGCGGAAAGTTATTATCACAGCCACTAGAGGAGTGACAGGAATATCGTGTGTTTCAGTCAATTAAACGACGGTAACGAAACATTTGTGGAAATTTATAATAATCCGCCCCCTCTAAAATAGCAGATAACTGGAATAATATGACAGATGGTGGAATAATACTATGGTTCAATAACCATAGTATTATTCCACCATCTGTCATATTATTCAATAATACCACTTCAATAAGTGGTACGTCTTAGATTACAATGACATAGATCTGTGTGTTACAAATTTTTCATCAAACGTTCTTTAAAAAACGCCTCTGAATAACCTATAAAAGTATGGAAAAAATGAAACAACATTTGGATGCTTTATGATTATACCTTCAAAATAAAACGTATTCCATAATTCTACGACTAAAATGAGGTCGAAAAAGTGCTTAAGGTTTAACATTGTTCTTATGGAGTTGAAATCAAGGTCACAGTACAGTCGAATCTTAACTATGCCTTTGGAAGAAGACTATCAAACTGGCAGCATTGTATCCACCGGATATTGAATAGCTAACAACAGCATTAATACGTAATATACATACTAACATCGCAAGCAAATTTAAAGAAGGAAACATAATTTGTTTTTGAATAATGAAACAAATTTACCACCTGTATAGCCGGTTTTAAAACTCATACAAAATGGCACATACCGAGGTAACGTGTTTTTTAATATAACACGTAATATCTTGCTATTGGAATTGACGAACTAATTATTTGTGCAATGTGTTTATTTATGCTTGTATAGAGGATTATGTAAAGCTTGTTTGTGTGGTTATATTGTATTATAATCAGCTGGTTTGTTTCGCTTTGTTTTTAAAATGAGCATTATTGTCAGAGTTGAAAGTATTCGTTTTGAGTTTATTTTCTATTGTTTTGGTTACCTGTTAAAAATGGAATACACGACTGTTTACAACATTGTCTACCTTAATTTTGACACAGTTTTAGGTAGCTAACTAGTAGTTAACTAGTTACGTACATAAAAGAAGTGACAGCAGAATCAATGTACACAACTCCTTACGGTGTTGGATTGATAAAAGACTGTAGAAGTCAAAGGTAGTAAATCTGAGCAAACGTCAGGTAAGTGTTGAACCGTTGGATTGGTGTTGGGGGAAGGGGGGGTCGCACATCAAAGTGACGTCGGGCCTGAACATATTGGCAATCCCGTATCTCAGAATTGCTCTTCTGGTCCCATATTAATATTCAGAACCTCCACATTGGCCACCACCGCTCCATCTTATCTTGTATCTCCCCTCAATCTATTAGGGTTGTGTTCCACTTCACCGTTCAATAACCTTATTCAGACGCGAACCAATTTTCTTTTTGATGAAGACCAATAATCTCTGAACCATTTTATTAAATTTGTCATCAGTTATAAATTTACGATGTATTTCAGTAGGCTATTACAAAGGATTTTAGTATTTTGCCTACTTATTTTGGATAAATCAAAATATTGGATAGTTATGACCTCATTCTAACACTAACTACTATTTTACTAAAAATGTAAAGAAACGCAACAAATTTGAAATGATTTATTACCTAAGTATTTATTGGACTACTACGTGCTTTTTATTTTTACTCAAGATTCAAATTTATCGTTCAGGTAAATTATTTGAACTACATATAAAAATTCTTTTAACTTAAATTTTCCAAAAACATTGTACTCGCACTGTATATTAAATCAAAATGTAATAACTTTGCGTTGTATGCGTTGTCATGGCAACAGAATGATATATTAACCGCGGCGTGAAATATTAGAGCTGACATACACAGAGTAATAAACTCTCCGACTTCAGGATCCCAAAAATATGCTCTTTAAACTTAGAGGACAGTTATTCTGAAATGCATCAAGAGATTGGAAATCTCTAGTAACCTTCATTTATTTTCAGGAGTGTTTATTATGCTATTTAACAATCTTATGCCTTTGATATACCTGTTATTCAACACGAAATCGTGAGCATAGCCGCGAGTAACTGCTAGTAAAATTACAAAACTGCTGTGACAGTGTTATTGTATATTAATGTAGAGTTATAAATTCCACAAACTTTTTCTTGAAAGTTTTAAGGCAATTGTAATGTTTAAAATTGGAAAATTAAATTGTTTTAGGGGGATGCGTATTCATAGATAATCTATTTTTATTAATTCTAAAACAACTTCTGAAGCGTGAAGCAACTGAATTTAAAAGCAATATATTTTAAGACCCCTTCTCTTAGATGGATTTTACCGATTAATATATTCTTCCAAGAAAATTTTCATGATTTTTGTAGACATCTTACTATAGAATAAACAATGACAGAATGTTGGGGCCATCGTTGGGGACCACGTTTTCCGATCCTGTTGCTGCGTAATTGGGTAGGCGTGTAGATGGGATTTTCTCAGTTGCTATGCTCGGTTTCTCTAGCCTTGTCCTCTTTCCAGTTTGGCAGCCAGTGTTGCCTCCACTAGAAACGTTAGACACAAATTTTTCTCAGAGCAGGAAAGTTTAAAATCGTTCGATGCTTAAGAATACGTGTGGTAGAACAGTGGGTATGGCATGTGTACACAACTGAAAAGCACTCTTACTTGCCAGTCAAAAAGGCGACAAACAAGTTGTTAGTGAATCCAGAATTTTACACCCATACATAACTGAAACAGCCAAAGTTCAGGTGGGAAAAGAAGGACGATTTAGAATACCTTAGCACCACGATAAAGATAAAGAACCACACAAGCGGTGAAAGACCACGACCTGACAATCCTCGTGTAGCAAGAATGAGATAGGCGTGGCAGAGGTTAATGATCCTCATAACTTTAGATGATCTAGGAAAGGACATTCAATTACACTTTATTTATTAATATTTATTTTGTTTAACGTAGAAAAAGTATGCTTTAAAAAATGTATTTGTGGAAAATTCTATATTAAACAACCGATAAAACTTTCTATAACCTTATGTTTATATTATATAATTTCTTCTCCAAATCATCTATACACTTCATATATACAAAGGGTTGTTTGAGTTCAATTAAGAGGTCGCACCAGTTAAGAGCAATTACGCAACCTGTTTGCGACCTCCACCTTGTTGGTGACAGGCGGAACCAATTAACTAGCACCCACTATAACCGATTCCCACTTGGCTTTGAAGCTGGCCTAGTTGCCGTGATAATATTGTCGTAGTCAGCACACTCCGTCGTCGCAGCTATTTCTGGCCCGCCCGCCCCGAGCAGGCCAACGAAAATATATATCGCACAAATGAAAATATACGATCTCTTGATCGCTGACCGTTCCAGCGCCTCTTTAACAGTTGGCTTTATGACTTTACTGTATGACTTTTTAAGGGTAGTGTCTAAGATGCTTCGATATTGGGGGTATTGAA
Source organism: Homalodisca vitripennis (assembly GCF_021130785.1). Taxonomy (NCBI): domain Eukaryota; kingdom Metazoa; phylum Arthropoda; class Insecta; order Hemiptera; family Cicadellidae; genus Homalodisca; species Homalodisca vitripennis. The sequence continues at coordinate 132,882,322 of NC_060210.1, read as the reverse complement.
GATACACCCTATCTGTGCCAAATTCAAAATTGACTTCGTTTGTACGCGTATTTCACTGTGCTTTGTTGTTCAAGTGGTTTCCTAAAGAACGGGTGGGTACAATGTTGCCAGTTTGATAAATCTTCCAAGAACCATTGTTCTTAAGAGGCGGTTGTACTGGCGGCCATCTTATCCCAATAAGAACAATGTTAAGTGCTTATGCACTTTTATGACTCTATTTGTAATCGTAGATTTATGGGAGTTAACTAATTTAGAAAATGCAATCAATAACCTCCCAAACGCTTTTTAGTTTTTCCGATATTTTTATGGGTTATTCAGAAAATATCGTCAATAGTGTTGTACTTTCCGTTTTAAACGTTCAAAACGGTACAAAAAATAAAATAAAAATAAAGAGCGTTTTCATAACTGGATCAAAATTTAAAGGTAGTAAAAGTGAATGAGGTTTAACACTGTTCTTGTAGGAAACACCCAAGGTCACTTTACAGCCGGCTCGTATAGAGTGTTATTTTGTTTGATTTTACAATTAAATAAACCGTTTTCCGTCGTTCCTTCAACTAGGTGGCTGGGCCCCGATGAAGGTTTGTCATCTAAGAAATGTTTATGTGAAGTAACATAAATCTGTAATTTATTAATGCTTTGAATAATCATTAAAATTGACTAACTATTCTACCCATTCACTCAAGTACATACACCATATGGTGACCTTACTCCTCTCCCAAGAATAAAGTGTCTCTGTGAGCAGGCGATATTAAAAAAAAACGAGTGAAGAAGTGCTATGTATGTTTTGACAAGGAACACGCCCCCCTCCCCCGCCTCACCCGTGACATCTGCCCTGCCATCCATCAAGTTGTGTGATGTATAGTCACTGCCGGTGCCGCCTCCGCCTACTTGATCGAATAATCGTTCCACATTTTACTTGATCGTTATTTCTACTTACGAATCCGGTTCTTCGATCGAATTATCGCTTGGTTTCTTCCTGATCGTAATCTCTATCCGCGAATCCGTTTCTAGATTGAATTATTGGATTTTATTTGCTCGTTGACCCTGTTTATTAAGTACGTAAGTACATTCGTGGATATTGAATTCGTCGAGAGTGCGTGTTTTTACTAACGTTATACCCATTTGAGTGAGTATAAAGTTTTATATATTTGTGAAATTCTAAACTCATTTTCATACGGTAACAAATCGCACATTTCTGTGCGGCAAAGATTTCTCATGTGTATTCTTACGAGAAGTTTCGTAGAAGCACGAATGATGCTTACTATTGCAACATTTATACTTACAATGGTTACTAATCAGGTATCCTATTAGCATCTCAGTAGCAATTAAGAATATTTAGTGTATTGTCAAAAATATTTGCTTAGTCCTAACATTGCAGCATTTGTGGAGAACGAATTCTAGAGTAATGTTTGTTGTATTTTTTATTTTAAGAATAAGCAAAGTGAATTAGAACCTCGTCATTTAGAAATTTGTACTACATCCACACAAATATTTAAAAATTAAGAAAAAAATTATGTTGCTTGAATATGGATCTGCAGACGTTTATGATTTAAAAAATATATACATTAAAGATCTCCATGCCTGACAAATCTAGATTTTTGATAGATTTGATTTTTTAATTTCAAGTGCACTTTTGAATTTGGGTGGATAAATTCTGCTACAATGCACATTACGAGAAACTCATAAAATTCGAATTGTTAGCTTTAGGATAGTTAGAGCTTCTCTGTGGAAAGATATTTTTCTTTTAGTGTGGAAAAATTGAGATTAATTCTTAAATCTGAATTAAAAGGATTTTTATTACAAATTTGTCAGACGGGCAGAGAGCAGAATTCTGAAATAGAGATGATCTGTCACTCTTGTGAATACATAACCTAATACATTACTACAATGTAAGTTAAATAAACAAATTATTCCAAAGCTTTGGGCACATATGAGTCAGGAATCACGGCTAAATATGTATCAGATTGTCTCTAAACCACGTAGTCAATAAAACAATGCCAAATGTCCAAAAATCATGTTAACCTACACAATTTTTCAGCGCCAATAAAGAACTTTAAACCAAGAATTCTATACATTGATCATAGATTTTATTATAAGGTTGATTGCAATTGGCAGATCTGTAAAATGTACCTATTTTTCCTTTAAGGTTGAATGATAATTTAAAAATTAAATTTAATACTTAACTCGGTGATCAAGGGAAGCCTGTAAAATGTAATTACAAGCCTAAGGTAATGTTGTCAGAGAATCAACAGGGGGACGTTGTAAAACCTTCATAACCTGGTTATACTGATAGCTTGAGACGCCATTTACTGCTCACCAGTTTGCTGCAATGAATTCAAAACATCTCGACACAACGGCTTAATTTTGTATTTTAACTAATTTAATAAAATTGTGTCCTGAAACTGGCACATGCATAACTTTCAGATACAGTAATTCGATAGGTTACAAGGAGTTATTAGAATAACTTAAACGTAATGTACTTGAGGGGACGATTTTTTAAATTATTATCAGAAGGGTTTTATTACAAAATAATGCAAGGTAGAAGCTTACCACACAACGTGTAACGTAGTATGCTTCACAGAGGTTGCATGCAACATTTTAGTCTATAGCTCATTTCATTCTTGAGATGGACAGATACACGGACAGACTTTCCTACCAAAACTGTTACATACCCGACCGACAAAGGAAATATTGTCAGCCTACTGAGTTATAGGTTTCAATAACGCCCAGCCACGGTAGGATTTGCACCATTCTTGAGATGGACAGATACACGGACAGACTTTCCTACCAAAACTGTTACATACCCGACCGACAAAGGAAATATTGTCAGCCTACTGAGTTATAGGTTTCAATAACGCCCAGCCACGGTAGGATTTGCACCATTCTTGAGATGGACAGATACACGGACAGACTTTCCTACCAAAACTGTTACATACCCGACCGACAAAGGAAATATTGTCAGCCTACTGAGTTATAGGTTTCAATAACGCCCAGCCACGGTAGGATTTGCACCATTCTTGAGATGGACAGATACACGGACAGACTTTCCTACCAAAACTGTTACATACCCGACCGACAAAGGAAATATTGTCAGCCTACTGAGTTATAGGTTTCAATAACGCCCAGCCACGGTAGGATTTGCACCATTCTTGAGATGGACAGATACACGGACAGACTTTCCTACCAAAACTGTTACATACCCGACTGACAAAGGAAATATTGTCAGCCTACTGAGTTATAGGTTTCAATAACGCCCAGCCACGGTAGGAGTTGCACCATTCTTGAGATGGACAGATACACGGACAGACTTTCCTACCAAAACTGTTACATACCCGACCGACAAAGGAAATATTGTCAGCCTACTGAGTTATAGGTTTCAATAACGCCCAGCCACGGTAGGAGTTGCACCATTCTTGAGATGGACAGATACACGGACAGACTTTCCTACCAAAACTGTTACATACCCGACCGACAAAGGAAATATTGTCAGCCTACTGAGTTATAGGTTTCAATAACGCCCAGCCACGGTAGGATTTGCACCATTCTTGAGATGGACAGATACACGGACAGACTTTCCTACCAAAACTGTTACATACCCGACCGACAAAGGAAATATTGTCAGCCTACTGAGTTATAGGTTTCAATAACGCCCAGCCACGGTAGGAGTTGCACCATTCTTGAGATGGACAGATACACGGACAGACTTTCCTACCAAAACTGTTACATACCCGACCGACAAAGGAAATATTGTCAGCCTACTGAGTTATAGGTTTCAATAACGCCCAGCCACGGTAGGAGTTTGCACCATTCTTGTCTATGTAGAAATGGATTTTCATGCTAAATTTAATGTTTACCGATGAAACGCGATACCTTGCAACATGAATCATTCCCATGTAAAAATGTTCAACACAATCCCATGGAGTAACAGTCACCATTATCTGATTCGGTATTGCCTATATAGAAATGAAGCTTCATGCAAAACGTCAAGCTGTGTAGGGAGTTTGTTTTCGAGATATCGTGGGGACAGACAGAAATGAGTTTTACCCAGCTCCTGGAGTGATAAGCTTGTTAGTATATATTTATTAAGTAATGGATACTAACCTAATTACAATTTGACAAAAAGTAGATGACGGTAAGGGAATGCGAATACATATTAAACGCACAGTTTCATTAAATTGATTTATAAATGATTCATTGCATGAGAAGTGGAAATATTGAAACATTAGACACTTTTAGTTTATTATTTGTGTGCGATATAAGTAGGTTCACATTCAAAAATGAAGGTTGCAACATTGGAAGCAGTCTTATATTTTATTTAAAAAATGACTGTTCTAAAATAAGAATCACGTTTTTTACCAAAGAATAAGGTAAAGAATATAGGACATATTTACTGAACATTATTACTGTAACATATTTCAGATTGGAAGCGTCTAGTACGTTTAGGATTTTTGTTTTTGTTTTATTAATTTTAACTGTTTGTCAGTCTAAATTAATTATAATTACAATTTAAATTGGAATAGGAAGAGCATGCATAGCATCATATGTTTGTATCAAGGCGAAACTAGGTACGACACTGGATGTTGGTGTCCTTTGTGTGGAGAAACGGTTCGTACTATGCTAAGTGTAATTTTTATTTCAGGGCTGTAATTGGTTCTCTGTAATTTGAGTCCGTCGCAGCTTCATCGAGGTCAGGGTGTCCCAGATATTGTGTTAACGTCAATGTTGACTCGTGCCCTTGCGGTATCGCGTTAGTCAAGGAAAAACAGTGGTCATCCTTTTGAACCCTGGCTGAAAGATTCTCCTGCAGAGGTTCTAGTATTAATATTTGTATTTATTGGACTAAGAGTTTCTGGTGTTCTCGGCTGAGTTAAGATCTTAACGTTGATGCCGATGCGAAGTCTGAACTCTGATGGTACAAGAGAAGCAGATTGTACTACATTCCAAGTGATTGTTTTCGGTCAGAGAAAAAGAATGAATTAATACGTATGACAAAAAATAAATTCAGAAATATATGAGTACCAGTATTGTTATATATAGAGTATTGTTCTGATAAGCATATTTGCGCCGGAGCTAATATGTTTCTTATGAACGCCTGGCACTGATATCTATAAAATAGTTGTTTTAATATATTACATTTATAAAATGTTACTCCGGAGATAAAAGATGGAAAATGTGAATTGGTAAATGTTTTAAAACTCATTGTACTGAACGTTCAAAAGATTAATTTATACGATTGAATTTTTCTTATTTTTACACATTTTATACATAATATGGTATTCTTACTTTAACATAGTGAAAGAGTATTCTGGAACATAGTGCATATTTAAGACAAGAAAAGTTTAAGATTTGATTAAAATATTGACCTATAACACGAATTCAACTCAAATCAGTCATATGTACCTGTACATATGAAAACAAATGATTTAAAATGAATTGTAACATTTTATTTTCAAGGGGGTTTTCATCCACTGGTCTCATACTTTGTATTGAATAATTATTCTTGTGTCATAGTCGGTTAATGTTCAGTAAGCATTATAAAAAGCCACATCCATCGTGTTGCTTATCGAATCGTCACATTTGTTGTGGTCACCGTGGTCCGGCACTCGACATGACATGCGGAACGGAACTGGACATGCAGATTTCGCGTTCGTCATGCCTTGCGTATACTTGTTGAGGGGCAGCCGACTAGAACGTGAACGAACTAAACGTATCCTCATAACTAAACGTATCCACAAACTGAACATATTCTCGTAATTGAACATATTTTCATAACAGGACATATACTCTTAACTAAATCTATCTTCATAACAAAACGGATCCTCATTAATAAACATATCCTCATAACTGGAAATATTATAACAGAACATATCCTCTTAACTAAACCTAGATTCATAACTAACATATTCTGATAACTGAAATTATCCTCATATCTGAACATATTCTCGTAACTGAACATATTTTCATAAAAGAACATGAACATACCCTCATAGTAAAACCTAACTTCATAACTAAACGGGTCCTCATTACTGAACATATCCTCATAATTGAACATATTCTCACAACTGACCATACTATAACAGAACATATCCGCATAACCGATAATATCCAGAAGTCTAAAGATCCAGGATTATAAGGGAAATAGATTCCACCCACGCAGTTGAGGCAGTGACATTCAGAAAGAGGTTCAAAACCGTCTAATGAACTGGGAAACCTTCTAGCCCAAATCTGAACTATTGGAGAAATGGTCGTCACGGAAACAGCATTTTGAGGTATTTTTTAATATTTGTGGTATTTTGCTACCCCTATTGATAGGTTTTGTAACAAAAATTTCGCTTGAAGAACTCTAATTTGACGGAATTCAGGGTTGTCTATAAATGTGAAACTTTACACCTCATAACGTGGTTTAACTGATAATGGAGAACATAAACGGAAGCCTTATAAACAACCATGTGTTTATAACCTTGAATTTTATTTGGTCTGCATTAAATTATAAGATTTATTCCAACAATTCAATGACATAAATTTTTTTTAAGTAGTTTAGTTGAAGTACATAAAAGTGAACCACATTGAAATAAATGTCGAATATGAAAGGTCAGTTAACGTTGATGTAGGTCAACTTCTTGCCCTCGCATTGTCATCCCCTCACCCCCAACTGCCCTCTGTAGTGACAGCATCATCAATCATCCCATCTTGATAAATCACCTGGCCTCCATCCAAGTTTCATCAGAATTTGGTCATACTGTCACCCATAGTACCGCTAAGTTATTTACACGCGTTTGGTTATGACCATTAAATTTAATAGTCGTCGATTAAACCATTTTCATATCAATTAAATTGCAATATTATAATATTCCAAAGTAATGTAATTAACTCCAAAATATTCTAGGTAAATTTCTTAATTTTGATCTTCTTCAAAACCTTCTGCGGAAACCAATACTTGAAAATAAAGAATTAGTCAAATTGGTCCGTACATCCCCGAAGTAGTTGCTAAGCACTAAGTTTAATTTAGTTACATTTAAACACATAAACCAATACTTAACACTTTTATTTTTGTGAGGCCTTTCGATAGCAAGGCTAACTTCGTCAGAAACATCACAAATGGAAATACTCACAAAAATAAAAGTGTTAAGTATTGGTTTATATGTTTAAATGTAATTAAGTTAATAGTAGCCAATAAAAGCTCCATCTTCAACAAAGCATTTAATAATTCATTTTATTTATAAGATTACTTTCGGCATTTCTATTTATAAATACATTGGGCTTTAATTATCTATTTTTTACAATTTGTTTCACTTATATTATATTAGGGAAGTCCCAATATATAAATTGGTTGAGGGAATCAGCTTTAAATACAAATCGTTTCCTTATCTAACAGACAGGTCTCAATGACGTTAATACAGCTTGTTGCAACCCCTTACAGATCTTTGCCCGCGGGGGAGGGGAGGGGCGGATGTTGAGGGGAAGATAGAGAGCTCTGCTCGGTAATTGAGTATCTCTCGCAAGAGAAGGATCAACTTAATTTACCAGAGCCATTTTGTGTTAATGACTTTCTAAAGACTAATTAGGTCTGGGAGTAATTAGCTAAATCAGCTGTGCGACATTACGTCACAAGGTATTTCTAAAGAAAGTTGGAAAACAACTTTATGATATTGTTTGTCTCTGAGAGGAAATCATTACCGGTGCATCTGTTAGTGTTCCTAAATTTGTGCTTAATGGCCGGACCAGGAGATTGGGTAATGTTTCAATTGTGTAAAGTATGATTAACGTTTGTTTGCTCGAATTAGAACTCGATATGTTAGCATTCAACTCTGTCCTTACCTACAGGTACACCTTCATAAGAAATGTTAAATCATTTTCGAATGTAACTCATAAAAGCCTATTGTTACCATATGGACATGGTGGTACACTACCCACAGTGTGTACACGGGGAGCGGTACTCTCACTGTAAAATCTACATGTGCTCTGAGCAATCTTTGATTGTATTTTAGAGGATGGGATGATGAAGCTAACTATCGTGTTGGCAGATTTTACTGTACGATTCCCTATTGGTCCAATACACTACGGCTTTGAATATATTGTATAGTTTATAGGACCCGGTAGGGTCCTACAAAGTAAAGATCCGGATGGTCTAAATTAAGGGTAGGGATAGACTCAAGGTAGATATAAACTTAACCTTTACAATTTTAATTTGTTGTGTTTTATTAAATTACACAACTAACTTAAATTGAATTTATAAATTAATATTCTTTTTGTTCTTCAAAATTATTTACTCTTTGTACCCAATACAAAATTAGTTTTATTAAAATACGATGTTTCTTTTGTTTATTTTTTGTTAGTATGTTTACATCTTTATATCTCTTGAAAATGTCATATTTTAGTCGATATAGAGAGAATTTTAAATTTAATTTTTCAGTTTTCATTGAGGATATTATACACATATTTACAAGCCCAGTTGGAAGAAATATATTTATTTCGTTTCTGAAAGCAGCGAGAAAGGAGAGAATGAAAGGGAGGAAGAAGATAATACCTGAGGATAGGGGTGAATGTAGTGGAACCTTAAAGCTCGTGACGATAATAAATGATGTGTGGAACACTTCTTAAACAGGGCCTGAGTACCTTGATGATATGATTGATGATGATATTGAATAATTTTCCGGTTATTGTACCATAAGGGCAATTTGCAACTCGAAAATGTTATTTGTACGAAAAGAGAGATTTCTATTAAAAGGAACTCAACGGGTGTTTTGTAAATCTGAGCGATGTAAGAGTCCTGTTATTCCGATCGACAGTTTTAAATCTCTAAATAAACTGTTGCACCTAATGCCGAGAACCTACTACTAATAAATGTTATTTGTAATGCCATTTACTCAGGAGCTGCTGTATCAGTCAGTTAATGATGGAGTTAGGAGATGACCAGTTACCAGTTATATCTCGCCCCACGACATCTGTCTCATCTATGTCCCGCTGTCTGTATCTTGTGCTCTCATCACTTCTCTCACCTCATGTCATTTACTCAGAAGCTGTTGTATCAACAAGTAATGATGTGGTGAAGGGAGATAGCATCACCTCTCTCTCGCCCCACGATATCTGTCACATGTATGTCCCGCTGTCTGTATCTTGTGCTCTCATCACTTCTCTCACCTCATGTCATTTACTCAGAAGCTGTTGTATCAACAAGTAATGATGTGGTGAAGGGAGATAGCATCACCTCTCTCTCGCCCCACGATATCTGTCACATGTATGTCCCGCTGTCTGTATCTTGTGCTCTCATCACTTCTCTCACCTCATGTCATTTACTCAGAAGCTGTTGTATCAACAAGTAATGATGTGGTGAAGGGAGATAGCATCACCTCTCTCTCGCCCCACGATATCTGTCACATGTATGTCCCGCTGTCTGTATCTTGTGCTCTCATCACTTCTCTCACCTCATGTCATTTACTCAGAAGCTGTTGTATCAACAAGTAATGATGTGGTGAAGGGAGATAGCATCACCTCTCTCTCGCCCCACGATATCTGTCACATGTATGTCCCGCTGTCTGTATCTTGTGCTCTCATCACTTCTCTCACCTCATGTCATTTACTCAGAAGCTGTTGTATCAACAAGTAATGATGTGGTGAAGGGAGATAGCATCACCTCTCTCTCGCCCCACGATATCTGTCACATGTATGTCCCGCTGTCTGTATCTTGTGCTCTCATCACTTCTCTCACCTCATGTCATTTACTCAGAAGCTGTTGTATCAATAAGTAATGAGGTGGTGAAGGGAGATAGCATCGCCTCTCTCTCGCCCCACGACATCTGTCTCATCTATGTCCCGCTGTCTGTATCTTGTGCTCTCATCACTTCTCTCACCTGGTGCCATTGTTACACTAATGGCGGACATTACCCGCTTCTGTGACAGATAATATCTGACAAAATAAGGCAGTATATTTAAGTAACTTTGTTAAATATTACAAAGTTTAACATACAAATTCAACCGTCATAAGAAATCTGTTAATTATCTTTGCGTACAGTAATTATTAGTAGCTGCTTCCAATATTACAGTTGTTTACACCTTAAAATGATATATTACTTTCTATATTTTTTAAATTAGTCACAAGTTTTTGATTTTCAAGTTGTATTGCGTTATTTATCGTTGGTTGATATAAGTTGAATGGCATCTAATCTTCGACAAAATGACATCTGTATTAAAAACTGACTCCTACAATATTGACTTGATGTTGTCTACAGTTCGTTGAGCTTTTTCTACCTTTAAGATAACTGCTTTTGTTATTTATTCCAGTTGTGTTTAGTCACGTAATAAGCGCTAATTGCATTATTGCTAGCAATTATTTTCCTTTTATTTCATGTAGCAACATTCACGTAATTTTTAGGTATATAACATATTTGTATATTTTATATTAACAATTGCATATTGGAATCGGAATAGTGACGGAATTTCCGGGAGACTTTTTGCATTTTTTCAGATCAAGACCCCCAGAATTAAAAACTACCATAATTTGAAAATTTATATATATGGACTTATGCAATATAACGCGAGCTTTACACACACAATAACTGCCTTAATGTTTTAAATATCCACAGTAAATTTTGATAAAGGCAGTACTCGCAAATAGCTTGAATATGTTCATTAGTCAGTGTTAACTAGAGAGATTATAAAAAAGTTTCAAAATGGCGATTACTACTCTAGCAATTTAGTTCTAAGAACTAATTCCCAATGTTGAACCAAAACAAAACAATACATAAAAAATATATTATGTAATTAAAAACAACCTTTATTCGTTTGCTCTTTAAGGTATCTCTTGAGGTTACGAGATGGGTACTATTCATGGTTTTGAAAAAGAATGGTTATACTGGTTATTATGCTTTACACGCAAAAACGATATAATTATCAGGTCATTTACACTAATATTTGTTCTTACGTGTTGTTGATATTTCGTAAGATTTCTAGATAGCGAGCGTACGTAGTTTTAAGTACTATACAACTGCGGGAATAATTGTGAACTCGATAACTACGGTAGTGCTAAATAGGTCACTCACTTAATTAATCAAAGTAAACTTGATACTTCCATAGCATGGATTAGTTTGTTAGTTAATATTAACAAATAAAACATTTGAAGATTGCGGTCATTCGCATAAGAGCAAATTTTTATTTTGGGTATTTCATAATATAAAACGAAATCGACACTTTTATTAAAATAGTAAAGTAATTTCAAGTGACATTTATTGAAAGCTATAAAAATACGTTTTTAAGACTATGGCCCTTACATAAGAGTAATTGAACCGTTATAAGTGAATATGTTGACAATCGTAATTTCAGATTAATTGAAACTAAATAAAATTCACGTTTTAGAACATTTACTCGTCATTGTCACATCAGTGTTTTACAAATGAAATGTCTAAACTAATAAGGCATCTTCAGTTTGAATTTAGAGATGGTGTGAAATCTACCTTTCTTCCGACTAAGCTGGAAGGGATATTTGTTATTGTAAATTCTTTGTTTGACTTTTTTGGTACTTCCTTATTTTCAATTACTTAGAGTCTTTGAATTTAATATTTTCTGTAGTGTTAGAGGCTCTTTTTATACAGACGCATTTTTGGAATACTAATACCAAGATTATGATTTTTGTAGTAAAACCAAAACTGTAGACTCTGAAATCGTTACTTGGAATCCACGAATGAGTTAATTTTACAATCAGATGGAGCAAGTAGATTGGAGTTCTTCAGTTACCTCTGCAATCGTTGCGTAGGAAGTACTAATTAGCCTACTGCTAGGAAAACAGCTTGTTACCTCGCTGCCGGCATTGCAAACATTGTAACGCACTTTAAGGATGGTAGACAATGTTTATTTTAAATGTCGTAAACATCTGGAGCGAGGAGATTACAGTTCCAGGTATTCGTCTCACTCCAAGATTCGCGACAAATCCACGGGAATCTGTAAAGGTGCTAAATTCGCAGTTCTTTGAAAACGTCTATTATTAAAACCTAAGTGTTAAAAATACTTACTCTCTGTAGTATAAGGTATAAATCTATCAATTATAAAATATGTGTAATAACATTTCTCGTTTTCCTTGTTAGCTGTCTAATGTGTCTTAATCTCGGATAACATCTCCGTATAGTAATTGTAGCAAAAATAAGAATTATAACGAAATTAATGATTAGATTGCAGTTAAGACAATATGATATAGAAGGTAACTGTTTCTTAACAATACCTATATTTCCCACAGAACAGTGTATATAGAATATGAAACACTATTCGATGCCAATATAATATGCTAGCTGTTAACCTCATCTCCATCGCATTAAACTGTGGTGCACAATAGATATCATGAGGCAACAAATTTGTAACAGCTCATAAGCATATTTGCTCGTAGAAAGATATGCCTATTTATTTCTTTTAATACTTTTTCTTCTCTATAACGTTTTCCTGGACTAGAGGTGGAAGATCGTGGGCTACGAAAAGGCTTAGCGTCTGTGGCAGATTTCCTTATACAGTTACACTCTTCAACTACGTGTGATGAGGGTGATGAGGGCCTCTCCCTCGTGGAATATGTGTCTTTGGATCCCTTTCTGTATTGACACAGGACAATGTATGTTTAGATATTAAATCGTAATATTGGTCTATGTTGGAATTTTGTGAAAGTTTTCCTCGCTCAACGCCGGGTACTACCAAACAGTTTCCTTTATTATTCAGAGTTTTCTAACTTTTTTGAGCATTTTTTGTAAAGAACTGAACGAACTTAAGAAATGTAGTTAACATATTTAGGCCGGGAAAATCTTGCACCAAAGACTAGTCTTCCAAATTAGCAACTGTTTTGTGGCTTGGTAGAAATAAAAGTTCTAAAACGTTTATTAAAAAGTGAACATATCTTTAGTTTCTTATATCGATCATGATACGTTTGTAATGCTTCGAGCTTTCCTTTAAAACTCATAAAAGATAGAACGGAACCTTAGTCATACATGTTGTAGAAGATTTACTCTTTAATGAACACCTGATTTTCAAGAAACAATTGGTCCGAACAATCGTTGAATCACTAAAAGATAATCGTATAAAGAAAGAAACTAAAATATAGAGAAGTACGTAGGACTTTTCTTTGGCTCAATTTTCATACGCTGTTTGTAAAAGGTTTGGAAGAAATTGATTTGAATATGTTTTGACGATGATACAGCAACGGAAGTCCATTAAAAATTCAATTTTTTGCACCCATTGTGTCTGCTAACAATTAGTATTAGATTGGAACCACAATATTCCATTAAAGGTGATTTTCATGGCGTGATAAATTAATTTCCTAGTGCGCAACAGTGTCGCGAATATCAACAACTACTACAATTAATACAAGGGTTGTTGTTGTTGAACAGACAGGGAGATAGAGAGAGAAGTTGCTGCTACCAAGGTTCAGGGATCTGATGCTGTCAATGCCTGGGGCTGACAGCGTCTCTGGATATGCAGACCTCTCTTGACAAAAGCCCCATTGTGAACTACAACACACTATTGAATGGAATCATATATTTTAGTGGATAGTATTTTAATAAGGCAGTTAAATATGATTTTAAAAACGTTATTGGACACAGTAACATGTAAAAGTACAACAAAAAACGTAATAAATGTAAATATTTAACATATTAAGCTGTGTTCTAAAATTTATTCAGTCATAGGATCCCTACAACTCCATGAGACTACATACAAAATCTAAATGCATTAGTGGTACCTTATATTAAAATTAACTAGCAACATGATTCGAATAAAGTGATTCGTTTTGATGAATATAATAATCTATTAGATTAACTAGAATTTTCTAACGGAAGGAATTCTTGTCTTTTGTACTACGTTTTCAAGTGTTAATATAAAACAAAAAGTTAGTATTATTTTAATAAAATTTCTTTTCTGTAATCTATAATTCTTAAATTAAATTTAAGTAGCTAAAAATCAGTACGGTACACGTACTTAGAAGAATATGATTGATATATTATTTATTTATCCACTGAAAGAAGACCAGTGAAATTGTAGACAGTTATCCATTTTTCACAATTAAAACATTTTATTCGTAGACATTAGCTGAGGTTGATCTAGTTGTTGTACTTAGAAATTATATATTTCATTTGTTTGGGATCACAGCTATTAAAATGAAAGTCATTGATAAGTTGAATATTGAATATTGAGTTTAGCTCCAGTTCACCTTCCTTCTACGGCAGCGTCTGGTATCTGACATTGTCTCAGACTTGACTCCTGGAATCGGGAGTCATGTTATTCTTAAGAGATCCAAAGAAAGTCGACGACGAAAAAGCTCAAAACTAAACATTTACATCGTTTTGATATCAGAGACATCTACATATATACAGTATAGTTGAAGCGGTATTCTCATTAGGTACACAATTGAGTGCACTACGATGTGCTTTTTCGTCATCGACTTTTTTTTATCTCTTCAGACGAACTGGACTCCAGTTCCAGGAGTCAAGTCTGAGACAGTGTCAGATACCAGACGCTGCAATAAAAGGAAGGCAAACTGGAGCTAAACTCAAAATTCAATTGAATCACCCTTTCCTACCATAGCTACATTATGTGAAGTTGAATATGCCGGCATTTTTCAGAAAATAAAATGTATTTTTGAGAGGAAGTGACAAAGAAACTTTCTTAAGAAAGGAATCGACCATAAATCACGCAATGTTTTAGTGGTTAAATGGGAGAGAATTGGAAGGGTTAAATACCTAAATTACATTTTTTATTGATGATATTTTTATTTGCTTGACACACTCTGAATCAACTGGTGGTCATGTGAATAATAGATATGTCCTTGTCAGTCAACCAAATAAGAATGAATATACAGGGATTCGTCTATTTAAAAATGTTATTAATAAAATATTGAGGTTTTTGTTTCAAGCGCAGAATATTGTGACGTGTACAGTTATAATTTAGTACTTTTAAGCCTTTTGCTATACTCTCATTTCTTTCCCCCCCTATCCCCACACAAATAGAGCGGATTCTTTTCTTAAGTAAAAATTCCTCTTGAATTTACAACACATGTTCTTATAAAATACCATAGGAGCATAGTCTGCAGTTGAACTTTTCTGACACAGTCGTTTTAAATATTTTTAAAGTTTTTATATAAATACCTTAATTATCGCCATGCAAGTTGTCAGATTTGGGTTAGACGTTGAAAAATGTTTAGTCAAAAATTTGTTTTTAAGTATACATTCATATATATTGGCCTCAACAATATACCCAGCCTTTATTTTTGTCTTCTGCTTCTTATTTAACGCAGTTGGAATTTTAAATGCCATCGCACCAATTGTTTTTTACACTAAAATAGCTGACGTATGTTAAAATTCATTCTAGTATCGTCAGGGAAGAGAATGCAAAAAAACAGAGTAAAGAAATACATTCATTCAGGAGTACACCAGTTTCAAATATGGTAACAAAACTTCGTTGACTAGAACCAGTCATGTCTAATTATTTTGCCATTGCAAGTTTCATTGTTTTCATAGAAAGACGTCAAGATATTTAATTTTCATTCACGTGGATAGTATGAACACAGGACGGTGACGTCAAACATTACAATGTTTGACGTCTATAACTTCGAAGAAGCTCAACTAATTGCAAAGCGTTCATTCATAACAAAGTTCAAACCACTTTCTTGGTACGTACTCGCCTATTAAATATATGTAATACTGAGGAACAAAATGAATTAATCAAAATAGTCTGATGTTGATTGATATAGTTAGGTTTTAAGATATTTAATGACGAATTGTACAGATTGTATTGTCATACATAAATACCGATACTTGTATAGTGAGGTATATCTGCATTCCAATGTGCTACAGTTTTATTGAGGTGAATCAAGGTTGAGATGTTACGGTAATCATTGTATAGAAGGATATCCATGATTCATCTCATAAATATGCTGAAAGAGTAAAAAGGATTAGCAGTAAGGAAGTTGTTTGGATCTCACCGCTTTCATCCTTTTCAAAAGAATTTTCTCAAGCGTATCTATTAAGGAAGGTATTTTATCATGTGCCACAGTGGTGTATGAACACTATCATACAATCTTTTTGGGTTTTTATACTGTTAAGAGTCATATTTTAAAAAGCGAATAGATCATGGGAAATGTATACTGGGTTTTGTTATCTAGAATGTCCACAGTTAAAATGTTTTACTTTAAGAGATGGATGTAATGGCGAAAATCTTGATTTAAACTACAAGAACTTTTATGACTTTAGTTTCATTAGTATTTTAAATAGTTACTTGGAAAAAAATCAGTAACATTTTATATTTCATCGTTTAACCAACCACAAAGTATATAAACTTTACAAAAAAACTGTTTTGGATGCGTATATAAGGGCGTACAAGTTTTTCGTAGTTCTTATAGGGTAATATTTGCAATCATTTCTTTGCCACCGACATACACGATTAGTACTTATAGAGTAAATTAATTTACTGAAAGTTTGTACTTATATTTCAGTGTTCAAATTGGTATGAGAGATGTATTTTATAAATTAAATTAATTTTATTTGTAACATTTATGCGAGAATAAATTGTTATTTTGAAAACTGAGTACCAATAAATAATGGAAACCAGGAAAATGTGTTAGCCTAATAATTGTACTAAGAAAACCAACTACTATTCACGAACTATTACTCAGGAGTAATTAAACACTTAAATCGTGTATAAAATGTGTAGTAACGCGATTGAGACAATTACAACTATATATGGGTAGCGAGTGCAGTGTGTTTGTATATTTATGAGGGAACATTCGGAGCTGAAACGACAGCAAGTCGGCGGAACGGTGGAGGTAACTGCCGCAACAGGTAGAGGCGTTACGCTCGCTCATAAATATTAATCCGAATACATGTTCCTCAATATAGGCTACCGCACGTCAAAGAGGCTAAATGTGAGCTTTTGTGAAACTCGCCAGAAAGCTTCTCGACAAATTCAATTTCCCTGGCCGCAATATATTTTGGATTATAAAGGTGGACAAAGGCACGCCGCCATGTGTCGGCTTTGTCGTCACGTGACCAACTCCTGCGAACAGGTCCCGTCGAGAAACTAAAGTAAGCGTTCGTTACAGGCTGCCACGGAGAAATTACAATGTTATTACAAGTAATTTATTGATGGATTGAGCGACCATTCCATGTACTATCACTCTGCAGTAAAGTTACATTACACCACGTTATGATTTGAAATTTGGGTCGCAAGTAATTACTAGTATTGACGGAACGTAATCAATACATCCCAATTGTAAAATTATAGATCATTCACAAACTATGGCACTATGAAACTATGACAATAATAGTTGTGTGTTACAAAAATTATAACACTACGTTTCGAGGATTGAAATCTACCCTCTCCTTCATGTATAAAACCCCAAATGTATTGTGTATAGAAGCGTGCGTATAATGGACTGCCACTGAAAGGTATAATCAAGTTATACCTGACTGGTGCATGAACGGCACGAAGTCCAGACTAGTGATATAACGATGGCAATTGTCCAAAAGCCTAATATCCTTTCAAATCATCCATTATCACAAACAAAATTTAAATAAAGAATGTCTGCAATTTTCAACCACCCCAACGCTGTATCAGTGGGTCAGACAGATCCATCTAAAATAATAGTATTTATAGAGAAGGTAGAATTTATAGAGTATTTATTTAAGATTAATTTACTGTTTCTTATTGTTCCTTGTTATTTTGCTATATTTGTAATGTTTTGGATAACACTACTAAGGTATGAATTGCTGAGAAAAATTAATTTTTGTTGGGTTTCCTTATCATGATGGTGATGCACTTTAGGGGTGTATTTGAATTATGCAGCTGTCTGTATAGATGTAAACGTGTACGAATATTTTACCATAACAAAAAGTGTATGTGATTTTTAGAAGGCGATTTCACCTTTTTATAAAGAATAATGACATGAGATTATTCTATTCATCAACAATACAAAATGTCGTAGCGAAATTTAAATAAAACTTAGAGAAATATTTTAAATTTATGTGCGCGTGTCTTATGTTAGAGAAGCATTAAACATCAACAATGATATATATTGTTATCTTCTTATTTATTACTCTGAAGATTAAGAACTCACACACACACACACACACACACACACACACACACACACACACACACACACACACACACACACCACACACACACACACACACACACACACACACACACACACACACACACACACACACACACACACACACACACACACACACACACACACACACCACACACACACGCACGCACACACACGCACGCACGCACACACCACGCACACGCACACGCACACGCACACGCAATAAAAATATAATGTTTTAATATTGTAATGTTGTATATTTTGACTAAATTTTTGTTTAAAAGTATCATCAATATTATTTTGTAATCAAATATTAATTTTATACACAGTATAAATTTAAGAGTGCAATTTTGTTTTTGTTAGAGGATTTGTTTTTATTTTGAAGATTACAAATGGCTTGTACTTACATATACTAATAATCAGGTTAAGTGTAAGAAAGGACTATGTAGTCCTAACTTCGCCTGAAAAAATAAAGAGAATTTTCATTTCATTTTCATTTCATTTCATTTCATTTCATTTCACACGCACGCACGCACGCACGCACGCACGCACGCACGCACGCACGCACGCACGCACGCACGCACGCACGCACGCACGTACGCACGCACGCACGCGCGCATGCGTGCTATCCATTATTTGAGTTCCAAATCATACCAAATAGCAAATAGGCATCGGGTATATGTTCCGTATTTATGGATGTTTTAATCAATTCCCACAACAATGTCTGTCAATAAGACATCTCATAATATGCCTTTGGAACATTTTAACTGATACAAAATCTTTAATGCTATATGAAACTTGTTGAAACTACTGAATACTCCAATACGTGTACTATGGGTTATTTGTGAGAGTGTGTAGGAATACGATATTGTATACAGATATGGTATCATTCAGCAAACGCCTGTTTGTAAAGCATTATTTTTGGAAATTATTAAGTAAATATTATTTGTATGGTAAAATGTCATTGAATTCTTTTAATTTATTTTGAAAAGTTGGAACACACTGAAAAATATGATTAGAGCGAGGTGGTTGATGGAGAACATGAACCATTGCCCCTGTCCGGAGATAAGTTTACACGCAACCAGTTGTGCAGAAAACGAGTCAACCGTAAGAATGACGTCATAGAAGTCTGTTGAAATAATGTGATGATGGATAGTAGACGCTGAATCTAGAAAGGACAAGTGTTTCCCTCGAATTAGGTTGGAATGAACACCTAGCAATGCTAAATGGCACACAGTGTGGCATTTCAAGATCGGAATGGTAAAAGAGTATTATGTACTAGGACAATTATAACTACTTTTTATTCATTTTGCATTTAAACACCCATATAAGTGTTCGCTACCTTTAACAGGATAATGTTCCCCAAGTTGTTTTGCAGTTGCAATAATTATTCTTTGTCACTGTGTTTCTGAAAGTTCTATACTTTTCACTTTACTACTGTGTTAGCCATGTCAAGGGTAGTCTTCAGTTCTCATATTATCAATGGTAATTCCTCTATTACAGAACTATAATATTCTCAGTTTCACTTTGTATTTCAGCACCAGAAATGTTCAGGGACCACGTAGTAGAAGAAAGAGATGATGTTGAATACCCTGCTAGTTGCAGAAAGAATTAGAATGAAAGCCATTTCAGATCCCAATTAAAATTTAGCCCAAATTGATACAGTCGAAACTAGTTATATTCATAGAGTTGTTGGCTGTAGATACGTAAAATATAAATTTTGATGTCGATAGTAATTTAAAACAGTTGTTATGACGCTGAATGTTTCAAGGTATTTCCATTAACAGTTTTTTTTTCAAATTTTATCTTTAAATAATAACACGTATGGAAAGAAGGGAGAAAAGACATGTATTTTTCTGCTTGTTTTTGTGTCTACTACCATTTCCTTCCTCCGTAAAACACCCTTTATATATTAAATATTTATAAATATTAAATATTTATAATTGTGATTTATGGACTTGTTTTTAAAGCATACCTGCATGGGGAAATTTAAATTTATTTAAAGTTTTTTAAACTCACTAATCACAATAGTAATTTTTAATACCGTCGAATAATTAAGATTTAACTTAGAGAATGACAGTTTTTCTGTCTGTAGTAAACAATAGCTGCAGTCAGTGCCGCCTACACAAACAGTATCATTAGAGACATCCAGAGCGGAAATTGTCGACAGTAAACAAACAAGAGGGACTATAACCTGTAAACTGCTACTTTATCCAGATATAAATAAACCAAATGTCACTTACTGACACATTCATTCTATGAGTGGTAGCTGGATCTCAGAATCGACAATGCCAACAAAGCTGAAATTTCGAATGGTTGTTTCTCTCATGTTTCAGAATAAATTAAACTCAAAAGTAATTTTTATTTAAAGTGCTTTAAATGATACATTTCTTAATCACAAAGTTTTAATTTTCCACTTTATAGCGCCCTTCCACAAACTGTCCTAAAGATCTTCTTGAAGCTTATTTCCATTGTTGTTTGTAATTATTTGAAGATCTTGAGATAACTCCTACTGTTTTTATTACCGAATTATGTTCTTAGGCATTCTCTAGGAATTAAGCACGCTTTTCAAGCTGGAGAATTCTTTAGTAACCCTCAGGATGATTTTAGGTATAATTTGCTAAGTAACGATGACATCACTCACTTACCATTTGATAATACTATATTCGTAAATACTGTATATTCAGGCTTCCGTGCTTGAGGGACATTTGAGGGAAATTTAATGTTTGCAGCTCTATCCGTTATAGCGCGAACAAAGAAACAAGCATGCGCTACAAGATGATATAGTTAGATATAAATATTATTTTGTCCTTACAGTCAGGACTTGTACTGATGATTCATTAAATTTAGTAATAATAACTTGTGTTTATGATTATTTCGATAAATAACATCAGTGTCTCAGTCACAGAACCCTGAGTAAGACCAGGGTGATAGGTGGTAATGATTCCATCCACAATGTCACAAGTATGGATGATATGAGCACGATGGAGTCAATGGTTGGCGATGATTTCCATCCACAATGTCACAAGTGTGGATGATATGAGCACGATGGAGTCAATGGTTGGTGATGATTTCCATCCACAATGTTGCAAGTTTGGAGGGCACAAGCATGATGGTGCCAATGACGTCAGTACGTTTATGACGTTGGCCCGCATGACGACCGCCATGTCCGAACAGCTGACATTGTACATGTGATATTGAATGCGTTGTACGCACTGCTCTTTGCGGATGCCAATTATCTTAAACTACGAAGTATTTCCGTCTCGGGAATACTATCTTATAGTGGACTTAATTGCTATGTTAGTGTGAGTGATGATATCTCTCATAATGTATTATAGCATCATTAATTTAAATAGCACAGTAAATAACATTTTATGTAACCTTATAAAACTTTTATAATATTGTTTTGGCCACCCAGCCAATGGTGCTCATCCGCCAAATGTGCGTGGGGACGTCTAAAAGTTAGTTTCAAAGTTAAGTATAAGTGAAATGTTCTATTTTTGAAAATTAAACCATTTTAAGATTACTATTTGACGTGTTTACATAACGTATATTGTTTCAAATAAATACAATTTTACATTTAAAGTTTATAATAGTGTATAAGTATTACATTTGTAAATCTCAGCTGCTCACAAAATAGTAGCGAGTTAGTTGGTGTTTGTTTCCTTATAATAGTAGGCCTATAATTCAGTTAAAACCCTATAACCGATTACCACATTGTTAGAGGAAGATGCGCACTACTGCTGCTGTACCGGAAGTACGCTATCAGTGGTTATCCTTATCAGGCAGGTCACGAGTTGTTATCGCACAATCGGAGATAAAATGTGTCATCGTCCGCAGCCGTATGTTCGGTTACCTCTTAAAAAATACCATGATAAACAAGCAGTGATTCGATTGTACTAAATACGTACTTAACCTCTTACCGGATACCGAATTTATCCGGCACCTCATAAAATTATACTATATTCAATGTTTTACTAAAAAAATCATAAATGTCTTTAAATATTGTAGTATACATTATCTTTTTAAATGCCATGGCGTTAGAAGCATTGCCGCTCATTAAGAAATGTACACATAACTAACTGACTTCTGGTGAATTTCGCAAAATATAAAAACATTTTTATATATAAAGGGAATATTTATAATTAGATACTTCTATCTAGTATAGAGGGTAAATCATTGTTCAATGGAAAAATGGTCTAGAAATTGCAGATAAACGTCAAAATATTGAGGTAAAACGTTGACGAATTTTTCAGAATTACTGCGGAAGAATGATTGTTGGAGTTGGTAGCCCTTCCTCACTGTTAAATGTTTTTGAAGTCTCAGCATGAGGGAGAATGCCCACCCGCTTTGACTGGAAGAGGCTGCATCAGAGCTAGCCAACTCTACTTCCAAGGTGGCATGACTGGGATAGTACCCGATATCCTTACTTATAGTGTATGAAACACAGGAAGTAACCCAACCCCCATCCTGAATATCTCCAGAATAGTTTTCCTGTGTTTAGCTATGGATTGAACCCAACTATGCCATATATTTTAGCTCCGTGTAATATAATTTCTGTATTAAAACAAGAAAATCAATAGGCAGAATGGTGAATGGTTCTACTAAAAGACATATAAATATGGAAAAAATGTTCTATTTCATACAAATTCATTCAAATATATACAAAAAATTAATGTAATAACTATCATTAAACAGTTTTAATCGTTATTCCGTTACTGTATTCGCAGCAAATGCACAATCTGTTTCGCAGCGAATCTCAGTTAAGCGGCCAGACCGCTCTGACCATTGTAATCACTTCTGGTTAGTGGCTAATTGGACAATATGTAATAAACGACCAATTGTTTAAGGGACAATTAACCAATCTGGGCAATTGGTAGGCTGTCGCCGCACATAGCCTCTGTTGCTCGTCTTGCCTAGCTGCACTCAGCCTAATACAGAACCTGTTTACGTGCAGTACAGGCGCTTGTGGCGCGGTGTTCTGTTTATATAGCCAAATATATTTTAGTTTAATGTCAGTTATTCAATATGCCTCTTTAATGCTATTCGTAAAACTCGTCGTATTGCATAGTGGACAGTTATGTCCTTAATAAATACAATTTACTGTATGTACTTGAACAAAATTACTAGGCTGTTCATAATAACGTGATATAATCGTAGTATGCAATATGAATTGAACATAATGAGTCCTAAATTTTTAAAAACTTCCGGGTTTGATTAAAAGAACATTTATTAAGTTTACACTTCAAAAAGAATACTATAAAAGCTATGTAAGCAAGGTAGAGGAGCGCATTCCAGGACGAGCTATGTCAGGGCATTTAGGTATTCCTGACTGTGTCATGGCTAGGTGAGGATCATCCTCTGAAAATGCATGTACCACCATCGAACTCGATCTTAGCTGTGTATAATAAATACAGTTTCATCCAAATTTGTAATTATCATAAATCATCTCTAGATATTCCCCTCGGTGATAAATTTCGATAACGCTCCGCCAAATTCCATGAATTAATATGCACCATTATCGAAATCAGTTTAGCACATGTTGAAAGTTAAGTGCAATTTTCATGCAAAATGTCAAGTCTAGAACGCAAATTCATTCTCGAGATATCCCGCGGACAATTAAGCTTCACTAACACTCAGCCAAATCCCACCATGAAACTCGATATTGCCTGTATAGAAATGAAATCAGTCTCCAGAAAAAAGGCTTCAATAACACTCAGCCAAATTCTATCATAAAACTCTATAATGCCTGGATACAATTTCCAGTTTTCGTAGTAATTAGCTTCGCTAACGCTCAGCCAGTGAAATAATTGATAAATTACGATGATGTGGAAGGAGGGGAAATATTTACTATAATAGTATAACAACTTACTAATTTACTTGCAGTAACACAATGACGGTATAAAATATGTGACATTTGGCTATCAGAAGGGGTCTTCGCTTATTTTTCTGAAATATGAAGAATTTTTTTCGTGACCTTCACTAGCAGTCAAAGCTGAAAGCATTTCGTAGCGATAGCAAATTTACTCTGAGACGGAAAGCACATGTAACGGTTGAATAAAATATACATAAGTCAACAGAACGCCGCTAGAGAGCATCAGCGGCTCTGAGGAGGCGCAAACACTGAGCGCTACAGGAGACATAATCAACTCCTAACTGATGTTTGTTGTGTGATTAATACGTGTTTATTTCAAAGTTTTTTATTCCAGAAACAACCGATAAACACTTTCCTCAAGTGAATTCTACGTTATCGTGTTTTGAACTTCAATGCCGTGTAAAGTTATTTTCTGAAGTTCTTAAATCAGATTACAAAATTTTGATAACAAATATAATTCTTTATCTTTGTGTGCTTAAAAACACTTTATTTTTTAATATTAGTGAGTTGCATTAAATATTGAGTTAGTTTAGAGTAATTGGCAACTGTCGTAAATGACAATAGTTTAGTGTTGACATAACGCATTTCGGCAGATGATCCTACAACCCTTATAATCACATATGTTGAAGATTATGGACATGAATGAAAGATGCACCATCGCGCACCACATGCATCTTCCTCAACAGACACATTTATTTTCGTGACCCCACTTGAGACCTTACAGGATACTTGAATCTTAATTGTGAGATCTGTACACAAATTTACTCAGTGATGATCAATTTTGAAACATCCCCGTTCCTGCCCCACACGATGTGTAGAGTACAGGAACAGTAATCATATGTGATAGCGGTGATGGTGAACGTATTATATGTCAATACTTGTCTAGCTATAGAATAGTATGTTAAACTTGTGACAGAATACTGCAGATTTGTAAGATGGTAAGATATCTTACTGTAGCAACCTCAACATACAGTAATCTAAATATACAACAAGCTTACTGGATGATAAGGAAACTTATTGTATAATAGGCTTACTAGATCGAATGATACTTTATTAATCTACAATCTTACTGGGTGGTAAGATACTATAAAAACACCTTATTGAATTTCAAGACAATTTAAGGGCAACGGAAACCTTGAGACCTTTTGATCGATATTAAATATTAAAGTATTCTGTTATGTTTTAGTTGCTGTGATCTTAACAGCAACAATAATTTTGTTTGTTCAGACAATAGATGGTCTGATATGTGTAAATTAGCATATTTCACTGATTTATCATTTATATCGTCGGAATTATTCACTTAATATTATTTGGCTAACTCATGTTCTGCTGCACCCATATATTTCCACGATTACAGCGACTAAATAATTTAAAATTCCTTTATTTATGCCAGTGTATTTCAATTTTACACATGCTTCTTAAAAACTTGTCCAGTAAATTACTAATAAATACATTTAGGTAAATGAACTTCAACCTAAATATAAAATATTATTGTAATGAGAATAGAATAATTAAATTATATTATCCTTGGACAGACAATTCCTTGTGAATAAATCTCTCAATTTACGTTTAAAGTTCTCGACTGAAACTACACTTTTGACTTTTAGCAAATACTGGTAGTTGACAAATTTTAGGCCGAAGTATAAGGCCGGAGCTCACGGTTCTGTCAGGTGATGCGTTTGGAGACTCCTCCTGGTATACGAGCGAGAGGCTGTTGCTCTTTAAGAACTTATTCACAGTACCTACTTTGTACTGTATGTAGTGGCCACTATACTACATGTTTTAGGGAAGGGACAAAGAGAAGACCATCATCTTTTAGTTAATGAGAACAGCCTTCCGTATTTTTTGATTAGAGTTGAATGATAAAGACTAATAATTATGAGAATTAAGAGAAAAATTAAGCATATGACATATGATTTGATGACAACTCTTGAACCACCGGCGCGGCGCTAGGACCGAGAGGTGACCGGGACCCTCATGACACCACAATTTATCTGGAGGTGCGGGTCGGTCCCGCCCATGCTGGTACATACCACCGCTCCACTAGACACTAATCACATACTATTACACCTTGCTACACTACGCACTAAATATACAGTATGGTAGCAGAGATGGCAACTCTTGCACCACCGGCGCTCGGACCGAGAGGTGGCCAGGACCCTCATGACACCACAATTATCTGGAGGTGCGTGTCGGTTCCGCCCATGCTGGTACATACCACCGCTCCACTAGACACTAATCACATACTATTACACCTTGCCACACTACGCACTAAATATACAGTATGGTAGCAGAGATGGCAACTCTTGCACCACCGGCGCTCGGACCGAGAGGTGGCCAGGACCCTCATGACACCACAATTATCTGGAGGTGCGTGTCGGTCCCGCCCATGCTGGTACATACCACCGCTCCACTAGACACTAATCACATACTATTACACCTTGCCACACTACGCACTAAATATACAGTATGGTAGCAGAGATGGCAACTCCTGCACCACCGGCGCTAGGACCGAGAGGTGGCCAGGACCCTCATGACACCACAATTATCTGGAGGTGCGTGTTGGTTCCGCCCATGCTGGTACATACCACCGCTCCACTAGACACTAATCACATAATATTACACCTTGCCACACTACGCACTAAATATTATGCTAGCAGAAATGGCAACTCTTGCGTTGACCATAGCATACTCCTCGACAGACTTGGGTCCCATGGCATCAGAGGCGTGCCCCTTAAATGGCTTAGGTCATTTCTAAGTCATAGATCCCAAGTTGTCCAAATATCAAATCAATCGTCAAAACCAATAGAACTGAGGTACGGTGTTCCCCAGGGATCCATTCTCAGTCCTGTGCTTTTCCTGCTTTATGTCAACGACATAGGATCATCACTTCTGCATGGAGGACTAGTGCAGTATGCTGATGATACGACTCTCTGTTTTAGTGCAAGATTAAGTGAAGTGTTGGAACAACAGGCCTTTGTTGACATCAATAACTGTGTACAATACTTCCAAAGCCTCAATCTCACAACAAACTCCTCAAAATCCAACGTTTTAAATTTTGCTTTGCGCGATGTAGGCAACCATTGTGGATCTGCCGTCTTGTTAGCTGATTCCACACTGGAAGAAGTCCTCTCTTCAAAATTCCTAGGAATACACCTTGATCGAGGGTTGACTTGGAATGAACACATCAATCATGTTTGCGCAAAAAGTTCCTTAGGCATTTATGTCTTGAGATCCTTAGCAAAATACTGCCCAAGTCAGGTACTGATTTCGGCGTATTATGGCTTAATTTACCCCCATTTGTCTTACGGAGTGGTCCTGTGGGGAGCGTGCGCAAGCTCTCAGTTTCAGAGAGCATTCAAACTCCAAAAAAAGCTATTCGAATAATTGCAAAAATAAAATTCAGAGAGTCGTGCAGGCAAGCTTTTAAGGAATTATAGCGGTTAACTCTCCCGTGTCTGTACATTTTAGAAACCACTTTGTTTTGTATGTATAAGTGTGCCTTAACCAGAGGCCGGGACATACATACGCATGAGACACGAGGTAGAGAATTACTACGAACTGCAAGCCACAGAACAGTAGTTTTTGAACACCTGCCCTCACAGGCAGGTGTTAATTTTATTAACAGACTGCCAAATTCAATAAAAAATTCCCTAACGCCCAAGGCGTTCAAAAGGCGCCTTAAACACCTCTTGGTGTAACAAGCATTTTATAATGCAGGGGAGTTTTTAGCATTTAACTGTGAGACCGCCCAATTACACGACTGATTCTGCTGTTTAAAGTGGAATATATTGGCGAAGGATAAAAGGTGCATAAGTGTAAAATTGTATGTGTAAATGAGAATTTTGTGGCATGAATGTAAGAAATTTTAGATTAAAATTTGTGACGTTTGCTATACATTGTAATATTGTCGCTGCAATAAAGCTGATTTGATTTGACTTGCACCACCGGGGCGAGAACCGAAAGGTGGTCGGGACCCTCATGACACCACAATTATCTGGAGGTGCGGGTCGGTCCCGCCCATTCTGGTACATACCACCGCTCCACTAGACACTAATCACATACTATTACACCTTGCCACACTACGCACTAAATATACAGTATGGTAGCAGAGATGGCAACTCTTGCACCACCGGCGCTCGGACCGAGAGGTGGCCAGAACCCTCATGACACCACAATTATCTGGAGGTGCGGGTCGGTCCCGCCCATGCTGGTACATACCACCGCTCCACTAGACACTAATCACATACTATTACACCTTGCCACACTACGCACTAAGTATATGCTAGCAGAAATGGCAACTCTTGCACCACCGGGGCGAGAACCGAGAGGTGGTCGGGACCCTCATGACACCACAATTATCTGGAGGTGCGGGTCGGTCCCGCCCATTCTGGTACATACCACCGCTCCACTAGACACTAATCACATACTATTACACCTTGCCACACTACGTACTAAGTATATGCTAGCAGAAATGGCAACTCTTGCACCACCGGGGCGAGAACCGAGAGGTGGTCGGGACCCTCATGACACCACAATTATCTGGAGGTGCGGGTCGGTCCCACCCATTCTGGTACATACCACCGCTCCATCAGACACTGATCACATACTATTACACCTTGCCACACTACGCACTAAGTATATACTAGCAGAGATGGTCTCTGTAGAGGAACTCACCATCATTAATCATCGTCAATCATCAACATACTATGTTGTGTGAGAATATGTGTTTTTCAAAACTTCTGTTATAGGCTATCTAGTTACTTCGATTATTTGTTACCTTCTAAAAGGTTGTCTAAATAGTATTAATATTTGTTCATGTTAAAGCTAAAGACTTATTTAGGAAATTGAGAACAACTTCAAGAATCAGTTTTTACAAAATGAATAATTGATTCAGATTCTTATTAACTAGATAACAAAAGGCTCTCTGCCTAGATGGAAAAGATTTTAGCCTTTAAGTTACCTGTATTTTATTACAAATATTCTGCATACTAAGATACTTTATTCTACAGCAGTACCCGAATTCTATGAGACTATAAGATACATTAACTTAACAAACTTACTAAATGGTAAAATACCATAATGGATACCGACTTTAATGGATTGTAATGTAACAATTTGTATAAACCTCACTGGATGATAAAATAACTTAAAAGTTATCTATTGCTAAAAATAACATGACCTTACTGGATAGTAAGATACCTATATTTACAATAACCTTGCTGGCTGACAAGGTATCTTGCTGTAAAACAACCTTATCTAATGTTAAGATATCTTATCGGAACAACCTTACTGGTATGTAAGCTAGATCAATGATCAAAAATCTAACTGGATGATACGGTATCTTACTATACGGCAGCTTTC
This sequence comes from Homalodisca vitripennis, assembly GCF_021130785.1. Taxonomy (NCBI): domain Eukaryota; kingdom Metazoa; phylum Arthropoda; class Insecta; order Hemiptera; family Cicadellidae; genus Homalodisca; species Homalodisca vitripennis. Next base: position 132,853,007 of record NC_060210.1, on the reverse strand, counting down.
TGGATAGCGTGATATCGTACATTAAAACTACCAATTAACTCTACTATATTGTAATGATACTTTAGTTGTAAAAATCTGGATGATAATATAAGAAAGTTAAATATCTCTAAAACAAAAACATTATTGGATGGTAATATAACTTAATATACAACAACGTTGCTGGCTGATAACGTGTCTTACTGTACAACAACTTTACTGGCTGATAAGGTTTGTTACTGTACAACAACCTTACTGAATGGTAAGATAACTTACAGAACAACCTTAGTGGTACGTAAGGTAGCGTAAGCAACAACAATCTTATTGGATGATAAGGCAACACTCTACAATAACCATAATGGATAGTAAGATACCTTAGTTTACAACAACCCTATCGGGTGCTAAGGTAGGGGGGGTTGTTGTAATGCACAACAACCTTACTGGATTTTGTGGTACTGTACAAATCCACAAGCAGTGTGGTTGCTTATTGCGTTATATTTTGTAGGGTGTCCATTTTAGTGGCGTTGTTTGTCGCAGTTGCAAACAGCACCTTAGAAAACAGACAATACTTGATGGACAATGGTAGCAGACAACACTAGGCTGAAAATAGTAGACCAAAAATAAACAGTATAGCACGTACGATACTATAGTTGTAGATAGACAATACAGAACAGTCAATACTACAGAACCGGCCATCAAATCAGTCGTGGAACAGTGAGCGCTGTTGTCACATGTACCAATCAAAGCAGGCTAAAGTCGAGAGCCACTTGTCTCGGCTCTGTGGCTACGTGACACAATGTTGGCTGGTTCAAAGTCCAGCACTCAGCACCGCCCCGCCCCGTCACTGTTATTTAGATCCGGATGTAACATTTACATATGTGTGTTACAGTATGTGCTAGTTTCGATATGGGTTCAGTATGAGGTGAAACCTATCAAACCTGGTGCTAATGAGTCTCCTGCCGATTTTCCAACCTGGTACTAATGAGTCTCCTGCCGATTTTCCAACCTGGTGCTAATGAGTCTCCTGCCGATTTTCCAACCTGGTGCTAATGAGTCTCCTGCCGATTTTCCAACCTGGTGCTAATGAGTCTCCTGCCGATTTTCCAACCTGGTACTAATGAGTCTCCTGCCAATTTTCCAACCTGGTGCTAATGAGTCTCCTGCCGATTTTCCAACCTGGTGCTAATGAGTCTCCTGCCGATTTTCCAACCTGGTGCTAATGAGTCTCCTGCCGATTTTCCAACCTGGTACTAATGAGTCTCCTGCCGATTTTCCAACCTGGTGCTAATGAGTCTCCTGCCGATTTTCCAACCTGGTGCTAATGAGTCTCCTGCCGATTTTCCAACCTGGTGCTAATGAGTCTCCTGCCGATTTGAGTGCAGATTAGTGCTGAATACGAGACACGTCACAGCCGTGCTTTTTTAAATGTTGTATCAAACATTCCTAAAATAAGAGGTGGTCCTTGAAGCTATTTCAATCTCCAGATCCATTGTTTTTGTTCTCTTAGGACAAGAAGCTTATAGCACTTAGTCCTGTACGAACTTTAGCGCTGCTTCGGGAGTGACAGGATATCCAGGATGGGTAGGGGTAGGGGGTAGGGACCGCCTCCTATCGAGATCCATGAAGAAGAATTAGGGCACTAATCTCAAAGTCATGTCCCCAAGGAAGAAGGGGAGGCCAGCTCTGAACCAATCTCTCCAGTCAAAGCAGGCAGGGGTGGCACACCCTTGTTGAGGCTAGCAAGAATCTTTAATAATTAGGGAACGAACCACATCAAACTCCAACAGTCATCTCCCGTAGTAGATTAGACCTATCGAATTGCCCTTGCACCCCCGAATCTCGTAATTTGTGGTTAGTGATGTGCCGCTCCTGGACATCCATAGGGTTGTCCAGATTTAAGTGACACATCTGTTTTTGCTGTACCCAATGGTAGGCTCAAATGAAATATATAAACCAGCCAGAAGTTACCACTGCTGGGTACTACTCCAATTTCTGTGCGAAATTCCTTGATACTTCCATGAGTATCCAAGGATTTCAGTACCAAGCTATTTTAGGCCAGTGTGGAGTTATTGTATATTTGAGGACATAGATTTCTTTCTCTATGTTATCAATGCAATGTGCATGCTCGTCTAAATCTGACCGCCAAGTCTTGTGTGATTAGTTATTAAACACATTAATAGTACAAAATAGTACGTATGTTTAAATTAGAAATGTTGTATTTATTAGGGAAATTCAGTGTGTCAAAAGCTTGCAGCTTGTGATAAAGAAGCGTATTAATCACCGATTGTCATATTAATAGCGATTAATTGAGTTTCAGTCAATCATTACCTTTACCAATTTCGGTTCAACATCTATTGGCTGATGGTTCACAGTGAAGCCGAATTATATCAAGATTGTTAGTAATCTTATTAACGGTGGGAATAGGAAATCCTAGATGATGTACAGTTTTAGATTTGAGACGTTCGAAGTGGGAAAGAAGAGTTACAGGATATGTATGATGCAGCTGCTGTAGACACCAGATTGCCGGTCGCGGTACTCGTTACACAGCCAGGGTTTACCTCCCTGAATACTGTGCTCCCGTGTAGAGCTTACAGAAAGGATCGATATACAGCTCATGGCTGTAATCAGATTGGTGAGCAGAGCTCCAATACCGATTCCACTTCCTTAATTATATCTACCGTAACGTAAAGGTCATGCAGATTCACTATTCAAACAAATCAAATCTTCAGAAGTTCAACAGAGCGCCATCATTTATATAATTTAAAACGAAAGGTAATGTGTTATCTTACTTTAAATAAAAAAAATGATTTATGCTTCTCACATATAAACACATATTTCCATATATGCTGTTCGTTAGAAAACGAATTTGATTAGGAACCAATTTTTGTGTTTCCATCCCAAAAGTAAAGTTTAACCTATATCAGTGCACTAATAACATTGATTTTTCATTTTAGTTTAATTTTCATAAACCCATAAGTTGAAATATTTCAATATGGAGTTAAATGAGTGGTGGATTAAGGATTTTAAAATATCCAACGAATATGGTGGAATCTTGGAATCTTTTACAATTATTGATGGATTAAAATTTTAATTTTGGCCGCAAAATTAATTATGTCTAATCATCTTAGGAGTTTTGTTGAAGTTCCCGGTCCCTGGTAGGTTTCGATCCTTGGGAGCTTTCTGCTTCTGGTTTGTCCTGGTCTGGGGTATATTCCGCCTTTAGGAGTGCTCCGTTTCCAAGATGTGTCCAACACAGCTCTTGGTCTCCTTAACTGGACGATCCTGATCCTAGGGAATTGTCGGAATCTAGAATATTTCTGACACTTTGTTTAAAATTCAAGAAAATTCATTGCTCATTATAAACATTTATTCCATATAACGTCAAATAATTCTTTCTTAAACTCTATCCAACCTTATTATTATTTACAAAATGGTTTTTATCCTTGATCTCCGCCCTCTAATATCAAAGTATGTTGAAAAATCACATACTTCGTTAATATAAATCACAAAGAACGTCATTTTCAATTTTGGATAAAATCTATCCGACTTCAAGGCGTCTACAGTATTGGCGTATAACACTGTTTTGTAGAAAACGGGGTTTGGCCACCTTGGATCCAAAGCCAGCATGCTAGCTATCTTCGGTTATTTACTCCATAAAATGTTTATGACAGTTTTAAATGAAATCAATATAAGGTATTTAGAGTAATAAGTATAGTGGTTTTGCTCTTAGTGCTCTCCCGTCTCTTAAAGGAAGCCGGAAAAAACAATTTTTGTGGTTAAAATTTGTCGTATAGAATATTCATGCAAATTGTAGTTGAAGTACACCCAACAGCAAGACGTCTGCAGTAGGTTTTGTAGTAAAGGGTAAAGATCTTTATTTCAATATATTCGACAGTACGACGTCTACAGTAAGTGCGTGTAAAACATTAAAGATATTTATAACATAAAAACTCAAATTATTCGAACACGTGTAGAGAAAGACAGGGGAAGAAGCAGGCGATCTGTAGAAGGCCGCGCCGCACCATGTTAATGCAGTCGGCCAAATTAACGAATGCATAATTCATGAATGATAATTTGTCACCCCTCTCTTTATCCGACGAAAGATATTGTTTGTGTTTAACTCTCGCCTGTTGTACAAATGCGTTAATGAATGGGAACCGTACGTATGAGGAAACTTTGTAGAATATTATAATTATAATTACTATATATGCTGTAACTTGATATTATATAACTATACAGAGTGTACAAAAGTCCCGCACGGGCTCCATAATTCCCGAACGATTATAAGTAAAGCAATACAACTTGGTACATCATTACTGCACCTATAAATATACTTTTTTAAGTAACTACCATTGTTTTGTCATGTCAGGGGTATTGGTCGCAAGGAGTCGGAAGGAAATCTTAAATGAGAGCATAGCTCGAGCACACATCAAAATAAAGGTGTTTATTAGTAAATTACAATGCCAAAAATCTGACTTGAAAAGGTTCACTTTTTCAAAAATAACGTTGGTTTAAAGTTTGAAACATATTTAATGTAGGTCCTGTTCTAGGTGGTTTAATATTCTTGTCTTGGCTCAAGTTGTGAAAGTCAAACTTATTAAATTAATACTGGACTTAAGTCTTTTTAGCCTTTAATATTCAGTATTAAAAGAAGAATATCATTAAAACTTGCTGCTGTACTATAGCTAATGTCTGGCCAGTTAACCCAAAAGTTCTACTTGGAGCAATATAATGTTGTGTTAGGAGGGATTTATTTCGCTTACTGATCCTGTTTCTATTAAGGGTCAGATTTCAACCAATCCATTAGGTAGGTACCATCTAGGTTCAAACCATTGTTTAATACTACACATGAAAAATTTGCATCTTAAAGATTGGTCTGAATCTATTGAGTCATAATTTATAAGAGAGCCGTAGGTGGTTGGTCGGTGAATGCAAACCTATTTTTACCTGTATTTGTAGTTCAGTCTTTATAATGAGTGTTGTGTTTAGTTTTTGTGCATGTTTTGGAGTTAGTAAAGTTGACACACAACATGGTGGTTGTGATTCCTAACTTACACGTGTCACAACGCTCTGTAATGATTAGTTTATTTTAACCTAGTTTGTAATTATGTCTTATAACCCTGTAGGAGAGACGAGATTGCAGATCTTGAAACGTAGTGTTACTGATTTTTTTCTCACTGAAAGATGGCAAATGTCAGGAAAAATCCTGTTTCCTTCCTATATACTAACTGTTAACAATGGATTTGCAGACTCTGCACCTATATACTAAATGATAACAATGGCTTTGCAGGCATGCCTCTATAGTGCAAAATAGGTATATAGCAAATATCGGTTGTAAATACTACTGCTGTAATGAGTGATGGTCAATGGGGGATATTCACTTCTGATGATCCACTTTTGAATAATTGGAATTAAAGTTTAAAGGCCAATGTTTCGGAATCTGAAACTGGGGATCTATACGGTTCTGTTAGCCCAATGCGATAACAAAGTTTTCTGTACACACTTTCATGTTCTTTGGTTGAATAGCTCTTAATATTTCAGCTGCTGTTATTGATTTATGTACGATTGGTGGATGGAACCTTGAGGATTTCATAGTCCTTTCTTAGTAAGTATCCATGATGAAATTTGTAAGTATTCTGTAGGACGTTTCAAACACAAAGCACATATGGCTGTGTTCATCGTAAATCTTATTTCAGTGTTTAAAGTAAAGCTAGGCAAAATTACAACACAATCGTACATAGCAGTGTTTACTGAACTCAAACATAACATCTTCCATATTCATAAGGTTGATAGGGAGATGCCTTAAAGAACAGTTTGCTCTGCAGGGCCAACTCTAGGATGGAAACTTGACGATTTCATAGTCTTTTCTTAGTAAGCAGCCGTGTTGAAAGCTGTCAGTATCCTGCAGAACATTTCAAACACATATGGCTGTGTTCATCGTAAATCTTATTTCAGGTGTTTAAAGTAAAGCCATGGCAAAATTACAACACAATCGTACACAGGAGTGTTTGCTGAACTCAAACATAACATCCCCCATATTCACAAGGTTGATAAGGAGATTCCCTAGAGAACCGTGTGCTCTGCAGGGCCAAGTCGGCTTTCGTTTTTGGAACGTTTGCATAGGCCCCGTCGTTATCCTAATGTGGTAAAATGCCTTACTTTCTGATTCCTGATCGCGTATTCACCTATATGCTCTGTTTTTACCCTAAAAACCTCATCAATTTATAACTAACTGATCGTACCCATAAGAACAGTGACAGAGAATCGCTATAGTGTCCCTTGTATGAGAATTCTGTCCCTCTTGGTACACTTTCCGTGCAAAACTTAAGGAAAGCCCATTTATAACAACTACGAATACACACTCATCACTTTAAGACTAAATAGGCTTAAAGCCATATTTATGTAATATCTGAGACTGCGACGCATCACCTGAATTAAAATATTAATCAATACTTATATATTTATTATTAAGGATGGATAGAACCTTCTTAAAATCTTATAATTGTCTGTCCGTCTGTCTGCAATAACTCCTGATATATATGTCCTGAGGCCTTACACTTGATCTGCTAGATCCAACAAAGAACTCAATTAATTTTGAGGTAAAATTTTTAAAGTAAAAATAAAAATTCAAATATTTTAATTTAATTTAATAATAAAATTTCACATAACAAACTGAGTAAAATCATATGACGTAGTGACCATGTGTTGTTACTTTTGTATTGGTTGGTAAGAATATCGTTAAGTTTGTTCGTGGATTTTGAACGAACAAACCACGTCTACTTCGTATCTCTCTTCTAGCATTGTATACTTAATAAAACCTATGTCTAAATGTATTACAAGCAATCGAGGTATATATTGACCAAACTTAAAAAGGAAGAATGTTTTGTGTAAATTAAAAATGTTTTAACAAAATACAATTTTAAGCTCTGTGCTTTAATACATTAAATATTAAAACCTGTTGAAGCAAGTAGCTTTATTACATTTTTATTGTACGACATTTTATTCTAAAAGTCTCATCCTCTCTGTCCTCTTTAAATTTAAGTGGGGCATCGGCATGTAGTAAATAATAAACGTAAATAAGCTAATAAGTTCTTTCTGTGTTTAATCTACACTATGTGAACTCAACGGTTCGGTAGCTTTTCTAGTTTCGGTATTTTGAAAAGAAAACATCAAACTTTAATGGGATAAAACAAATTCGTTTATGGTGCAAGTTAACGTTTGTTTTACACGTCTATGAACTACTTTAGACACAAAGGTTTGGTTTATAACATGTTTTACAGTAAACTACGAGTAGAGGAACCAAAAGACAAAATAAACACTTTGTATGTGTTCTTACTTTTCATGTTGTATTATGATTATATTTGACTTTTACAAAACATAACCAAACTCCACTGTGTGTATATATTGTACCTGAGGCATTTATTGCTAGTATGTAATAAAGTCAGCTACGCGGTTACTGACTTCGGTAAACATTTGTATTTGGTTCAGGATGTTAAATTACGAATTAATGAGCATATTTCAAATTAATTTATGCTTAGTAAAATAAAGTGGCACAAAAAAGTGTCGAAGGACCCGGTAAAATGTAACCAAAATTATTGCACAGACGGACAGACAGACTGTTAGACTGCCATTTGACATTTTAATTACAATACGCTTCTTAATTGAACCGAGAGGAACGTATTTATTTACCTATTTTAAGTCTCTGGGACCCTTTTTGTATGAAGAGTATCATATAAACGGATATATAGACGGACAGACTGGTATTTAACGTTTGGCATCAAATTCAATAGGATTCTTCCTTAGACCAAGAGTAAACTACGTACAAAGTTTTAAGTCTTTAGGACCTTTCTCTGAAGTAGAATTATTGCACAGATTGACAAACAATGACACGATTTAAAGATTGCCCTGTCGGATCCTTGAGGTCAACTTAAAATTTTGTGAAACTAAAGGTGTTACTTTCTGACCTGAGGAGTGAACCACGAAAACCCTCAAACCAGCGACCGTATTGGCGGTAAGTGACAGACACTGGTTGTGAGGGTCCGCCTCGTGATCAACTTATAATCAATTAGCCTTCGTTAGGGCACTACCGGCCGCGGTCCACAGTGACGGCGGGCGGTGCTACTCGCTGATTCTGAGGAGTGAACCACGAATCCCCTCACAACCAGCGACAGTATTGGCGGTAAGTGACAGACCACTGGTTGTGAGGGGTCCGCCAACGTGATCAAACTATAATCAATTAGCCTTCGTTTTGTGCACTAACTCGGCCGCGGTCCACAGCAGAGGCAGGGCGGTGCTGCTACTCGTGACCTGAGGAAGTGAACCACGAAAACCACTCAAAACAGCGGACCGTATTGGCGGTACAGTGACAGGAAAACCTGGTTGTGGTCGGTCCGCCTCGTGATCAACATTTAATCAATTAAAACTCTTCGTGTAGGGCACTACCGGCCGCGGTCCAACAGTGACGGCAGGGCGGATGCTAACTCGCTGAACTTTGAGGTGTGAACCACGAAAACCCTTAACAGCGACCGTATTGGCGGATAAGAGACAGACACTGGTTTGTGAGGGTCGACCACGTGATCAACGTATAATCAATTAGCCTTCGTCTAGGGCACTACCGACGCGGTCCACAGTGACGGCAGGGCGGTGCTACTGCTGACTGAGGAGAGTGACCAGGAAAACCCTCAAACCAGCGACCTTATTGGCGGTTAAGTGGACGGCACACTGGTTGAGAGGGTCGTCAACGAGATCAACTTATAATACAATTAAGACTTCGTCTAGGGCACTACCGGACGCGGTCCACAGCAGGAGGCAGGTCGGTGCTACTCGGCTGAGACCTGAGGGACGTGAACCCAGCGCAAAATCCCTCAAACAGCACGGAAAGTATTTGGACTGGTAATGTGACTAGGACACAGGTTGGGTGGGTTCCGCCTCGTGATCAAAATTTTAATCAATTAGCCATCGTGTAGGGCAACTACCGGCCGCGGTCCACTGTGACGGCAGCGGCGGTGCTACTCGCTGTTGAGGAAGGGGATACAGGAAATACCCTCAAACAGCGACCGTATTGGCGGTAAGTGACAGACACTGGTTGTGAGGGTCCGCCACGTGATCTACTTATATTCATATTAGACCTGCGTTTGGGCTCGTCCGGGCCGCGGTGCCCACATACAGTGACGCAGGGCGGTGGCTACTCGCTGAACGAGGATGGTGACAGGTAAATAACCCTAATACCACAGCGTCACAGGTGTTGGACAGGGTAAGTGTACTGTAATCTGGTGGGGAGGGTCCGGTCTCGTGATCTACTTATGAATGACTATATTAGCCTGCGGTAGGGCACTACCGGCGCGGTACACCAGCAGAGGCAGGGCGGTGTACTCCGCTGAACTGAGGGTCAGTTGTGAACCAGGATAATAATCCCTCATAACCCAGCGTCAGTATTGCGCCGGGTAAGTGACCTGGACAATGCGGGGTGGAGGGTCCGTCTCGTGAATCAATCTTATAATCACATATTAGCCGTCGGTGAGGCTCTCAGGCCGCGGGTCCCACAGGGAACGGCAGGGCGGTGCTACTCGCGGTCCTGAGGACATTGGCGGGATCTGGAATTCCCGCTATTCCTGCGTCCGGTGTGGATTGGGGAGGGGGGGTGAGGGGGGGGTGTCGACGGGCGCGGTTGTGGGTGGGGGGCGGGGGGTTAGCGACGGGGTGTGCGGGGTTTGTTATGAGGGGGGGGGGCTGGGTGGGGATCGGGGGCATGTGTGTGGGGTTGGGGGTGGGGGTGTTGGGGATGGAGTTAGGGGTGATGTGAGTGTTCCGAGTTTGGTCTGTTTCCATTCGTGCGGTGGGGGGGAGGGGGGTAGCGGTTGGTTTAGGGTGACGTAGTATGTGGTTGCGGCGTATTGAGGGGTTGCGGATTTAAGAAGTTCTTGCTTTTGAAGGTTGTTCCTTTTGCTTTTTTTTACTACACTATCGTTTATATTATATAAGGATAAGACTATTTTAGTTGTTTTTTAAATTTTTTTTTTTATTAGCTTTTTTATGTTATAGGTTTAAAGTATTTCAAGAGTCTTTTGTTGTTTAATATTTGGTCTTTTTTAGAAAGTAATTTTATTTAATTTCTTTGTTTATTTTTGAAGTTTTATTTTTTTTTAGGTATTTTAAGGTAAGCTTTTATTTTTTTAACTAATTTTTACAGTTAAGATGTTTTTACTTTATTTTTTTTTTTTTTTTTTTTTTTTTTTTTTTTAAGTTATACCTCTATATTTTCTTTTTTTTTTTAGTCTTCTTTTCTTTAAGCCTATCCTTTTTGGTTAGTTTTTCTTTTATTAAGTTTTTTGTTCCTGTTTTTTCTATGTTTATATTGTTCTTAACGGGTCGTAGTGCTTTTTTTTTTTTTTTATTTGTTTTTGTAAAGCTAGATTTTTTTTTTTAAGTATGGATTTTTATTTTATTTTCTTTTTTTTAAGTGAGCTTTTTTTTTTTAAGATAAGTTGTTTTCTTTTTAAGGCCTAAGTGACTGTCACAGGTTGTGAAGGGTCCGTCACGAGAATCATAACTTATAATAAATTAGCCTGCGTTAGGGCACTAACGGATACGAGGTCCACAGCTGCAGATGCAGGGGCGGTGCTACTCGCTGACCTGAGGAAGTGAACACGAAACCCTCAAACAAGCGACCTTATTGGCGGTAAGTGACAGACACCAGGTTGTGGGGTCCGCTCGTTTATCATCTTTAATCTAATTAGTCTTCGATTGGGCACTACCGGCCCGCGGTCTCTCAGTGAGGCAGGGCGGTGCTACTCGCTGATCTGAGGAGTGAACAGGGAAAAACACCTAAAACCGCGTCCGTATTGGCGGTTAAGTGTCAGGACATGGTAGCTGAGGGTCCGCCAAGACGTGATCAATACTTATAATCAATATAGCCTTCGTTTAGGGCACTAACGGCCGCGGTCCACAGTGACGGCAGGCGGCGGTGCTTGGTGGGCTGCTACTCGCTCTGACCTGAGGACGGGATGTGAACCAGTGAAGAAAACCCTCAAACAGCGACCGTATTTGGCGGTAAGTGACTGACAACTGGTTGTTGACCGGTCCGTCACTGAGATCAACTTATAATCAATTAGGCATTCGGTTGGGCACTAACGGGCCGCGGTACACGCAGAGGCAGGGCACGGTTGCTACTCGCTGACCTGTTGGAGTGAAACCAGGAAAACCCTCAAACCAGCGGGACAGTATTGGCGGTAAGTGACATGAACAATGGTTGTGCGGGTCCTGCTCACGAGATTCAACTTATATAGTTATAGCCTTCGTTTAGGGCGCTAACGGCCGCGGTCCACAGCAGAGGCAGGGCGGTGCTAGACTCGCTGACCTGAGGAGTGAACCAGGAAAACCCTCAAACCAGCGACCGTATTGGCGGTAAGTGACAGACACTGGTTGTGAGGGTCCGTCACGAGATCAACTTATAATCAATTAGCCTTCGTTAGGGCACTACCGGCCGCGGTCCACAGCAGAGGCAGGGCGGTGCGACTTGCTGACCTGAGGTTTGAGCTAGACCTCTTGCAAACTTGACCCACACCTGCTGAGAGGTGGTGAAATCGATTTGAGTTGGGACAATATTTATTCATTTTCAATACGTAGACCCTCACAATAACTTCTGTGAAGACAAAAAAATTTGAGTTTGTAATAAGTCAACGAGGAATTTATACGGGTTTTTAAATTAGGAAGTTTTTATTACGCTAATAAAAGTCAACGGCTTAGTATAAATATGTGTAATTGTTACAGTATGTACGAGACTTTATAGCTTCATGGAGTAACATGTTCTTATTAGTTTATGCCAAGAAAATAATATACTTTAATGACTCATAATGTAAGACACGTTGTTTTAATAATTGTATTACTAATAACATTTTATTTTGTAATAAAAAGGGTTGTTCCTCCAAGTAAAATTTCTTCTAGATATTGTAATAAGTTCATATCCTTATCTTTACCAGTTTTGCATTGAGTTTGATTATAAGAAGTTTCAAAATTATACTTAAAATTCCTACTAATTCTCATAGAATAATAAATCGTTTTTTCTGTCTTCAGAAGTGGTAAGGTATCTTGATGGGCTCTGAACCGAAAGTTTCTTTAAAAATGCAAAGAACTTATTCCAATGTAAAAGTTACTCACAACCTGAAGAGAGAGCAAGATTATTGTAGGAGTGGATTTATTAATAAACGTGCTTTTAGTACGTACGTCTGAAAAATTACATAAAGTTGGTTGCTTATTCTACTCGAAATAGCTGTGTAGACTTCTTCTCTTCCTTGAGTTCCCTTAAGTTGAGATGGAAAAGTCGGGCTCAATACTAATGGGATACGTGTTGTCTCTTTGCCACCATCATTATCAAACTACCGGTCCTGTTTCACAGTTCAACCAGTGTAAGATGAAATAGCAGCTATGGTGTCATACATAGCAACTTCGTGTTGAAGTAATTTCCTATTATCCTGAGGTAGACTGTAGTCAGTAAGCAATGTTTTCCTTTTTTTCATTTATTCATTATGAATGCCAGTTGATGCAAACATGAAACTGACAATAAACTCTTAGAAAAGAGTAGTTCACCAAATTGTTGTTTTTGTATGTTGAATTTATTGAGGAAATCCCAACTCATAAATCTTATGAGCATTTACGAATCCAGCAGACGTATGGAATGCAGAAATGATGAAGGTCATGAGACGTCTCGGATAATTGAGCTTTCAAGAAGATGAGAATGGGTAAAAATAGGTCATGGAAGTAAATTAACTTTACAGAGCCATGAAGGCTAAGAAAGGTAATATTCTTGATTGGGAGATCACAACCTTTGCCAGATTCAAATTTCCCTTTGCTATTCAAGTAACATTGTGCAATGTGGTTTATCTTATAGTCTATCAAATCGTTACTCAGCTTGTATTACTGGCATTATAACACGTGTAATATGCAGTGTTAGTAAATTTCAAATATTAAAAAGTGAAAGCGAAAGTAGGGCCGCTATACCTTAAAGCTTAAAGCTATGGCAGAACCTTCTCGATCTCCTCGTCATCGATCTTTTGAGGCTCAAAATTATCCCTACAATTCCGGTGTAAGTTTATATATAAAGTTCATCAATGTCATAGAGAAGGAGGAGATGGATAAAGCGAAAAGTGGCAATGAAATATCTTTTATTCTATACAAAGTAAACATGAACGACCCTAACCACTTTCTTTCCGTTCCACTCTTGTTATCCTCAGAGTGTAGGAATCGGTCCACTGTAAAGAGTGCAGTAAATAATCAGGTGTGTCCATGGAAAGTGTTAGTATCACCCGTCCAAGTACAGAATACCTTATTAGAATAAATAAAAGTGGTTTTTTTTTCTAAAATGACGCCTTTAATTTTTCTGGAAGTCGACGCGGCCTCTCACCAAAAAGTCCATCTCATACTTCACACTCAATCAGGTGTTATGGTATACCTTGACACATCAGCATGCCGGCTCTGCGTTTCCGAGCCCCGCAGTCTCAACATTCTGTACAGGACAGGACGTGCCGGTCGCCCGGTTCGGAGTAAACTGTCACCGTCCTCAATCAGATGTTTACGTTGACCTTGACACAGCATGCCGGCACTGCGTTTCCGAGCCCCGCAGTCTCAACATTCTGTACAGGACAGGACGTGCCGGTCGCCCGGAACGGTGTAAACTGTCACCGTCCTCAATCAGATGTTTATGTTGACCTTGACACAGCGTGCCGGCACTGCGTTTCCGAGACCCGCAGATTCAACATTCTGTACAGGACAGTGTGTGCCGGCCGCTCGGAACTGAGTAAACTGTCACCGTCCTCAATCAGATGTTTATGTTGACCTTGACACAGCGTGTCGGCACTGCGTTTCCGAGACCAGCAGATTCAACATTCTATACAGAACAGTATGTGCCGACCGCTCGGAACGGAGTAAACTGTCACCGTCCTCAATCAGATTTTTATGTTGACCTTGACACAGCGTGCCGGCACTGCGTTTCCGAGCCCCGCAGATTCAACATTCTGTACAGGACAGTATGTGCCGGCCGCTCGGAACTGAGTAAACTGTCACCGTCCTCAATCAGATGTTTATGTTGACCTTGACACAGCGTGCCGGCACTGCGTTTCCGAGACCCGCAGATTCAACATTCTGTACAGGTCACAGGCAGTATGTGCCGGCCGCTCGGAACTGAGTAAACTGTCACCGTCCTCAATCAGATGTTTATGTTGACCTTGACACAGCGTGCCGGCACTGCGTTTCCGAGCCCCGCAGATTCAACATTCTGTACAGGACAGATGTGCCGGCCGCTCGGAACTGAGTAAACTGTCACCGTCCTCAATCAGATGTTTATGTTGACCTTGACACAGCATGCCGGCACTGCGTTTCCGAGACCCGCAGATTCAACATTCTGTACAGGACAGGACGTGCCGGTCGCCCGGAACGGAGTAAACTGTCACCGTCCTCAATCAGATGTTTACGTTGACCTTGACACAGCATGCCGGCACTGCGTAAGTCTCAACATTCTGCACAGGACAGGACGTGCCGGTCGCCCGGAACGGTGTAAACTGTCACGGTCCTCAATCAGATGTTTATGTTGACCTTGACACAGCATGCCGGCACTGCGTTTCCGAGCCCCGCAGTATCAACATTCTGTACAGGACAGGACGTGCCGGTCGCCCGGAACGGTGTAAACTGTCACCGTCCTCAATCAGATGTTTATGTTGACCTTGACACAGCGTCCGGCACTGCGTTTCCGAGACCCGCAGATTCAACATTCTGTACAGGACAGTGTGTGCCGGCTGCTCGGAACTGAGTAAACTGTCACCGTCCTCAATCAGATGTTTATGTTGACCTTGACACAGCGTGCCGGCACTGCGTTTCCGAGACCAGCAGATTCAACATTCTGTACAGAACAGTATGTGCCGGCCACTCGGAACGGAGTAAACTGTCACCGTCCTCAATCAGATTTTTATGTTGACCTTGACACAACGTGCCGGCACTGCGTTTCCGAGACCCCGCAGATTCAACATTCTGTACAGGACAGTATGTGCCGGCCGCTCGGAACTGAGTAAACTGTCACCGTCCTCAATCAGATGTTTATGTTGACCTTGACGCAGCGTGCCGGCACTGCGTTTCCGAGTCCCGCAGATTCAACATTCTGTACAGGTCACAGGCAGTATGTGCCGGCCGCCCGGAACGGGGTAAACTGTCACCGTCCTCAATCAGATGTTTATGTTGACCTTGAAACAGCATGCCGGCACTGCGTTTCCGAGACCCGCAGATTCAACATTCTGTACAGAGGACTGAATAAGCCGGCCGCCCGGAACGGAGTAAACTGTGACAGTTCTCAATCAGATGTTTAGGATGACCTTGACACAGCATCTCGGTGTCAAACTCAAAGATGAACTTGAACTCGCCTAAAGAAATCGCGACTGTATTAGCAATTTATAGAGACAACTTATAATCACAACTTGGTCTTGTCAGAAAAACTCGCCTCAAATTATATCCGCATTGATCTGGAAAATAAAACATCATCACAGACAAGTCAATTTAGTATCTACACATTTTATTCATTATAAATTCAAACTAGATATCTCGCATGAAAGAGCTAGTTTATAATAAATTTAACTTACGGAACGCGTAAGCGGAGTTGCTCGGCAGCAAGATCGTCCTGCTCAAGAGAGAAAAAAAAATACTAAACGTGCCAATTATTCCGCCGGGAATTTAGTTCCAATAACATCGGAGAGAAATAATACTAACCATTAACGAGTATCAGGGCTTCGAAAATATATATTATATATAATAAAACTAAATAACGATACAAGTCACACCTGAATGAGCATGGAGGGCTTCATGGTATCGTAATATTCCTAAGTTGATAGTCCTAGAGTCCTTTAGCAAGCATGGCTGGTAATTCTAGTTATTCGTTGAAAATCTGTCAGCTCGCTGGCGTACAACCCACATATCAGATCACAATGTTTTAATCTATCTCACACGCTGGGAACAATACTATTTTAATAGTTGGGTATTGAATTTTACTCGCGGCGGATGCTTAAAGCCTTATTTTAGAAAATTGCTTACAATATGCTGCTTTTTAATGGTAGCAAATTTAGGTTATGTTAGATCCTAATCAATCAATTACCCTTCATCATTACTTAGTAATAACTATGCAATTACCTACAAATATTACCGTATTCGAGTACCATTAAGTAAGGACAAACACCCATATAATGGCTGAAACTTTTACTATATAATAAGTCAATTAAATAAATAAGTCCCCCTTTTGAAGTGTTGTTTAAATAGTTGTCCCAAATAGAGTTTCTCTTGATTTTAGCCCTAAATTTTAACGGTTTAATCACCGTCTCATGATCTAATTATGTAATTTAAAATACAAACAAAGGACCGAGTGATCTGTGAGTGAGATATAGCTAGTTATTATTTAACTCAGCTTATTCTGTACTGTTAAAAACCCATGACAGATAAAAACTAAAGGATACGTTTTTACGTTTTATGTGGAGTAAGAACCACGTGGGTTTTAGTCTTACTTGACTAAGACACATTTACAAGATTTATATCAAACAAAAGATTAGAGCACCATCAAGTGATGTGCGGATACTAGTTTTAGTCAACCTTAGCCAAGTTATGACCTCCAAATAGCGGAGTTACATCGATGACATGTAATCATTTGCAGTTATTCTCAAAGCGTAAATTAACTGTAAGAACATTAAAATTACAATTACATTAATATATCCTTACAGCAAACACCAAAACTACAAAAAGTGATTCCGTTTTAATCATATGAATTTTCCTATATTGAATATTTCTATTAGTTCTAATATTCCCGTTATGCATGCACAAGGAGGGTTAAAGACAAAAACAAAATTGAGCACAAAGAAAGAGTAATCGAATTAGAAATTAACACTTTAAAAGTTTTAAGTTGCTTAAGGTGAGCTTAGGCCAACCCGTCGTGTTTTTATCTGTTTATTCATTTCAGTTGAAGCTCCAGGATGGAATCCATTATTCATGGTAGTGCAATTTGTCTCCCTCCCCCTACCTCGCCCTGTTCACGCCGACTGCGCTAAAACCTCTTTAAAGCAGACGATTCTGTTAAAACGCGCTTTTAACTGGGCAGTGACAATGCCTGAGTGCTGTGGGTGGAGTGGGGAAGTGTGGTTGTTGTGGTTTCGACCACCGCAGACTTCACGATTCATTGGGCCAGAGAGGTCACTGGGTCTTCGTTCACGGCTCAACAAACTTTTGTTAAAAACTGAAATAATTAATTTTATAAAATATGTGTGAAACCCACAATTTAATTTCTATACATAAAAATAATTTGACCGTACATAATTTTTTATTATCTACTGACTAATAAAAGACAGACGATAATTGGTAATTATTATACACTGTACGAGAGTGCAATACAATCCCATACAAACATGCTATATTTAGTTCCTCTATATTTTTACCCGTAAAAATACAGGGTGTTAAAAAAGAATACCTTGACCTCCTAGGTCACCTGACTTGACGTCATGTTACTTCTTCCTGTGCGGCACGTCAAAGAATATGTTTATGTTAGCCTTTAGCTTGTGACGTTTAAAACAGAATTAGCTGTAACATCTTATATGAGAGATGACACTTTTTGAGTAGTTTGGGATGAGTTCGGATATCGACCAGACATCATCCATGCGGCTGCTGAATGACGGATTGAACATTTCTTATATACTTTGTAAGATTTCAAAGACCAAACTGCTTGTATGAAGTGGCTTTCAAATTAAATAGATCGGTTTAAACTCAAATCAGTCTTTTTGAAACGACCAGTTGTGGAATCAGGAAGATCCGTTTAATGAACAGTCAACCGATACAAGTTTAAACATCTTTTATACGATTCATACAATGTTATAAAACGATGAATTATTACTTTGGTATTATCCGTAGCCCACTCTATGCCAATCTACTACTTGTTGTTAAAAGTAGGTTTAGATTAGGTTATCACAAATTTTACTTGTAGTACCACATTTTAAGTTAACCTTTACAAGCGCTCACGTGATCTGAGCTTGAATTTGGGTACTATCTCGAGGGATGTTTTTCTTCTTTTGCCAGAAGGTTAGGCACCACTGAAGCCCGCATTGATAACCAAGGGCATTTCAAATCGGTACTTTTCCGACGTCACATCAAGATGAACGATTTGGCATGTAGATTTAACTACTTATACAGCCTAATAACAAAGAGTAAACAGAGACAGATTGGCATCCGGATAATACCAAAGTACCTTTGTTTGCATTGTAAAATTAGTATTTTGCAGTAAATTAGACATCGTAAATAATTTTCCACAAATATAGGTATATTCAACTTAAGTACTCTCTTCTTTCTCCTTCTCCTTCCTAAGTACTCTAAGGCTGTTCGTGATAATTAAGTACATCCTCCGCGGAAACTGAATGGTACATAAATTTACTCACCAGATATTGAGGTCTGGAGATCCAAGAGACATCGATTGTGAACTGACTGCCTGGTGCCTCGGGTGGGCAGAGGCAGTAGGCTCCACTAGACATGAGGTCGCCCGGAGGATGTCCGGATTCCGACCAGTGGGGTGTCTTGGAACTGCGGATTAAAGCGCAACAAAGTTTAACAACCGAAAGTAGGTTGACGTTATTATTACTATTATCTTTCCGTAAAACTTAAGATTGTACCTGATTCCTTATTGAATAACTGGGATTGAGCATCAAATTCATTAACGGCGAATTTATCATCAACGCTTGGTTATTCCTCAGAGTTAATACGTGCTGCACACATATATTATTCTCAGTTATAGACGGATAATCTGTTAATATTTTATATTCAGAGCTTCTGAAAAGACGCAATTGATTATAATAAACGTCAGTAACAACAGCAACATAATTTAAATTGTCATTGTTGTAGTCACAACACTGTTAAGAGTTAAAAATGTGAGAGGTTGATTTCAAACCTGTCTCTAAAGTATAATCGTGGATACGCTAAGATAAGCACTGTATTCAAGTTTAAGGTTATTAAAAAAATTATGAAGCATTTAATTATAAACCCTTATATTTTATTTATGTGGAACATGAACTTATTACTTGCTTTGTGCATGACGTAGCGTAGGCGTTTATGTAACCAATCAATTCTGCTTTGATCAATGCTTTGAATTGAACTGTTCCGTGAATTTTATCATTAGTGTTATGTAATGTAAAATATCAAACATGATTTATTCCTCTCCACTAGAATAAGCGAACACGTTTAAAGCGAGGCCGTCAGAGATTACGTTATCAACTCAAAAATAGAGATTTGTGCTGTACACGTGTTTTCTTAATCCAGTATTTTATATACTTGTAGATATAGACTAGTACAATTTTAGCAAACGATAAGTCGTGTAAAGACAGTTTGTACTCGAACTTAAATGAGGTTCAGTTTATTACGAAATAATTCACCACTGAATAAGCGTTCCACAGAGAGAGAATGTTTGCAGAAGTTCACAAATGTATTATGTTTACATTTTAACTGAGATATTCTACTCCCTGAGTTAAGGATTATCTGGGCTGTGTTTACTTGTCATTTAATTTGCTGAGAGTCTGAGTTTCTGAGTAAGCAACTCGTCTATAAAAAAATAACTCATCTGTTTCATATATTAGCTTCCTGGTATTTTACAAGTTTGTAAATCCTAAAGTCTCTCATTTACCAGGATTTCGTGCCTCCAGATTATTTTGAAGTTCTTGAAATATTTTAATTTATTATGACTTCTTTGCGGGTAAATCGAGCATACTCGTATTTGTGTCTGTATTAAAAACAGCTTCTTTCTATAATTTAAATTCTGGGAATTTCCTGGTCATACTGACCGAAGTTTTTTTTCATATATATTCAAAACATTGTCACAATTGCTCTTTATCTATTTATTATCATTTTAACGTCAATAAAGAACAATATATAGTTTAAGAAATAAGAGCAAAGTACCAAACAAACAATACACACAATTATGGTAACAAGACATCAACAATAATAAGCAATAAGTATTAAACCATAAATAATCATTAGTACTATTATATATTTTATACATACACAAAAATGTATATTGTGTTTCTTTTTTCGAGAATCATTCTGTTTTAACTGATGGGAATTAATGAATTTCTGTTTTAACCACTAGAATTATCTTGAATTTCTTTCGCGCATATTACTATCCAGAATGTTCACAAATGACCTTTTTGTATAATTTACTAGGGTAAGTTACGTTGGACTGATGTATTTAACCATGTCTGCAGGGGTTGTTCCCTACTTTCGAGCTATTACCGTATCAGAGGTGCCGTAGCTATTTCCTTACATTAGTACCACGGTGTTTTGAATGACTTGACAGAATGATAATTTTGCTAGCAAAATTATTTATTGTCAGTGTTATATTGTAAGAAACTCTGCGTTCGCATTGAAGACATCTTTTAACGATTAGCTTTTATTGTAACCGCGTAAATTCTGCTGTGTGCAAAGTTTCAGTAAATTTGTCAGTATTCGCTTTAGGATTAAATTTGTTTCCTTTTTTCTAAATTTTCCATGAAGGCGATGTAAAAATTGACTACTTTCCAGGAATCTGTCTATTCAGAGACGTTTTTACAGGGATCTACAAAACGATTATATATAAAGTAAAAGCTTATAGAATTTAGCTAAAATATTTCGCAGATAACTGTTACGAAATTTTGTATATGATGATACTGATAATTGATTGTTTTAACTCATCTACTTTAAAGTGAAGTACGATATAACTGTATGGATTTAAAATTGAAATTCAGCGCATGTGTCTAATTAATTTAACTAATGTGTATGTATATGTAAACCGTACTATTTACTCTTAACCTGTAAATACTGCTAAAGCAACTTCTGTAGAGAGGTATCAACTTGTGGTTAGACAAGGACAAGTCTCGCCGCGTCGGGTCAAAAGGAGCACCAGGAAAGTCTGCTTTTAGTGATTAGTTCTCCATCAGACAAATCCTGGTCAAAGGTAAGTTAATGAGGCCAGTTGCTGTGATATCAGAAAGCAATTTAATTTAGTGGCTGTTGTTTGCTTCGATGTTACTACCACAGAACAGAGTTAGACGTATTTGACATCCCAAAACTCCGTGGTAATCGTGTATCGCAATTAGTTAGAAGTACTTCCTTGTGTTTTATAAAAGAATGTGTGGACACATCTCCAAAACGCCTAAATATGTGTTTTTTTTATTAAAATGGAAATTATTACAAAACATTACTCTGGGAATTCTTTAATGAAATCAGAGTTACCTCAACAAATAAGTTTCCGCTTGGTCGCTGTTTTCTCATTTCGACATTGTAATTAAAACTTTGTTACACCCAAATCAGAATACGACTTCGATGCTGAGCCTATTTGAATGTTGTGATTTTTATTCTAATTGTTCCAAAATCCTCGTAATGGAAGCGAACAGTAGTGGACAAGTCGTGGTAGCACCAAAACCTGAATGGGAATTGTGAAAGATAGTGAATGTTTTGGCCCTAAATTAAGACTTTTAGTATTTTTTAAAGGATTTATTTTTACACCAAAGACATTTTTTAATAAAACGCTTTTAATTGAAAACCGTACGTCACGTATACGCTACTGTGAAGTTTTATAAATTATTGTAATACGAGGAAGTACATTAAAGGATTTTGTAATATTTCTTCATGAAATACGCCCACAAAAAAAGAACGCAACAAACATGTTCTCGCTATACTGAATAGTTTCTCCATTTTTGTAGGAACCATTTCTGATTATTTCCGTTTATTTTTGAGATGTCATCTGTAGGTAGCATTTTTACGTCTCAAGTATTAACAAAAATGTATTCGAAACTGTTCTATAAATAATCTATTTATTGCAGTCCAAAGTAACTCTTATGTTAAAATATGATAGCGATTAGTCGTTTTTTCGATTCCTTGATATTTATTCTACTTTTGAGAGTTACTCATATCTTCCTTTGTCATAATATCTATTTTCATTGTATTTGGATTTAGATTGATTCATTTTACAATAAGTAGTACAATATAAAGTGAAATAAAAATCCGTTTGGCCCAATTCCAAATAAAGACAAGGAACTGGATGTAGCATTCTTAAATTAAATACTGAAATATTAATGTGGAGTCCCGTATTTCAATAACGTAAAAGGTTTTTTAGGCTTCACATCCACCCTGATCCAAGTCACCCCCTCCCACCCACCACCTTCCATCTACTCCCTCCGCTGTACAACGAAGAGACAGAGATTGACTTGGACGCTGTTTTTGTTTGACGTTTATTATTGACGAAGGGTGAATTTGGAAAGACAAATGGTGGATGGTTGTATAAATCGACCCTTTTATCATGTGCATTGTACTATTTTGAGTTAACCATGTTACACGTCCTTGAGTTAACCATCCCGTTACAGAGAAAAAGTTTAAAATCTGCTTGTAAGCTGAAACTGAGCTCTACTAAAATCTACAAGTTATAAAATATTAACGGTTATTTTACTAAGTACAGAGCTTATTTGTTTCAATAAAACTTATTGCAATCACGGTTCTATTATAACATGTTTGATTTTTTGTCGATAGTTTACTGAAAAATCAGATTGATAAACCACTTGAAAGGAATCTTATGGGTTTTAAAGCGAAAAGTAAAGTTGTGAATATTTTACATTTTGATTGTCAATTTGATGGAAAATAATAATTACAAATTATAAATTATATAGGAGGTATATACTTTACAACTATTAATTAAGTTTGCAACTCTGTAACATATTTTCATAGAGATTAACTTTGGAGATATTAAAATTGTACTCGAATAAGTATGGAGATTGTTTTAGCACGTGATCGTACTGGATACGTACTGAGTGTTACATTCTGAAAAGTTGTTTTCCTTAAATATCTTTTTCATAAATTTATAGTAGTAGAGTTTCATTTGTAAGACTATAAACATGGATAAGAATATCATAAATAGTTTACTATTACGTGTCAGTTTCCCTCCTTAACCAGCTCGTATTTGAAACAGGTAACAAGTAAATAAACATTGTTAAAACCGGTTTTTTAAAAGGTTTCCAAAAGTCAAGAGAGATAGTTTAAATACAGTTGAACACATTAATACTGAAAAACGACGAAAATTAAGAATTATTTAATTTAGGTTGTCATTTACAAGCTAGTACTTAAAAGTATAAGATTTATGAACCTTACAAACTATTATATTTTGTTTATACCAATAATAATAAAAAAAAAAAAAACTAAAAATGGTCAATGCTGATATAATTCAACTGTGTTAAACGAAGCGTGTAGTTAGTGAGTTTGTCAAGTACGAGAAGTCAGAGATTGTGAACAATCGATACAGGAGACCCACTTATCCCAGCTCTCTTGTCTGTGTCTGATCGGACTCTGATATCTCGCAACTCTCCTTTAAAACCTTTTTCAAACATCGACTGCATTTCGGTGACCATCTCAACAATCGATACTGGAGACCCACTTATCCCAGCTCTCTTGTCTGTGTCTGATCGGACTCTGATATCTCGCAACTCTCCTTTAAAGCCTTTTTCATACATCGACTGCATTTCGGTGACCATCTCAACAATCGACAGGAGTCCACTTATCCCAGCTCTCTTGTCTGTGTCTGATCGGACTCTGATATCTCGCAACTCTCCTTTAAAACCTTTTTCATACATCGACTGCATTTCGGTGACCATCTCAACAATCGATACTGGAGACCACTTATCCCAGTTTTCTTGTCTGTGTCTGGTCAGACTCAGCTATCTCGCATCTTTCCTTTAAAATCTTTTTCATACATCGAGTGCCCTCCGGTGATAATCTCAACAATCGATACTGGAGACCCTATTATCCCAGCTCTCTTGTTAGTATCTCGTATTATCTATGAATAATGTTATTGTAGTTTCTTTACTGGCGAATATGATACGTACTAATCAGTTTACTTCTTTATCACACACATACATAACTATTTGTAAGAGATGTTCGATCAATTGGGTAACTTATTGTTATTTTTGAAACGGGATAACCAAATGTATAGTTTTATACGAATGTACATAATTTATGACACGTGCCTACCTTGTATTTCTTTAAATTATGACATTAAATTTGCAAAACTATAATACCATAAAGCTATAATTTTACCATTTATTAACCAATACCCAAAATAAATCAGCCATAAACCTTTACCTTCAATATTAATCCATACAATAATTCAGCATATATTAGTAATGCGTTACCGCAAACTAAGGGTGGGCACTTCTTGTTTAACTAAACTAGCCTGTATGACAATAGTTCAGCTTGCTTGTAGTATAGTTTTTTAAACTATGTGAGAATCAAAAATTTTAAGAGATTTAAGATTGTAAAAAACAACAATTTTCTAAGATACTTTGATGAAATAAAATAACAATTTTTATAAGATACTTTGATGAAATAAGGGAGCAAAGCTAGAAACATTTGCAATGTGGGACAATTATAGGAAGAACTATTTAAATAAAAATATAATGAATGAAGCAACTTATAAAATACACTCAGATTGCACTCTTCATTAAGTAACCTCACAAACCATCAATGTTTCTATTTGTGTAATTGTAAAATACATGATTTCCATATGCTAATGTTTCCTGCATAGACATATTGGATCAAAAATATATATGTTTTACTAATAGTTACTATTTAACTCCATCAGTGTTTTGTGACTGTACTACAAATAAAATTTATAATCTGTCACGAAACATTTTTTTTTTAGGAAAAGCTTCGAAATTTCACTTAGCCTTAAAAGGACTTATGCGGTGATTCCGAAGTGACAGAATATTCTGCATGTATAAGGTTGGGAGTAGGAGCCGCCTCCTGGCGAGATACACAAGGAAGGAATTAGGGCATTAATCTCAGTCAAGTCTCCTTGGAAGAAGGGGAAGCCAGCTTTGAACCAGCCTCTCCAGTCAAAGCAGGCAGGGGGCGACACGCCCTTGTGCTCTGATTTCTAGGCTAGCAAAAGCCTTTAACAACAATTATCTCTTCAGTAGACCAGTCCTATCGATTTACCCTTGCACCCCAGAATCTCGAAATTTGCGGTTAGTGATGTGCCGCTTATAGACATCCATTAGGTTGGCCAGATTGAAGTGACATCGGTTTTTGCTGTACTCAGTGTAGGTTCAACTGTAAGGTACAAACCAGCCAGAAGTGAACCCTCTTGTAGGGGGAGGGGCAATAAGACATCGTCTTGCAATTTTTTCACTAATC
Source organism: Homalodisca vitripennis (assembly GCF_021130785.1). Lineage (NCBI taxonomy): Eukaryota > Metazoa > Arthropoda > Insecta > Hemiptera > Cicadellidae > Homalodisca > Homalodisca vitripennis. Next base: position 132,827,822 of record NC_060210.1, on the reverse strand, counting down.
AGTTTTGGAAATACATCATCTTCCAAATTTATGAAGTACTAAGTATAAAAAGTTTTAACTCACTTTTACTTAAAAATTAACTTGGGCTATGTTTGCTTTGACTGCAGTACAACTTGTGCTTGAATTATTTGTTCAGGACGAATATTCTTATTGGGCCGAAGTACGAGAGAGCTGTTTTTTCACAGTAGATTGAGATTTACTAACATTTTCACCTTTTTATGTGATCCTAAAAATATTTGAGTATACTGCTATATTTCTGTTTTTAATGTAATTCCCATTGAAAATGAATAATTATAATCAAAACTTAAAGTATATTAAATAAATAGTTCTCATATGTTATATTATTTCCTTGTAATAGATAAATAGCCTACATGTAGAACTAATACCTCACGTCAAACATGCTTTTTTATTAAAATTAAATGTCAAAAATATCTAATAAATTGAAAAAATGTTTACAAAGTACTAAATACATTTCTACGCGTTCACATAAGAATAATTTACAGATAATTATTTAAAGTAAAAGTAATTTGTATCAATCAGAAGTGTACTTGAACACTATTATAATATTATAGAAAAATACAAAATCTACTGGATATCAAATGTTTGTAGATAGGAAAGACAAACTTTACACCTTGAAAGATTAAACCTGAGGAGAAGGTTATTTTATTTATTTTCTCAGCTTGACGCCAATGGCAATCTCCGCCTAGTCTGAAATGATGGTAGGTGGGTGGGGTAGAGGGGAAGGGAAGATGTGATGGTGTCAGGAAATCTTTCTGAGATATTACAATGTGTTTCATCCCAGGCTACTAATTACAGATCCATACACCCTACATTTTAATACAGATAATTTCCTTATTGAATTTGAAACGTTAGGTCAACAACGTGATTTCTCGATTAAGATTAATCGAAATTCACCAACCTTCTGGCTGGAAATCATCATCTGAGTTGTAAATTAATTTGTCTTCTCTTCTGTTAGATGCATTGGTATTACTTACAGTACACTTGCTTTTTTCACAAATTAATATATTTTAATGTATGATTTACTAATCAAAATATTTAAAAAAATCGTAAAACGGTGAAGTTTGGTGGCACAATAAATCCAGAGTGAAAATCCAGTTACTGTCCTACTGGAGGCTGGAACCTAGTCACGTGGTAGGGGCGGCAGTGATTAGTAAGTGTCAGTCAACTGACATGGACCATGTCTTTTGTCATAGACACTGTTAACTGTCACATGCAGTGTAATTTGTCTTAGACACTGTTAACTGTCACACACAATGTCATTTGTCCTAGACACTGTTATTTGTTTTTGGCACAGTTATCTACCATGGATATAGTCAACTGGCACATGCAGTTTCAATTAGACAATGCTAGCTATCATAGACTTGATGTAGACAATGCCGACTTCATAGATAAAATAAACTGATACAATGTAAACTGTCACACACAATGTCATTTGTCCTAGACACAGTTATTTGTTTTTGGCACAGTTATCTACCATGGATATAGTCAACTGGCACATGCAGTTTCAATTAGACAATACTAGCTATCATAGACTTGATGTAGACAATGCCGACTTCATAGATAAAATAAACTGATACAATGTAAACTGTCACACACAATATCATTTGTCCTAGACACTGTTATTTGTTTTTGGCACAGTTATCTACCATGGATATAGTCAACTGGCACATGTAGTTTCAATTAGACAATGCTAGCTATCATAGACTTGATGTAGACAATGCCGACTTCATAGATAAAATAAACTGATACAATGTAAACTGTCACACACAATATCATTTGTCCTAGACACTGTTATTTGTTTTTTGCACAGTTATCTACCATGGATATAGTCAACTGGCACATGCAGTTTCAATTAGACAATGCTAGCTATCATAGACTTGATGTAGACAATGCCGACTTCATAGATAAAATAAACTGATACAATGTAAACTGTCACACACAATGTCATTTGTCCTACACTGTTATTTGTTTTTGGCACAGTTATCTACCATGGATATAGTCAACTGGCACATGCAGTTTCAATTAGACAATGCTAGCTATCGTAGACTTGATGTAGACAAATGCCGACTTCATAGATAAAATAAACTGATACAATGTAAACTGTCACACACAATGTCATTTGTCCTAGACACTGTTATTTGTTTTTGGCACAGTTATCTACCATGGATATAGTCAACTGGTACATGCAGTTTCAATTAGACAATGCTAGCTATCATAGACTTGATGTAGACAAATGCCGACTTCATAGATAAAATAAACTGATACAATGTAAACTGTCACACACAATGTCATTTGTCCTACACTGTTATTTGTTTTTGGCACAGTTATCTACCATGGATATAGTCAACTGGCACATGCAGTTTCAATTAGACAATGCTAGCTATCATAGACTTGATGTAGACAATGCCGACTTCATAGATAAAATAAACTGATACAATGTAAACTGACAAACACTGACATCTAACATAGACACTGTCACCCGATATAGACACTGTCAACAAATATGCAATACTAGCTGACATGAATTTATACTCCATTAAATTCTCATAATGTAAACATGTTAGTAGATTACGTGTCTCCAAACTAAAGAAGATTCAATACAAGTAAGGCGAGATACAACATTTCAGCATTTTTAGAAATTATAAAAATATGTTTCATATTTAATATATTCATTTATTATCAACGGCCCCCGTCTCACGAGGGGATTTCTAGTAATGATATTTACACATAATGTAAAGTAACATAGATGCCTGGGACTCAAACAGAAAAAAGAAATATTAAGACATTTTCGTTTTCTTCTTTTCTTTCTTTTGTAATGAACTAACTATTTTTTAATCTGATGAATAGGATATTTATCAATGCTCAAAACGTTGTATTACATACGTTGTAACATACTGTATAACGATGGCAAATATCCGACATCATATTACACGTAGTCAAACTTGAAAACAGAGAAGTTGTAAGTCAAAAGTTTAAGAAATACATGACACCCAATACCAAAGACAAGAAAAGCACACAGACACAGAGCATAACAAGAACAGAACTAAAACTAAAAAATAGTGAGGAACTAATAATTGTAAAAAGACTGGCTGACAATGTATGCTGTAATTTCTTTTCTTGTGTTCATAGTATTTCCGCGAGAGCTCTGTGAGCTCTTGGACTGTTTAAAAGTATTGTAAACTTTCTTGAAATAAGTATTTGTCTACTGTCTACTGCCTAAAACACCACAAATCCTAGATGCACTCCAAAAAAAAAAAAAAAAAAAAAAAAAAAAACAGGTGATTGAAGAGTTTTGGTAATTTACGTGAATGGTTAACGTTATGCTTTACGTTTTTTAGACACCCGGTGAAGAGGGACTTAAATTATCAAAGTTAGTATTAGTTTTCGCTAACACGTACAAATATTACATGTTTGAAATTCTGTTACGTAATTACCAATCTCCCTACCTAAAAGTTAATACTAATAACTTGCAGATAATTCAACGCTAACACGTGGGCCTACAAAGAAATGTTTAAAATTATATTACGCAATACCAATCTCCCTACATAAAAATTAATGTTAATTACTACTTGCATATAATTCAGTGTTATAAGTTTCAAAATGTTCTCTGTACATTTAACTCCTACCATTGTTTCGTTTTCTTTGGTTTTTTGCGCCATGATGAGTCAGCACTTACATAATTTATGTCCTTGTACAAATGTAGAAAGCTGGTTTGGTCTCACTAGTTCCTCATTCCATGGAATGATTAGCTCTTGATAAGGCCTGAAAATAACTTTAAAGTACAAAACTCTTAAAATTTTATTTAATAATGTAATTTGTTGAGTTTAGCCCCGTTAATCTTCCTTTTAGTGCAGCGTTTGAAATAATCATGTTCGTTTGAAGAGATTACAAAAGTTGGTGACGAAAAAGCCGAATTAAACTCTTTACATAGTTTCGTCATCAGAGACACCTACACTACACAATATAGTGTAATCTAGCTGTAAAGCAAATCTAGGTATTCTCCTTGTATTATAATGTGCACGATCGTGTGCACTACGAAACGTTATCTAAGCACGGTGGAGCAACCAAGTTTTCTACACATAACTTAGCTATAGTGGGGAAGCTTGATTCAATGTAAAGTTTAGTGTAGCAACAGTTCACATTCCTTTTATTTCCAGATTCCAGGAGGCAAGTCTGTGACAGTGTCAGATTCCTGACGCTGCTCTTAATGGAAGGTGACTGGAGCTAAACTCAACATGCACAATGAATCAACCACCATAGCTACATATTAAAGAATGGTTGAAATTTTATTTTGAATTTTCATTACCGTATGAGAGGGGAATATTAAAGATTAAGGTATTAAATTTCACAGTTCATATCAATTACATACAGTGTAACTGTAGCATCCTAAGTTGATTGTAGAAAAAGAAAAAACTGAGTGAATGTAATTTTTATTTTTATATATCCATTTATATTGGTAATTACATTTTGTTTCGCATATTAAAAAAATTCCTGCCGGTTCCACATTAAAAGGTACATTAAAATACAAGTTTACTGAGTCTATTTAATTGACCACTCATGGGTTATGTATGATAATGATAGGTAACGATCCAGGATATAATACCACTGTTATTAATAAAAGCCACTCAATCAGCTTGTAATTGTCATAGATCATTTCCTACTACCAACATACCCTTCCATTCATAAAGATTAACGCCTTCCATCAATCCATTTGTGATTTACATTGAATACTTCCTACGATCAACATATCTTAGTTCCCTTCCATTTACAAAGATTAATCCCTTCTATCGTTTTACTCGTGCTTGTCTTTGACCATTTCCTACAATCAACATAACTTTTTTCTCTTCCATTCATAAAGATTAACGCCTTCTATCAATTAACTCGTGATTTTCTTTGATCATTTTTCACGATCAATACACACCTTTGTTCCCTTCCATTCATAAAGGTTAAAGCACTGTATAAATTCAATAAATAAATAAATTCAATTAAAAGTAATGATGAACAAAATCCATATTAATATATTTTTGTTAACATAGCATATACAAAATATTACTTGTTCAGTTTATAAAACGAGTAAAAGTTTCTGTAATATATATTTTGGTAAACTTTTTGAGGTAAAATTCAGTAATTTACATAAGAACAGTACATTTTTGCATTATATTTCAAACACAATTTTGACGTTGCTCACAGTACAAACAGTATAATTATATTGGACCTTTATTTTATTTGGAAATAATTGAAGAAACCTACCGAACTATGTATGTCCCTTGACAGAAAACCTAAGAAATACATGTCTTAGATGGGTTCATATGAAGCTTGATTCCATTACAAATTTAAATAATACGGCAGATTACAATTATTGAAGAAAACTTTAATCTAGGCTTGGAACCAGTGCTAGGCAACAGGTGCAAACGTTGAAGTGAACTTCCAAGTTTAAAGCGAATAAGTTGAGTAGGGATCACAACTACGGTGTCTTGATCAGAAAACAAGATTGCTTTGAGAGTCATGCTTGAAAATTGGTTGTTTCTTCTTCCTTATCTTTATTATAGCGCAGTAATGCAAGGTAGGTTAATATTATTTGATCGACCTTCATCGTTTACTAATTGTTGTCGCTGCACAAGGATGAACTATTAGATCGTCCCAAAGTTACGTGTGAGGAAGAATGAACACGTTGTTATTTAATGAGATGAAATGGAAATAATGATTTAAGCGATTTTGAAATTATCGGTGTTTGTTTGTAGTTATAGCGTAATAAAATACTTTTCGTGAAGATAGCAAAAATAAGAAAGACATTTTCATATTTTGAACAATTTAATTTAATAATAAATTAAATTGTGGCAGAAATGGAAATGTCTTTTATATTAAAACCTGGTGACTTCCATCAAGCATATAACGCAGAAAAGGAAAAATAAGGACAACATATTTTGGAAATTTCATGAGAGATCGGAGAAATACAAATTATGACCCAAGAAAGGACTTTAATATTTTATAGTATCCATTCAAAAGATAACTAGAGAAAACAACAAATTTCTTAGATAAAAAAATTTAAAAATAAATAATAATTTTGGTATGGTTAATTTTCTTTAATTATATTACATTGAAACCATTATATAGTTTACTTACGTCATGAATCGTTATATACATTTATTTCGTTCCAGACATTTTATCCTCAGCCACTTTAGTTTCAACCTGGTTTTCTCAACTTCCTGGTTTATGAAGGAAATGGGGTTTTCCGTACATTTACCATCATTCAGTGATACAAACAATCAGTAACACTACGTTTCGAAATCGGCAATCTGATCTCTTCCTCAGGTGAATAACTAACCTAGCACAAATTACAATCTAGGTTAAAATGAACAAATCATACCAGAGCGTTGTGACACTACAACAATCATGTTGTGTGTCTACTCCATGCACACTAACTACGAAACATGAACTTAATCAAATTTAACAATAATTATTAAAACTGAACAACAGAATACATGTCACAATATGTCTGCACTGAGCGGCCTACCAAATAGAATGTTTTATTCATCAAGTTATTTATTTACCTGAGGAAGAGATCAGATTGTAGAACACGAAACGTAGTGTTACTGAGTTTTTGCATCATTGAACGATGGAAAATATCCGGTAAATTTATGTTTCCTTCACAATCCTTCCTTGACGTTCGTATAACGCCAGCCATGCAATTAAGTTTAATCGCGAACAGCAACAGCGGGTATCTTACGTGAGCTATCTACACGTGAAAGATATAAAGTTAGGATTAATCTATAAAATTAATCTATAAAAATTAATCTATAAAAATTAATCTGCAACAAAACAACTTGATTTATGTATTTTTAGGCTGTACGAGGCATTTATTATTGAGTCATGACCATAATAATAGCTTTTAAGAGTTAAAAACCATTTATACATATAAGTACATATAAGTAGCAGAAGTATTAGTATATAAAACCATTTATAAAATATAAGTACCGCGCCAAAGGGTTGAAAATAAACTTCAAAGAAGGATTTATATTTTAAATGCCTATAAATTCCCAAAAATCAAACCGCTTGCACCATTTTAAATTCTCTGACAGAGAAATAAACGTTGACCGTGTGACTTGTACAACCATGGTGTGATGATTTACACATTATGTTCTTTTTTTTATAAATAAACATCCGTTCAAATGTTGCACCATACAAAGAACAGAAAAAGATTGGCTACCCTTGAAATTTTCTGTTGAATTCATTCATAAAATACACTGCATGTGACACGTACAGTAGCTGCAGGATATTCAGTGTTCAACTGTGACCCACATTTGATATTGAAGAGAACAGAAAATTCGATATTGTTGTTACAAAAGAGGTAGTATGGTTCATACTAGTAGTAGTGAACTAGTGAAGTTCGTAAACTAACTCAATTCCTAGTCTCTTTGCTGGTCATATGGTCTTGTTGGTTGATCGTTATTGAAGCTTAATACTCGTGGGTCTGGAATAATTGATCTTGTAAACTGAGTGACCTATATGTAGATTTTAAAGTTTACATGAAGTTTCATCTCTATATCCGATGATGCTGCATGCCATGTCATGGGATTTGGAAGAGCATGGATGATTACTTTTACATTGGTAGGTTAACCATGGCGTAAACAAGGATATAACACAAAAACTAAATTTGAAAACTCATGCAACACTGAGTACAGTCATTTTATATTTTTAAATGTGACATTTTTATTTGTAAAGTGAAAAGAAAATATAAAATGGAAGTTATTGTTTAAAGGCAGTGATAAGATTTTCTTTAGCGCACTCTTTCGTTTTAACATCCTCTCTAGCTTACCGGAACTTTGTATTATTTAAACATCTTGTTATGAAACACAATTTAATGCACAAAAATGTGATATTATCATGTAGCAAGAAATTTTAAGAACCATTTCATCTGAAGACGTTTAATTTTTCACGAACCTTAATTTCTTCGTATGCAGGAATGAATTCTATGATGGTGCATTTTCAGCCACGAAATTTGGCTGAGCGTCATTGAAGGTTATTACTGAAATGAGTAGACCTCTGCGAAGCCGATTACGTTACACGTGGTTTAGTGACCTTGTATACAAATATCTAAAATACGAAAATGCTTTGTCTGTAGTTTTTATTACTTTTTGAGTTTCACTTGTATATTGCAAAACAATCGTGATGCCACAACAAAACCTCCAGATGTGCAGAGGATCGAGTATTGTTTCGTCTCGTGCTTTGCGAGTACAAACCAAAAGTATTTGTAGTCTCTGCATACTCGGTTTGTTCCTATAATCGGGTTTTATATTGGTATTTCATATGTAATAAGCGCAATAATAATGTATTGAAAATGGAGCTTTCAATGCATAAACTTCATGGACTTTATATAATGTAGGTCACTAAGAGCTGCTACATGCTACGTTGTTTGAATTAAGTCATCAAATAAATTTTAGAAAATGAATACACCTTATATTATCATTAGAACAATTATACATTTTTCTGTTTCAACTTTTGAAAGATATTGGCCGGCTCTTTTGACAGCTATCTTTATTTTAGATATGTTAAGATATATTAGATATGTTATTTCTAGATATATTTTATCTTTATAAAGCCAATGTTAAACCTCAAACACATTTAAGCCTTTATTATTTGTGCGTATGGTTATGAGAGATGTCTAATTTTAAAGATGTAAGTAATATGCACCCAAACGCCTTTTTTATATTTGTTTTTTTATAATTTGTTTAAATTTTTTTGTATTTAATAACTTAAATACCAACAATTATACATTTAACAATATAAAAGTATTTAGATGTGTATCAATGATATTTTTTTAATGATACATCAACCACAATACTTATACTACCAAAAATAAGGGTTCAAACATGTTTGAGGTTTAACATTGTTCTTATGAAGTAAAACTAAAAGTTTTCACTACAATCAGCTTTTAACTGCTCGAAGATTTAATTCCGTTAATGTGTTGTATAAGTTTCAATATAACAAACACCTCCCAAACTAAAAAAAATCCTAATAAAGGCTGGTAAAGAGCTATGAAAAAATAAATTTAAAAAGGTTGTGATCGATCGGTGACTAGAGATGTGGAACTATTCCAGACGTTCCATACCCTAGATACATTACAGTAAAATTGTAAAGTTTAACGACGCAATTATTTATACAGTAAGAGTTTTATTTTGGCATTCAAACGATTTGCTTGTTGTTGGAAGTAATGCCTCTTTAGCGTTGTAAAGAAATAAGAACAATTTATTATCCATCTTCCTCGTAATACCTGAGCTCGAAATGTGAGTTAATAACATTGTGTGGGAGGCAGATATTTCAATAAAGTAGAAGGGCATTCAATATGGCGTCTCCATTCTCTACCTACCTCTCCCTTCCGCTAGACGGGGATTGACATTTTGCTACCAACTAAAGTATTCTCTCGCGGATTTATTAATGCATTTGGGATTAAAATATATATGGTAATATAACTTTCACATTTTAATCGGTTAACTTTATTCTTTTGTTATGTTATGCTTTTTACAGTTTTGCCATGATATCAAGTATTTTAAACAGTAAATAGGTAAAAAGTGTGTATTACAATCAAATGTGAATAATTTTCTCTTAAATTAAAATAACAAATAAAGACTTTTCATACTTCAAATACAATATACTTTTATATTGTAAGTATTTTAAGTCCATCATCATAAAATGAGGGACGATCAAGGGTCCTTTTAGGATCATTCCTAGACTGATCCCTCAGATAAAGAAAATCCTTATTATAGTTTACAACTTAGGACACCTACTGAAGTGGTGCGGCTTTGGACACCGATTTTTCTATGTGTAGCTTCCTAATCTCTTTATTTACTTACCGATCCCTCCACTGACTGATATCATCTAACATTAAGCTCCGGAAATAAAGGTGTTCAATTCATCCAAATCCAGGCATCGTATTTGTTCACTAAAATGCAAACAAGACGTATTATTTGAAAACGTAAGGGCAACGGACCTTATATGGTTACTAATTTGCTGTAGAATGTACACTTAAAATATGGAAAATGGTTGACTTTGAAACTCTGCACAGATAATTGGTACTAACCTCATATTTCTAAACTCTTACTTATATTTATATACTTTAAAATAATACAGTATTTAGGCCTAAATATACTGTATATTAGTAATACGGTAGTTATATCTGTTTATCTGGTCACACTAATGGGAAATATTATCAAAAATGTGTATATCTGCCTCGCCCTGTACACATGAGTCTGTGATATTTACAGGTTCATAGGGGCTTCGGAAGTGTAAAATATTTACCTTTTAAACTTTCAATCTCTGAGTCAACGAGCTGAGGGAATTCGCTGTCTCAGCAACCCTGTAAGCCTTGTTATTTGGAAAATTTCTGGTCTATAGTAATTTTTCGGAATCTTAACCTTTGATAGAGTTCAAGCGTTAAAAATTTCCAGTCTCTATGAGCTTCTGGTCTGTGGAAGCTCCCGAGCTCTAGAATCCTTCGACTCCGGAGTTCTCTCAAACCCGGGAGCTCCTCGCGTCCGTGAGGTCCTGCGGTTTGGAAGCTCCTGAAATCGAAACAGAATGTCACTAGAAGTTTCCAGTCTCTAAAATATATCGGCCTCTAAAAGTGCACGATCCCTTACCCCGCTCCTAACAGCTTTGAGACTCTGGTCTTAGAAAGAATTTCCGGCATCAAGGAGCTGTTGGTCCTAAAAGTTCTCAGTTTTGACTTAAAAATTAAAAAGTGTTGGTATATAATGTTTAATTTTACAAATTCACTATAGCAATTATTATTGGATTATGAATCTGTACAAATGCAAACAATTATTTTTATTAATCCGTTAAAAAATGACTAAAATAGTTTTTTACTACTTAAATTATCACTACATTCCTTAAAAAACTTTAGTGAATTATGATCACAGGCCTTTTAAATAGCCGCGTATGGTTTACCATGGATATTAAATTTATTGTCCCTTCTGTAAAAATGGTTAAACCTTTGATACCGTGTTTTAAATTTTAAAGCAGTGTTGGACAGAATTAGTCACAAGTACGGTGCAAAATGATACATTTAAAATATGATTAAACTTTTTTTAAATACAGAGTGTGACCTTGCAGGTAGACAGCGGCTAGCCTAACTGATTAATGTCAGTAGTTGGCTTTACATGTGTCCCTCTGGCTGGCAGTACGTCTGCATTTGACTGACGCGTTGATCCGGATGTTATTCTGCAACTGTTGCTCGTACACTACTACTTGTATAACTCTCTATTATACACTGTGTATAATTTATAATACAATTGTACAGCCCTTTAAGATACCTTTACGGTTGATATAAATATAAAAGTTTGTTTTTTATTATTTCAATAGGTGTGGTTCAATATCAAGCAGAATGATTTTGGGATTTCTTATGATCAGCCTCGAAGAAAACAATTGACAATAAAAATATAAAACTTGTATGTACATGAAAGATTTCTGCAGATGATTTATATCGCTTAGAAAATCAGTTTCTTAAGAATAAAAACACGCTTTTCATTCAACTACGTGTCAATTCTCGAAGTTATAATCAGTGTGTATGCTGTAAAACATTAGATACTATATATCAGCGGTTTTTACTTAGGCAATATTACAAAATTTTACTAGTTCTTCTAAATTTCTTCTGCCTTCAGAGAAGTGTATTTTCCTGACTAAAAATTGATTGCATCACTTAATCCCTAATAAAATACATTGCTATAATTTAAGTTAAAACATTTGTTAAATGGTGACCTAAGCTAAAGCTTACTGCTTACATACTTTTGCCAATTTATATTCAACTTACAGTTTATTATAGTACATTTTATGATCACATAAGATTCCCTTAATTTCTAACTCCAATATTTTACCTAATTCAGACAATTTTGATTTAATTGTTCCTTTCAACTCGTTAAAAGTGTTGTTGTGTAAGGTTTGTTAATTTTCATTTCTTTTCCAGGTCAACATCACTTCTTACGACATTTAAGGTACGTGTAGATCACTAGTAACATAATATGCTTTTTCAAAAGTAATGATTATTTATATAGTCACAATTGAGATGAGAGTATGATATGTCTTACAAAAGGAAACCGCGGAATTGTCTGCGCTTCCAAGGACTATATTACATCGGGCTTGTGGCACTGAAAGGCTCTTCGACTCCCATTCAATCTGCGGTATCCTGTATTAAACCTCTATAGAGCGGCCATCTTCCTTTTACATTCTCTTTTTCCCAAGCACGCTGAACAATTCCTTTATAGGGTATTTGCGCTTTTCACATCCATACTAAACGAACCTTTTGAGTTCAGCGCTGACCTTCCTTTTTGTGAGTGTGGAGAGAAATTCCCATCACCAATATTTCCTTTGTTCAAACCATAACTACTCACAAAGTCTACCTGTTTCCCACGGTTATATTTTTTAAACGGTTGCAATGTAAATACAGAAAATTGTTTTATTTTGAACCTTTAAATTTAAAGTCTACATTGTGTGATAAAATAAACAGTGTAATATACAGGATGAGACTGAAGACTGGATACATACCTTAGGAGAACAACTTTTATGAGCTATGGAATAGTTTGATATTCCGTTTAACTCCTACACAATCAAATATATTAAAACAGATTATATATCTGTATTATTTCTAATAATGAGGCTGTAAAAATGATTAGCCATACAACCTCCTTCCCAAGTAAAATATTCTACTCTAACTAAGATGGTGTCTTTCAAGATGACAGCAGCTATCACCGTAGTTCCTACTAGTCTCGCCTCTACCTACAGACACCTCATACCGGACGCCATTATGACGTTTTGGGTTATTAGACTTTTATATGGTAGTCCGGTAAAATAAGGATGCAACCTCGGAATGAAAGATAATAAGCTGAAAATTTGCATACGTCTTTATTTTGATGGTATAAAACTTACCTCAAAAGTCTCATATAATCACGTGTACGCGTCTTTAGATATTTAAGGTCAAAGTTCACGAAAATCAGTTTTTTGCAAATATCTCGTTTCCCTTACGCTAAATGACTTTGAAGGTGGTTAGAGAAAATTGTTAGAACGGAAAATTCTCTTCAACTTTTGTATAAAGTAAATTTTATATACGTTCAAAACCCTTTTTGAGATACAGCGCAAAGAGTAGGGGACCGCTTACCTGTATATGCTATAATGCGAGGTCAGCCAGTAGAATACAATCAATAAATGAGTTATATTGTTAATTATTCACTTACTATTATAATTATTATTACTTAGTACTATAATTAGTATTGTTAGCATTATTATCATTATTATAAATTTTTATTATTACCATTATTATTATTTATTATTTTTAATAGACCATATTTATAGATATTAATTATAAATTATATATTCTCTACATAATATTTATTTTTAATTTTTACCAAAACATACAATATTAAAAGAAATATTTCAAATGAATTTTAATTATATATTTATTTATTGATCCAATAATCAATTTATAAAAATTACAAATATAAAATATTTGTTTTCATTTATTAATGATTAATATTTTTGTTTTAATTTTCTTCTTTTTCTTCTTCCTCGGCTGTTCAATATCGGATTCACTATCATCATTCTCGTTTACTAAAGTATCAGAATAGAAAGATTCAAGAATCTCAGGTGCATATTCACTTTCTTCATTGAAAACCATCTGAAGTTGATGAGGTGTTGAGGCCATGATTGTCCAGTACACTGCCCACAAATTAAAGTGCATCGCAATCCTGATTTCCTGCATCCGCAATTAGAACCACAACCTTTCTTGCAATTGCAAAATATTGTATTCAGCAGTTCTTCTGGTGCTGGTGGTAATAATGTTGTTATTGGTTCCAGGAGTTCATTTTGAACTACCCAGCCGAATTCCTGGAGTTCTAAATCATTTCCCAACCAAAGTTGGGTCTGATAATAGACACGAAGGATATGCTGACGAGCTGCTGTACTTGAAAGTGGAAGACTTGATAAACTGCACTGGTTTGTTGAGTCTTGTTCATTTGATGAACTGAGTGTATCGAAAAACACTTCTGATTTCGGAGCATTATACGTTGCTAAGAAAATTACGTACTCCATTTTCAAATAATTCTTGTACAGAGCAGTTTTTTTAATAATTGAGTCTGATTGATTTAAATCGTGATTTTTTCTAACAGTTTGATAAACGATATTTTACCTTTTTTATAAAGTGCAGAAGTCGCATCACATCCACTAAATGCGTGTAAAAATGAGGGTATTTATCAAAACTTTTCGAAGAAATCCAGTTTTGTCTCCACATTACCCTTACCATTAAAAAATAAATTCTTGTTGATGTGATTGAGCACGTCCTATCAAGATAACTAGCAAATCAATATCTTCCCTTATAATGACAGAAGTTTTTTTTTTAAGTTCAGACTCTGCAATAGCTGTTTCTACAATGAGAACATCAGCATCATCTCTGATATTAACAGAGATATTAACAGTTTTTAATTTGTTGATAATCATGTCTATAAATATTTTTTTTATTAGATGAATGCGATAAAAACTTTTTCTTGGCTGAATGCCACCTCCATTGTTTCATCAAAGCGGAGTACGTAAGATTTTGAAACACCAGCAGTTCTTCTTAATTGTTCCATTGCTTTAATGTCCTTAGTGTAGTCTGAGTAACCATCAAATACAACAGCGATACTTGACCCATAATGTGTTTGTAAATATTTGACGTATTTATTCAAAATATCAGAGATAGTATCATCTTTATTCCATACAAACCATATGCAAGAGAAATCCACCATCGATGATATATGTTGTAGTGGTTTCGTCTAGGTATATTAAATAATAATAAAAAATTTAATAATAATGATGATAATGCTAACAATACTAATAGTACTAAGTAGTAATAATAATAATAGTAAGTGAATAATTAACAATATAACTCATTTATTGTATTCTACTGGCTGACCTCGCATTATAGTATATACAGGTAAGCGGTCCCCTACTCTTTGCGCTGTATCTCAAAAAGGGGTTGAACGTACATAAAATTACTTTATACAAAAGTTGAAGAGAATTTTTTCGTTCTACAATTTCTCTAACCACCTTCAAAGTCATTTAGCGTAAGGGAAACGAGATATTTGCAAAAAATGATTTTCGTGAACTTTGACCTTAAATATCTAAAGACGCGTACACGTGATTATATGAGACTTTTGAGGTAAGTTTTATACCATCAAAATAAAGACGTATGCAAATTTTCAGCTTATTATCTTTCATTCCGAGGTTTGCATCCTTATTTTGCCTTATTTTACTGAGTTATGGACGTATCCAGACATTTCCTTAGCCCTATGTAATTGTAATGTTTCTTTTTTGAAAGAACACAGTATATGGGATCATTGTACGCTTTATGTTATTAAAAAAAAAAAACGAAAATATTATTAATTTCGCAACTCGTACATGTTGGAATAAGTCTAGGATTCGTACGAAATACAGGAAATACCATGCCATTGGAAACTTCGTTAGGTAAAGGAAACTAGTAAATTAATGTCCAATTAGTTCAATAATTTAATTCCATAATAAAATGTTTGATTAATTAACCAATTAATTTTATAATTACTTATTGTGTATTTGTTGCTACATTTTATTTTTATTTTTGTCAAGTAGTTCTATTTTATTTAATTAATGCACGCATGTAAATATTTTGGAAATAAACTATGATTCAATTCATTTTATTCATTTGAAAGAATACTTACATTTCCATTTAGCCCATTGTAAATTCCTGATTTGCTTGTATATTTCCAGTGTAGTCTATTTATACTCTATCCAATTCTAATACAGTTCTGCAGATTTTCGAAAATCTTAATAATATTATAAATTCAATATTATTAAGAATATATAATATGAATATATATATAAAGCCTTTGTTTGCTTTGATGTCACGCTTAAACTACTCAACTTATTTCATGAAATTTTACATGGACATTCTTACGGTTCCTGGGATGAATATAGGCCTATTCGTATTTCAAAAATCCCTCCCCCACTGGTCGTTAAAGTAACGAAAATGCCACCTTGGTCTCTAAGGTTGTATAATATTATTTTAATGAGCCTGTCAAATGTTCTATGTAAACATTATTTATTATTTTTTATTTGTTTATATTTATAGTGAGTAAATTTTCTAAAGAATAGATTTTTTATTGCGAATCAAGATTTTAGATTTTAGCGATTAAGGTAAGTACTAATCTACCTTATACGATATTATAAAACGTAAGAAGGTCAAAATTGGACTCCAAAGACTCCCTTTGAACAAGTCTAAAAGAAATATGTTAGATGAAATTTGGACGGACAGTTCTTTTGAACTAATCTGCCAATTCCAGCTATAAATTGCCTAAAATCTCTAAAATGTTCAAACACTTGTACTATAAATTTAAAGAATGATATAAAACCCATCTTAGTTCCCTTTTGACAGCAGTAGGGTTCTCTGATCGGTGATATATATTTTCTTGATCGGAAAGCAAAACTAAATCAACTATGGAGTAAAAAAAAGACTAAGAATGAAGTAAATTACAATGGCCATAATTATACTTTTTGAAATATTTTCTTGATCTAGGCAACAAGACAAACTCAATATTGGTATCAGAAATAAAATTTAAACAATCAGTAGTCATAAACTTGCGACGCCTACTAAATTGAGTGCAAAGGAGCGGGTAAATGCTAGCAGTGCAGATATAAGATATAATGTAGTCTAACTTTTATTATATATTTAAGGACTGTTATAAAACCTATGTAATTTGTCTTTTTGACAAAAGTGGGCTTCTCAGAACTGTGTATACACATTTTCTTGATCGGGAGAGAGGCAAAAGCAGTTTTTGAGAAAAAAATACCAAGAACGGAGTAAGTTAAATAATCATAAATATTCACTTTTTAATATATTTTATTCATCGTGGCAAAGTCAACATTAGCGTCGGAAATATTATTAACTCTAACCAAAAGTGCTCATATAGGCGCAAAACCTGAGAAATTGCGTTGAAGCCGTGGGTAACTGCCAGTGTTTATATAAATTGCGAATACATTTTAGAAAGTTTTATAATATTTGGATTGTAAACATTCCGGAAGCGCTAATCCAAGGTAGCTCCAAAGACGAAGAGGACCTATTGCAGAAATCAACGCCTCAGGGATCGCGATTCGACAAACAGCAATCTACTTCCGACTTCCACCGTCAGTAGAGCTGCCAACATTCCAGGTCCTTTGATGTTGACTTTTAGAACCAGAGCCGTGCGCCAGGCTGCTGTTTCGCTTTTGTGTCATGTCAGTGAACCGAACACATTTCTTTAGTTTTATTACCCCTCATAGTAGAATTCATAACAAGGTTTTTTTCAATGGATCTTTATGATTGTGTGAGTAAGATCTTTACTACTTTTTGACGTGACAACGTCTTAAATTAGGTTGCGGCTCGGAGTCACTCATGAAAAAGTGTAACGCCCGGTAACGTTACGATGCCCGTCCAGTGGGTCCGCCGCACGGGATCCGCACGGGATAAAGCAGATAACTGTGTTTATTCGTGAAAATGTGGAGTGCTTAGATTCGTCATTTACAACAACTACAACAATAAAGGTAAATAATTGTACACTGATATTTCATTATCGTAAACTATGATTGATTGATTAATTGTTAGATTGACACAAAAGTTGAGAAACTGAGTTTATAGGTTACGTCATACTATTGACAAATGTTGATAGTGTTAAGTAAATTATTAGTTTAAATCACTCTGCAATCAATCGTAATTCAGTCGATTGAGAAGAAACAGCGCGTATTGCTAGTCAAACATTTAAAATAACAAATTATAACCTCTAACCTGTCATAACAGTGCGACCAAACAAACGAACTAAACCGACCAATCACCACGCGCGGAGTTAGAATTTAACTGTGTTTAGCTAGAATTTCAAATTCCAATGTTAGTAAATGTTTTATTCAACTTTACCATTTACAATAACAAATTTTAATTAATTTCAAATTATGTACAATGTTTTAGTAAACAAAATATATTTCTATAGTTAAAATTTGTGCAATTCTTATTTTCATTCAATTCCTTGTTCCTATTGTGCAATTTAATAATATTCATATCAATAAATATTCTACCGAGAAAAAGACGTTGTCACGTAAAATCTTCGCCCGTAAAACCGACTTTACAGGCAACCATAATTTTTGTTTTAAGTATAGTTTGCATGCAAAATCGGCTTGTTGTGAATGTTTTCATGGTTGCACTTCGAAAAAAGTCTATATAACTTTACTGAACATAACTTCCTGAGGCCAAAACCAACCCCAGTTCCTAAGCTTATACAACTATGTTACGTCTCTTTTAAAAAAAGTCCAAACATGATGGAATTTTGTACAATTGATTTAATAAATATCTAGTTAAGTTCTTTGGCCAACCATTGGTACGCCATTTCAATCCAATATAACGACCGTTCGATTAAAAGAAATCACATTATTTATAATGGACCTAGGGAAAAAAATGTGTTGAAATACTACATACAATATTTCTTTTTTTATATCCCGAGTTGTTTTCGAGATATCTAACACATGTAAAATAATTCGATATTTTCGATCACCAAGCCCTGGCAAAATAATTGCTGAAATAAATTCAAACATTACAAAAATTGATCTGATAAAATCTCGGCTAAGTTCATTGCCCGGCTACATCATTTTGTTCCAATATGACGGCCGTTAAAACTGTAACATTTTACATCCCTTTCTTTTGTGGACCCTGAAAAAGTAGTTTTTAAACAAATGTACTTGGATTTCTGTGCTTCTAAAATGAAATATATTAATATTTTTCTGCTGTCACAAAATCTGCCTACTTCTTCTGACTGAGTCTGTAGGACAGTTTTATTAATAAGCAATCATTGTTGCACTTAATGAATTAAAATGCTTAATACACAAATAATTGCTGTCAGCTACACTAACTTATACAGTTCAGAACAGATGTAGAAGTGGAGTCATAAATTGTAAAATCATAAAAATAAGTAAACATTGGAAAAAATGAATATAAATTCATAGTATTGATGGATTCTAGTAACTGTGCACGATATGCGGTAATATTGGTCATGTAACATAGAACAGGTGTTACATTTTAGCTTTTGGTGGATTATAAAAAGTTGTAAAGATCTGACGAGTAAATGGGGGAAAAGTACGAGAGATTTTGAAGGAATTTTAGGGACTGTTCACTAACTGCGTTTTGAGATCTTGCTCTATTTGGTTTGTAAGAAAGTAAATTACAAACAACCATTTGTGTTCACATTGGCAGGAAATTTTGTAATGTGTGTTTTAAATCGTGCCAAACAGCAGGACGTGTGAAAGTGAAGTGAGATATACTACCACCTCACACCTCACGAGGTTCGCATTCTTACCCACCTTCCAGCGCACATATTAGAGGTGACCAGCCTCTTTCCGAGGCCAATATTTGTCTTGGCTGTGAAGTATGAACAATATTAAAACGTTTTATTTATCAATTTTTGTGATATTTTAATTTAGCCACGTTCTTAATTCCTGCACCGATTTTTACACTTCGACCGCTGCGTTGTTTTATTTCTATTTATACTCAAACTTTTATTTATTTAACCATATGTTTTTTTAAGATAATAGAGTACGTATTGTGAATATTGATTATCACATGTAATTTAAGAAAATACAAAGTGTTCAGGAAACATTTATGCTGTATTTGGCTGAGTTTTTACCTAAATTCGACGAAAAGTTACTAGTTCACTTCCTTTGCAAAGTTACTAGAATTAGTACTATATAGTTGTTAAAGTTTGGAAATTTCAAACATAAAACTCGGTAAGTATACCAAAATAATATCACATATATGTTCTTATAGTTACAATTTTAATGGTCTGTCCAATGTTACTGCTGTATTCTACTTGGACTATTTACTGGTTTTATGAAGATATTTTCAACCGCTATATGAAAAATTGGCGAGTACGCATTAATATAAAACTAATTCCATCATGCATTTTTTATTTATTTGGTATGTTTCCCTAATATTATAAAACTTTTTAGTGTTACATTCACAAAACAAATGGTTTTTACAAAATCAAGCTAAAGCTAATTATAAATGTATTTTTACAGTTTGCTATATGTTATATTACAAAAATATTATTTTTAATGATTGACTGTTATATATTGATCATGTCTGAACAAATTTATCAGAAAATAAATCATAAAGGAACATTAAAAATCATTCGCTTTCCAAGTGGAAACTGCGTATAAATTAAAATCTGAAAGGGTGGTGAAAAGTAGTTCTCAGCGAGTAAATTAACATTAAAACATATAAGGAGATTAACAGCTAAAAGCAAATATATCCTGTTAGCTGAGCCGATCCCTGCGCATATTTGTACGAATGAATATCTTCATATAAGGAGAGCTCTCCGTGGTTTTATGAAAGTTAAACGAGAGGATATGTTTATTGCAAAAAAGTCTTTTGACTTTTAAACAGAGTGAGATTTGTTGTAGCAATATACGGAATATGTGGTGTTTTAAGGAATAACATTCCTTATTTTTTCTATCTATTTTACTACAGTTGCCAATAGCATAGTGTAATGGATACGGCGGTTATCGCAAAGGTAACCGGACCGGATCAAGCAACGTTGAGCGTGTCTGCCGCTTGATTGGGTGACCGCTGGGCGATCCTGCCCTTGCAAGCAGCCCCAGCCCGCCTACCCGACCATAGGTGAAAATTCGAAAGTCATTTTTAAGCCGTTGGTCTCCTCGTTAAGTGTGTGTCGTTTTTAAAATAAAGCATATAAGAACGAAAAAATAACTAAACAAGCTCATTTGATTATCTTTAAGGGACGTTATCAGCAAAAACAAAAAAATCCATTAAACCAAAAAAAATCCATTACTTGAAAATTTGGGGAATTATAGATTATTATAATGTTTTAATTTGTATGTGGGCTATATTTTTGGGGGTGATGTTAGACACTTAAAATTATTATTTTATATTCATGTTTAGAATCAATCGCAAGCTCTTATAAACTCGCTTTTGTGGATTTGAAATACATCTGACAGCAGATTCTGCCCCGCATGGAATTCCCAATTTCCAATGTTAATTTTGTAACAGTATTTGTTAAATTTAGTTTAAACAGCTGATTACTAAAACAAAGTGCTGCTCAGGCAATTACGGTCAGTCCAATAACTAACTTAAAATCAGTTTAATGGTTATAACATTTACTAACCAACGGTATATAATCTGATTTTTTAAGGTGGCTTACACTCGTAATAATTCGCATTCATATTAACCTACATTCTTCATCATCCAGATTAGAAAATAATTTTTTAAATGTATTTATAGAAAATAAACTTCTAACCCAAGAAACAAGATTTTGAAGTAGCCACTTTGAAATAAATACGACACGTAAATATACAAAAATATGGGTTTCAGGCCACACCTTACTAAATACTTTCAAATTTTAAGTGAGTAATCGTGAATTTAATGTCCTTTTAATAATTACTTTGTTTAACTTATGGAATTTTTGGATATGGTCGCAAATATGATCAATATGTCAGATTATAAATATTGAGTGATTCTATTAGGTTCACTCAATTTATAATAGAGTTCTTTATATTAGAATTAGTGTTATAAATACAGGCCTTTTACCTACAAGCGATTATTATACATCTGGTTTTCAAAATAACTACTAGTAATTTATTTATTAAATAAATAAAAAAAACTATCACAATATAATAAAATATGAACAAAACATACTTATTCTTACAGAAGCGATTCAAACGTTGTAATAAATTTTAATTTTTTCTCATATGCAGTTCAGGATAAGTGGGCAAGGTCACAGGAGATTGTACAGTTTTAGGCCAAAATTTCCAAACCCTTTTCCTCCCATCTATAATGAGACCTTAGGGAAGTGCAGCTTCCCGCTCTGCCGGGTGCCTCGCCAAGGGACCTCCTCCCGATGTGAGAGTTCCTCATGAAGATAGGACAGCTAAGGACTTATGCACAAAACAGCAATTCTATATTCTACATACTGTTTCCATTGGTATCATATGTATAGATTCTCGGTAAGCAGAAACATGATCAAACCACAATGCGGCGTCTGCATTCTCTCAATCCTGTCTGCATCCTCTTTGAGATGATGTCGCAATACGCTAGGAAACAGGAGTAGAACACCGACAAAACCAGACTGAATGAACTGTAATTTAACAGACTCAGGTTGCAGTGTTCTAAACCGGTACAATGCCATCAATCTACCTTGAGCCCGCTGGCAAGCAAGTGTCACATGATCAGAACTTGACAGATCACTGTCCAGTAACACCCCAAGCGATTTCACTGCCCCATAAACGGCCAGATTCTGACCTTGAAGCTCAACTTGCACAGGGACTCTCATTCACTCTTATCAGCACATGAGGTACTGCTATATGAATCACTGCGCCTTTACTATTCATTATGTGATAATACGTTGTTTTTACTTGATGTGTACGAAATGGTTTACCGTTGACTCAATAAATGAAAATGAAATGAAATGACAATTAAATAGTGTTAGTAAATTTTGAAAATACCATAGAATACACATGTATTTTGATAATTTTGTTCAATAATTTTCAACTAAATCAGTGCTCTAAATGAAATTAACTCTTCAACCAACACAATAAGCCATTGCATAAACAAAAAGTGTTTTCTGTGCCAAGGGTGTGTACTGTGGAGAATGAAGTAAGGCCTGCGGTGAGCCAGTGGTTCGGAACAGTGTAAGTCATGTAAAGTGCTGTCAATCTTCTGGAAGTTCACTCTAGGCTGCACGGTCTGTTACATGAACACGCTTTACCTCATGTTATGGGTCTTCATTACGGCCTTCGACTCGTTTGATGGACACCTATGATAATACTACAACAAAAAACCGGAGAACCCTCACCTACTTCCAGGTCGGTCGTCTGGAGTAATAATTATATTACTCGTCCTTACACAATATAATTTGTACTACCAACAGAGTCTACTGGTAAATTAGGCTCAGTCCAGATTTATACATCCTTTTACGATTTTATTGATGTATGTGAACGTTTTACAATCTAAGGTATCCAACATAACTTACCATAGTGATAATACATTTAGTAGAAACTTTGACCATTTCATAGGCAGATCGTTAGCCACGCCTATTACTCGAAAGAGAGGACGAACATTTCATTTTCTCTCTGCTTGTATATTTGCCTGTAATATGCACAATATTTTGAGAACTAACTGACGTACAGACTTGAAATTTTTACTGCAGCTTTATTTCTATATGAGCAACATCGAATTTGATTATGGTAGTTGCCCTCCAAGATATTGGGCGGAGTGTTAGCGAACATATATATTGGTATTATGGGTGGCTATAGTGATGACAATAAAAAAGTTGTATGATAACTAAATTGTTAAACACATTGGGTACAAACATAATATGCCATTATAACATGTGTACCACATATAGACTGATACAATGCGCTATAGACTTAAAAACTTGCGTGCAACTCAGTGAAGCCCTTTTACGCGACACGTGGTTTTGCGTAATTTTATTGTGCACGTAGTTCCAAGAAAAGATACGGATAAATGAAAACTTGTGTGGTGTTATATAGAGCATTATATACAGTACAACGTCCATCCTAGCATTGTAAAAATGGTGTTGAGATAGTTGGTATAATCTACTCCTGTATTCCAGTTTCCTTCTCAAAGTAACCGATTTAATTCAAAAGGCAAGACATTAGATCGAATTAAGATAGGTAAGTAAAGCTCTGTTTTCTAGGATTTTTACGATAGTATCAAACGCGAGAAAAAAGTTTGTAAAGAATTTAAAAATTAAACCTCGTAATTTGCTATTTCTCGCATGAGGTGACTTAATTACTTGTAATTTGTAAATCTGTTGCATGAATAAAACTAGATATTCAACAAAATAGTTTTAAGCAATGTTAATGCTTTAAATTAACACTTTAAAAATAAAATAGTGATAGTTAATTCAGCATAAAAGATAATTTTATTTTTAATTGGGCAAGACTATGGAGTATTACTGCCATACAAATTTAGCTCACGTCCAAAAAAATATTCTGTTGTGATAGTCTGGATGTTTGCTTTGACGTTAATATTTGTACGGAAGCCAGAAGCTCTAGTCAGCTTATAATGACTAGCTGAGATCAAAAAGGTAGTTGAAAGTTGGGTTTTTATAAAGCCAGCTAATTTAAGCAAGCTCTAATTAAAAATGTCTGTGGCGCCAAACAATAAAGGTTAACTGGACGAGGACTTTACAGTGACAAAGAGCTCTGTAATCACGTGTGTACGTACATAAAGCTATGACTGTAATTACGTACTTATGTTAGACGTTATCATTAAAGTTGTTGTCAAAGTGTGGTTAGATAAACGTAATAGGTTTCTTACATTCAAAAGATTTGTACCTTGGAGAGCTTATGTATGATTTATTTGTATTTCGCTTCAATGATTCAATTGTAATACTTGGATTGGGAAAGTATTATTACACTTTGTTTATTGGAGAATAAATATACAAAATTAAATGTAACTTGTACTTACAGTACCTTTTATTGATCAATCGATGGTGCATAGTTTTACTAATAAATCATACCAAATAGTAGTTTCTAGCAATAATACTAGACTCATAATTATGTTTTTTTCAGCAATAAAACACTTTTTAAGCTTTGCACTAAAAAACGATATAAGCGTTGTGAAAATTTAAGTAACACAAATTTTAAAACAAAAATAAAGATAGTCAAATATTTTAATTAATTACAAAATGAATAGAATAAGGTGTAGGAAAGGTAGTGAAAGAAAGTAAAAAATTGTTATTCACTTTTTAATTTCTATTTAATGTTGGTCATACATACATAGGTGATTGTGTATAATGGATTCGTTCTTTTAACCTGTTAGGACTATTACAGTCAGTCACCTATCACTTAAGATACATATTAGTAATATACAGCCAACTCCAAATTAAATGTTATTATAGTGAACAAACGCTTATTAACGTGTCGACATCATATACCATATATTTTATAAAGTGTAATCTACGTTAAGAGTTATATCATTGTCTCATAAGGTGGACAATTAAGTGCACTGTGACGTTTTAGACTCGATCCCAAAGCACGGTGGAGCAACCAAGTTTTCTACACATAACGTAGCTATAGTGGGGGGGGGGGGTTTGATTCAATGTGGATGTTGAGTTTAGCTCCAGTTCACCTTCTCTAAGTAAATTAACCCTTCCCACCATAGCTACCTTATGTGTAGAGAGCTCGGTTGATCCACATCTCCCTGCTTACAAAATTAGTCTCAAACACTCATGATTATCATTAATACATGCTATCAAACTAGCTTTTGCTGAGTCTTAAATTAAAAACTTTAAAATTTTATTAGTGATTCATTTATTATTATTTTTGAACGTTAAAACACTGAGATAATCATTTCTAATTCTGTCTGCCATTATCAAATGGAAATCATTGTCTTTGTCATCAGTTTAACTTGTTTTATTACATCTTCAACTGTTCGGTATGAATATATTAGAGAAGAGAAGGATGGTATCTTTCTACAATAATATGGGGATGTAAAATTTACATCTCAGATCTAGAATCTCTCTCAATCCAGCGAGGAGACGAGGGAAAGATTGCTTTTCACAACAAATAAACAGAACACTCCTTAATCTCCACAAGACTGACGTTCCAGGCTGAAAACCAATATCACTTACCTGCATGGTGATGGGACAATTTATTAGGCAGACGTTTTCTGTATTTCATGTTTTCCAGTGCCTGTATTGTATTTTAGACTCCGTTGTGTTGTCATTCACACACAACATAAAAAGCACACAATATGTTATGGTGAGTGGGTAAAAAACTTTGTATACACTTTTTATTTAACATGATATAATCGTACACCACTGTATTACATTGTTACTTCAAAATTTTGTTACGTAAAATAAGCTTTTGTTCAAGTCGCTCTACGTAGTTTTAATATATCTTAATATATATTAATGTAACGGATTTTTATGTATTGAATACACTTCTGGCCAAGTAGTAAACACTAGATAAAAACACTCCATATAGTAGGTATGCGTTGAGAACTTGTATATTTAATTGGTATTAAAATACTGTGGCAATATAATATGTTAATACAATACATTTCCTGACTATCTTTTTTGGAAACAATTATTTATTTATTATTTATATTGTTTCAAAAAACTCTTGAGATACAGAAGTTTAATTTTGCACACATATTTTTTACATATCGAAACACAAGTGGACTTTTTTCAAATATGGCGTAGGTAAGTTTATGTAAAATGAAAAGTTATTAAACAAATCCTTAAATTGTTAGACAAGTAAATAAAAAAGACGTAATAATATACAATTAGGTAAATTATAATTAATTACAAAAATTACTTTACCAATTTTCTACACGATTAAATTATTGATACTATTCTTTAAAGTAAGCGCCCGAAAGAAAAATCACACGCCTAAATGTTTGTTCATTGAATCTCATGCTCCAAGGTTATTTATAAGAAAAATGTATCTAATTAATATCTAACTCTTAAAACCTTCGACCTAGAACTCTTCCTTAACACGAAAACTCTTACTCCTTCCACTAACTCTGTAGCATGTTGAAACCTTGTAAAGAATTCTGAAACGGTTCTTTACAGTCGACCAGGTCACGGACGAGACAACAAGGAGCAGTCAAGTTGAACAAAATCACTGTTACGGAGGTGCCCTTGATGATAATGACGTCACTGTTTGTGGTGTTTGCACTGAACACTGTGACCGCAGGCTTATCACCTTACCTTCAATGTCATTTGCACATTTCACGCATCTCTTATCTTTTCATTGTCTAACAAAGTTCTTTAGATTTCATGCAATCTGTAAAAAGTGTTTTATTCTTTAAGATATTTTACTGCACATTAATATGTATAAATATATGAGAAACCATTAGCGTAGTGGTTAGGAATGCTCGTCCGAAGAGTGATATATCTGGTTTTGAGTTACAACAGTTTATCTTGTAACAAATTGCATTTATTTTATTATACTTGTAAAATTTATTTTCTGAAGTTAAAAGCCACTAATTGTATAAAGAGAAAAGGAATAAAATATTTGTCACTAATCTGTGAAGTAGATAATATAATCTCTTTTACTATCAAGAAAGTAATACAGTATTTCAACAATTTTTATGAGCTGCTATTTATTCAATATGATATAGATATTGCTTGCGGACTTGCCCTTTTGATGGTAATAGCTTTACTTTTATCATCCAGGGGATGGCAAAATTTCTCGTCTGTCTTTCCTCACGATATCATTAGAACAAACCGACCTATATACTTAAAATTTGCCTTGAGATTGATTTCTATATAGGTAACACAGAGTTCGATGATGGTGCATGTCATGAAATGGGATTTAACTGAGTTATCAAACACTTTTAAATCTTAGAAGTAGCCTTGATAGAAACGAGACGATCGTAGAAGAAACAGATTTGTAATGAAAACGTTTACAAACCTATAATATTTTATGTGACAGTAAAATTATATAATTAGATTCATTTTTTTGGATTAGTTGCAAGACATTCATTCTGTCGGATAATTCGATATTCAAATGTCTAGATTTATTTATATGTGGACAACATGGTATTCGATGATGGGTATGTCACTTTATGGGATTTGGCTGAGCGTTAGATTAGCCTAGTTAGGTTCCGCAAGACATCTTGCGAAGGGTTGCAACTGAAGACTTTATGCATGAAACTCTAATGACTGAGCTTTAGCTAAACCTAACACTCGAGATGCTAAAAGTTTCATTTCTGTTTGTCTGTTTGTACGTCCGTCTTTCTTTCTGTCTGTTTACACGATATCTCGAAAACGAATTCACTGAAAGAACTGAAATTATGCATGAAGTTTCATTTCTAAATAGGCAACATTGACTTTAATAATGGTGCATGTATCTTCATTTTGGATTTGGCTGAGTGTTAGCGAATATTTTTACATTAGTTTTATGAGTGATCATTATGGCAACGGAAAAACGCCAAAATAGATTAATTTTTAAACAGATTACAACCATATAAGATTTGAACATGTACAATTTTTATTCATACAGCAAAAAAAAATTCATAAAGTGAAAATCAATGTTAAAAGTCAGTGAGGAGATTTGATTTCAGCGCACTCTAGCAATGCATCGCCCTCCATAGCTCACAGAAACTTTTATTATTTGAATAAACATAAAGCTACTAAACATAACTGAATGAACACAAATGTAAATGTATCGTGCGGCAACATATCCCGATAAAGGTTTCATCCATAGACTTTAAATGTTCCATGAAACTTCATTCCTACATAGACAAGAAGGTTTTGCATGACAGTACATATTTAGCCATGGAATTTCGGCTGAGCGTAATGCTTCTTTTATATAATTGTATGTCTGCCCGCAGGACATCTTGGATATGAAACGAGTTATAGATTTAAGATCTATATGCAACCTTAGTGAAGTTGTTAATCTTCGTGTTAAGCAACACATAAATGTTGTTGAAGCCTGTCATGCAGTAGGCTGACAAAATTTCTCTTCTGTATGCCTGTGGAGTAGGCTGACAAAATTTCTCTTCTGTATGCCTGTGGACTATATACATGTACTTTTTGTGTTATTGTCTTAATGCACCTCTGTTCACAGGACATCTCGAAACCAAATTAGTTATAATAGACTTGAAATGTTACATGGAACTTCAGTGAAGCGAGTTACGTATGGACTGGCGTACTCCAGTCTATAAATCACGGAATTAGTTAGTTATTTATTTAAATAATATAACTCCACCCTTGAACTTAATTAGGCCTACTTTATAACCGAATGAGATAATTTTCCTTGGAACTTGATCTAATTTATAACTGACCGCAGACATAACATTAGTAACCTTGTCCATTTATTGCTGATTGAAATTCATTATCTGTTTTTCAGTACATAGCTGCCAACTTCCTGGTTTTTTTTATATTGGCTCGTGGTTTTTGTTGTTGGCGTAAACTTCCATTGGGAATATTGCCAACCGTATTGAACGTATTTCTTATATATTTATTATTAATTAATCGAAAGAGAATGAATTTAAAACATAAGTTGACAATTAAAGAATATATTAGTAGTTTTCTGAGCGTTAGCGAATTTACGATTTATCGAAAACAAACTAACATATAGACTTGAAAATTTGCAAGAAGCTTCAGTTCTATATAGGCAACACTGATTTTGATTATGGAGTTTGGTTGAATGTTAACAAATAAATAAATATTTTTACATTGGTTTTAAGGGTAACCAAGAATATTTGCATGGAACTTTATTTATACATACACGAAAATAAGTTCTATGAGGGTGCATGTAAAACCATGGGATTTGCATTCGTTAAAGCCTCTCGCTTAGTTGGCTGACAATTTCTCCTTGGGGGGGGGGGGGTAAGTTTTCTTTTCTGTATGATTTTTTAAATAATTTTTCTGTATGCAGCACGTGGTGTGGCGTACTTCTACATTATATATCACAATTTGATCTTTCATAGAAACTTATGAGTGAAAGATGACGATAATATTTTTCAGTCTTTATTTTGATGTAGATGCTTTACATATGAAAATATTATGAATATTTGAAGGAGCCAAATTTACGAATGTTATCTATAGGTTTATATTACTTACAGTCAAAACAGTCCATTAAAAACATTTATGGTCATCAGAATGTACACTTGTACGGTACACTTCTATTAATTATTTTGATGGTAATAGAAAAAGGCTACGTTATGCAATAAATGTAAGATTCACAATAAGTGTTTTGCAGTATATTACTCAGCAAGGAACGCGGTGTCTGGTAAGGCAGTCCAGTTGTAATGTTTATTACCAAGAACATAGCGCAATGGTAACCCTCAGGTGGAGCTTATTGAAAGGATTATAAACACAATGTCTGGAAAACAAGAAAGTGAATTGAAAGGGGTTTTTTTTGCAGAAGCTCCAAGTTCAAGTGGGCTTTAATTAAAATTTCTGTGGCCCTTCCTCGACCAACAGTTAGAGCCGAAACAAAAGTTGGACAGCTTTCCTCAACTGGCCAACGGCAATGATTCGATGATCAATAATTTAATCCCTTAGTTAGGTGACCTTATTCCGCTTGACTACAAGTCAGTTGTTATGTTATCGGCATGAATTGTTCGTGAATAGTGATGTAAATAATTTACAATTGTTTGTTGTTTGTTGATTATATGTTTATTTTAATACTCACAAAAATAGCATCTTTAAAACTTTTAACCCAATTTTCGTACATTTCGGTCTCAAAGTGACTTTTGTGGACCAAATTTATTTTTTTAATCTGTGTAATTAACCTATATTGTTTAATAATGTATAGAATTTACTTTTAAAATAATATTTTTCATTCAATGATATATTACAACTAATTTTGGCACTTGAATGAATTTTACACTGTTATATTTTAATTGACATCGTCATTCGTCGTATCCCTCGTATTTTTCCTCGTATAAATTAACTGTCGTATCCATTTTATCTCGTATATAAAATGTCTAGATTAATTATAATGTTGATTTAACTAGTACTATTAAAATTGCAGCTTATTTTATATCCGATAATGTTTTTAAAGCTTTTTTAGGTTCTTTTAATGTAATTTTGAAGCATCGGTTGGTCTGTCAAGTATGAAAGGTTTGAAATTTGCTGCCTTTAAACTTTTCCCAATGTTAAATTTTGAGTTTGGTACTGATTTATTTATTGATTTAAATATATTTTTAAGGGTAATATTATTAGAAGTTCAAGATGCTAGTTGATATCCTTTTCTAAATAACAATTTGTTAATGTCGTGGCTATGTTTTCGGAGATACAGTAATCGTATTTATTTAAAGTACTTTGTTCTTTCTTTTTGTTTTCCTGTTTCGTACGAGGTTTTAATTATGTATTAATCGCGCTTTTTTATATCTAGTATTTTGGGCAGTGTATGTGATGATTTATAATTATTTATCGTGTAATCTGTTAATTATTAATCTGAATCCAGCCTTTTGTTTCGAGGCGCCGGTGATTTGTTGAGGAAGAGGTACCTTAATTTGTGTAATACAAATAATTTGACCACAAGTTACATACTTACGATATATAAACTCTTATATTGTATACAATCTACTTCCATATATTTTTAAAATTTCATTTATGGGAAGAGTGAAATCAATGAAATAAGGATGTATAGCTTATTGTATCAAATGATTTTGATAGTTAATATTTATAAATTTAAGGGAAATATTCACGCTACTAAGGGAGGTTTTTATTTTGAATCATTGAATTAGTTGTCTGTTATGTACATAATTCTAATCAGACCATCACTTAAGTTTTGTGACGAGGCCGATGGTTAAGATTAAGGCGAGAATATGTCCTAATACTCTAAAATCTCGTAATTGATAATATTTTAGAAATATGGTTACATCTGATAATTCAATTTTAGAAAATACAAGTTCCGTCATAAAAGATTATCTTCACATTAAGTATCCTTCACATTTTCTCTTCAGATTCTGTCTCATTAACTGCCCCCCACTAAAAAAAAAAAAAAATAAATAAAAAAAAAAAAAAAAAAAAAAAAAACGGTTCCTCAAGTTATAATTACATTGAAACTTATTGTTTTCAATTTCACTATAATATATGAAATCATTTATAGTTCATACTAAGGTATAAATATATGCAGAATATTTTAAATTATATGTATGTTTTGTATTTTCCTCCTATACTATTAATAGACGTTAAGGGCAGCGACCATTAAGCTGACGCAGAGACTTGACCAGTAATCACTGTCACTGGCCAGGTCGCCTTTGCTCGTAAAGGAACAGGTAATCAAGGGAGTAGTGGTTGCTGTGATCAGGACCAATCACCGCATCATCTCCAAACAGCTTGATCCTAAAATTAATCATTACAAGCACTAGCTGTAAACATGATAGTTGAAACCGCTTTCACCTAAGGTATTTTGGAGTTTTGTATAAATTTATGAGGTAGAATAAAATTACATTGAATGGATTTCTTTAAGAACATAGTTTTATATTTCTTCTTATGTTTTATTGTGGTTTAGAAATGTTTAAAAACAATTTTTGAGAAAATAAATTTTCAGTACGTATTTGTTAGAAACCCGTAAATTATAAAACAATGTACGTCTAGTATAACGATATCTTAGCTAAATTATAAGCTTTAAAATTACTTTATTTTCTATATTTTTGTGAACTTCCTACAAAAGGTTTTTATTATTATGAGTGACAAGATTTTGGACATTTGCCATAGTTAAAAAAATAGAACACTACGTTTCGAAGTTTGGTATCCATTCTCTTCTTCAGGGCCCAAAAACGTAAGGTATGTGGTTATAGCCAAACATCTCTCACCTTATGTGGTCCGTTTAATGTATGACTTATGTGTACAGTTTGCTTGCCCAATGCACACACACACACATTCGACATATCTAAGGCACAGTACATATCATATATGTATGCATTGGACAACCAAACTGTACACATACGTCATACATTACACGGACCACATAAGGTGAGAGACTGCTAGGTTATAACCTAGCACCTTTAGTACATTTAGTACTTTGTTTTTTTGACACATGACTGGGTCTGATAGCTATAATTTGGCGAGTTAATCGCTATAATTTTTTATTTTTTCCATCTTATTGTTTTCTCATAACTTAACGTTTTTGACAGAAACCGAAGATAGAACATCCCAATCCTCAAAAAATAATGTTCTAATTTTGTAACTTACAACAATGCCCAATGTCCAGTTACCTTTTCAAATAATCCGTCACCAAATTATAAACTTTAATCAAGGCATGAGATGAGTACAATTTTTTTATGGAAAATATAAATTTGTTCTCCTTTTATGTTGATTGCTTTCCTGAGATCAGGGAGTTTAATGGAGGTAAACAACCATCAACTTATCGAACCAACAGGTAAACAGTTATTTCGGGAGAGGGTTAAGGGAGATAAGGAAGGAGGTTATCAGAACAAATGGTTATGGTACGTGTTCTCCATGTACGCTTTACCTTGGATAACTTTGCACATTCTACACTTACTTAATACAGAGAGGCTTCAGTTCCATCTTCGATATTCAAACAGGGGTTTAAACTATCTTCATTATAGATTTAAAACGTTTTATACTGGCAGTCTCTAAAATATCTGGATAGGCTTAGTGGTATTGTAGCTTATGTTGAGACAAACGTATTTTATGCCATGATCATATGTGTAGTATATACAAAATATGTTTATATTGTGGATTGGCTTTTAATCATTTACTTATTTTAGACTAATAAACATTTTGAACTATAGAAATTAATTACATTTATGTATTACATCAAACAATAATAAAGATAGTACAGATAATCTGTTAGCTGTGTTATCCCAACAAGGTCTCTAAAATTATAATTACAATGGTAAATGATATATTATTTAGTATGCCAGGGTTTCCTTATTCTTGACTTAAAGGATAGAAAGAGTACACAGTATAGATGACGAACGACTTCATGTCCGGTCGTGTACGGTCTTGGAGAATTTATTTATCAACTCTAAATAACATCCCTAACTTTTTAAGGGTTGTCTAAGATTTATTTTTCCCTCATAAATAATTTTATTTCATGACGGTTTTAAATAAACAATATTAATTTTTTCCTGTGTATTTAGGTTTTTATATGAGACGTCCTTTTATCCAATTTGAGACTCCCATTTATGTTAACGAAATGTGACTATATATACAATGGTTCTTAAAGCACCGAATTAGTTTTAGCTAAATATTGCCACGTAATTAATATACATATCCATATTTCAAATTTAAATATTTAAGACTTACAATAATATTTTTCATTGGAAATAAAGTTAAAATATAATGTCAGAATATTTTGTGTGTCTGAATTTCCTTATTTAATAGTTTTTATTTTTAAACGTTTTTAAAGGTTTGAATGCATAGACAATGCGTGTTTCATACAGGTTTTAAGCCAATCAAATATAATATTGCATTCGTTATCTGCATTTAAAATAAAACGTTATATAACTTACTTTTTTATTTTGTGTTACTCCCATTTTATTATCTACTTTCTGAGAACAATGAAAGGAGACTAGATAATGAGGAAGAAGGCTTTATGAAATACGCCATTAATTAGTCAAAGGGTTGTTTGTTGACTCGTCTAGTGATCAGAGTGAATAGCGAATCAACACGGACCTACGTGAAAATATCGTTATCTCGTATTAATCTAGTGAAAATGTGCTAATTATTATAGAGCTGACAATAACAAGCTATCTTCATGTACACAGTTTAGGCAAATATAGAAATCTGTATATGTTTGCATATTTGTGACGTTAGAGACCTTCCATCAGAACACCGTGTCTCATTCCGATGTTTATAAATTTAATTTTATATAAACCAACTCATTACAGGTATTACATTTACAGCAATAATTAAATATCATAAAATCAGTTTTCCCAGTACTTTATCGAAGCAAGTGTTATGTAATGAGTTTAAATGGAGAATTATTTATTTAACCAAGCAAAGTTAGGACAGCATGCACACGTCTTACACTTGACTTGGCATACAGGGTGTTCAGTAAGTGTTCAAATACCTTGGGAATTTGTTCTGCATATAAAAATGACAAAAAATCCGTCTATATGTCTGTATTTGTTTTTTATAAAAAAGTATATCCTTGAACCAATTGTATTAAACTTTGGTAGACCTTTTTTTAACATAAAATATTAACAATATATTTTTACACATTTTAAAATTGCGGACGTTAATAGGTTATGAGTTATTTTGATGGAATAATTAATAATTTAAAAATATTTTTAATTTGGCAAATTAGAAATCGATAGTGGCAATATGTCTTTAGTTTATGTTAAATATTCTAAAATTCGACCACAATCCAAAAGATTACCTTTGAAAAGCACATAAAGCAAATGCTGAACAATTAGTTCAAGTTATTGTGGATTGATAGAGTTGAAGAAGTAAAGCTGTTTAACTTCTTATCAGTTGCTGAACTTCTGTAAACCATCGGAAATTGCCCTTCCAACTTGGCCCATTGTGTAATCATTTCAGTTCTTATACATTCATGTTAAATGATATGTATTGCTGTTAGTGAGTCTTATTATAGAATTCAAGCAAATTTTATACTTTAGTGTGATCGCATACTAAGTAAATTTAAATCTCCTGGTAATACATAAAATCGACTCTAACACGGAATTGTGCTCTAGATATGCTTTTAGTGTGGAAGTTATGCACAGTTTGTTATAACACAATGTGGACAAATATATTTATTACACATGCATATTTTAAAGTTACTCACGTTTAAAATTATGTATTATTTTGTGAATTTGCCTTAAAATTTAACCTTTAGTATTTAAACCGTTTCGGCAATAATCAAGTTATTTTAAAACTTATGCACAAAGTTAAAGTTTTGGCATATATAGATTCTTTAAGCATTTTTATTAAATTCTTTTTACATTTTTAATATAAAGAGAACACAAGTTCACGAAGTTGATAAAAATATAATTTCATTATTTTAAATATAACTAACACCTATGGAAATAACAAAGTATTGACCAGTGCAGGACCCAACAGGTAATTTGCATTGTATAACCAATAAGCGCACAACCTGTTCATCGTAAACGAACAGACCGACGATTTTGCTGAAAATGGTAACTTTTAGGTTCTTTTTCTAATTTTCTGACGGTGAGGTCAGATAATTAGTGCTGTAGATAAACCTAAAGGTTATCCTGAAAGAATTAAGCAGTATCAGATTTATTTGAGAGATGAAATATTTTATGGATTCGAATATCCATTTTCATTAAAACATGTGAAGGCTTTTGAAAAAAGAAGTTTTGTGTTTTACGGTTGTATTGATGTGTGCCAAGGTAAGAAAAATATGATGGGAGGAAAAATTATCGTTTTATATGATTCAACATATCCTTCTGTTTTGACTTCTGCTGAAACTAGCGCTGATGACGATGTTGTACGGAATGCTGACGATACATTGCATAGACAAGTTGTGTGCTTATACAAAGCAAATTAGCTCTTGGCTCCTAGAATGAAAGGATGAATGCATCATGTAATCATGCATGTCCATTTATCAACAATCTAACATAGCACTCTACTGAGTGGAGTGGGGACCTAGGTAGAGTGCCATGTACAAGGATCCTCGCTCTACCATAGGTTGACCTTTGTCGTTAGCAGAATCTATTTGTGTTTGGCACAAAGGTTTATGTTATTACAGATGTTTAGAATAATCATTTGAATGACTGGCAAAATTTAAAGAAGATGAGACTTTATAGTCTCATGTAAATGATATGTTACAATAATCTATTTACAGATTACTGTAACATACCATTAAATTATTCTCTATTCCTGTGTGACGTACAACTCATTAAATTATTAATAGATTAATAAATAAGTCAGCGTTTAAAAGAAGAATGCAGAATATTTCCTGACATTTGCTATCGTTCAGTGGTACACATTAGATCATATGCAGATCCTAAAATGTAGTGTTTCTGATTTCTTCTATCAATAAAAATGGAAAATCTTCGGAACAATTTTGATTCCTTCACAATTATTCCATCGTCAAAAAAAGTCAAAGAAGTGTTTAAAAGGATGAAATATACTGAAAAACATATACTGTTATAACAAAAGCATTGCAATATTAAGATGAATTCCAAATATTGTTTTTCCATAGATATGCCTCGATCTAGTCCGGTAGATTACAAACGAAACTCTTGGATACATAACTATAGAAATACACGCGAAGAATCTTCATCTTTGATTAACGTTGGTTATGATTATATTAATATTTTGTGGGATGCAAACAATGCTATTTGACAGTCCCGTAGATAGTTCAAATAATAATATAATGACAAAGTACATCTAACACCGTCTCAGATGAGTTAGTGTGTTCATATGAAAGTTTATTATGTTGCTATTCTGTGAACGTGTCCCTCTCCTATTTTTCATATTTTTATATGAATTAGTAAAACATGTTTTTTTGTATTAAAAGCGCCTTGTATCCAAAATGTAGTAATACTGATAAGTACACTTGCACTATTGTTATTAGTTAGAAATGTACTTCCATTTTAAAGTTATTAATCTTTTTGCTTGTTTTCGCGTAAAATTTGATAGTCACCACAATACTTTCAAAAAGGTACTTTTCTAACTTTAGCTTTTGATTTTGGTATTGTAATTGAATAGTAAAAAGGTTGTTCATACCTTAATTAATAATGAATTGTCAAACGTCATCAAAATATTAGAACTTGTATGTATAATACGTATTAATAATATAATATGTTCACAATAATATTGATGTAAATTTGACAAATTAACGGTATTTACTAATCTCATCTATTTATTTAGAGTAAGTCTGTGTTTATTTTCAAAAACTAAGTTCAGTGCTACAGATTTATTAATGCAAATTTATTTTTTAACAAGTTTTTATTTAAATTACATTGATGTGTTGTTATAAATGTTTGATTTTATAATTATAAAAGTTATAGTTAACTTTCTTGTGCATTGCAATTTACTTATATATTTTTGCTATGTGTATATTTATATGCAGTTCTACTAATTTCTTAAATTTTAAGTATAATTAGTACTCTTTTATGTACTAACTTTATGTTAATAAATGTTGAAATATCCATTATAAAATTAGTTAAAACACATATTAAATTGAAAAATCATTAATATGATAATTTTTAATGTGAAAGTGTGAATAGTTATAATGTATTATTCATATAAATACGTTAACGTATGTTAAGGAGTGCATAGATCGCGTGAGCGTTTTCGTAGTACTGACCACTGACCACCGACCGTTCCTAATTCGGAAGTCATTTCAAAGAAAACCTGCTCGGAAAGTTTATAAAAAAATTATTATATTTAGAATTATAAATATTAACGTAATTAATGATTTTAGTATGTGGAATATTATAGAACAAACGTGAAAGTTTATTGGCATATTGAGGCCTTTCGTGGACAAAACAGATGACGAACGATTTTTTAAAACAACCCAGTGACGCTTGAAAATGTGCTCGTTTATCATTTCCAATTTATATTACAGTC
The DNA here is from genome assembly GCF_021130785.1 of Homalodisca vitripennis. NCBI lineage: Eukaryota > Metazoa > Arthropoda > Insecta > Hemiptera > Cicadellidae > Homalodisca > Homalodisca vitripennis. The sequence goes on along the minus strand of NC_060210.1, from coordinate 132,789,765 downwards.
GTGTCCTTGCAAAGTAACGTCAGAAAAGTTGCGATCGCTTGATCAAGAAGTACGTGCTTTGGTTCGTCGATGTTTCAGGCGGTCAAACGGTGTGTTTAAGGCCTTTCCCACGCTACAGTTCGAGACGTTAGACCGGACGTCTACTCCCAGGCTTTCATCATTTCTGGTTTTATGCTCATCTGGTTGCAATTTTACTTCATAAGAATAAGCACTGTGGTCACATTGGATGTCTAGTGACAAGATGTTTGACTTGAGTCAAAGTTTTCCACGTATTTTAGTGATCAAATAAAATTTGCTTATAATATACTTGTTCGGATCACCATTTACTGAAAGTTGTATTAACATTTTTTTTGAAAACTAGCTTCTGTTACATTGTTTTATTTTATAATGAAAAAAATTATCATTATTGGAGATTGGGTCGGTCCTGCACCGACCCAAAGACCTAATGGCTGCGAGATGTTCTTTAAGTTTTAGGTATTAATTTGTTTTTAAATTCACCAAATAGCCGTCGACAAAGTGATCACTATCAAACTTCAGTCTCGTAGATCCATTGTGTGTCATTGACACCCAGGAATTCAATGGTAGATGGTTCGAGTGCTGCGAAGATACCAATTACGGATGCAACCAGACTTTCAGTCTATGTCGGAGCAAGTTAGACATACATGTAGAGGACATTAACATCGTCATCACTTCATGAATAATAACGTGGAGCGGGATTCGGCTGGTTTTAGAGGATATAGTTCTTGGTGGATCTTGGCAGTTACGGGGAATCATGGGAAGGATTCTTCTGAGTGACTTTTTGAGCCTCAGCTGGTGGAATAAATTTACCACTGAAAATGTAGAGACTGTCCAGCAGCCGGACAATGCAGGGTCTGGTGAATTTAATTGGGGTTACAAAAAGTGGACCAGCACCCATGCTGTTATTCCTTTTCTCTTTGTATGGTTACTCAACTATTCCGTTGGAATCAGAAAAGATGACTAAGTCAAAGATGAATTTCACACTTTCAAAATCACACATAGTTAAATTTTAAAGTTTGGATTTCGTAAAAATATTTTAATTGGAAACTTATTGTAATATAGATGGGAAGAAAGGACTTAAGCATAAGTAAAACGTAAATTTTACACAGAGGAATTAATCCTTTTCTATCTAATTATCCGATAATTATCTGAGCCGGTGAGAAAAGGCAGATCTGGAATTTTGAATTTTAACTGGGAAATTTGGGAAATCTACCTTTTTTTATCTAGATTTCGGGGGAAGATTGCATCAGAGTTTCTTGCTGGTTATGGAGACCACCACAGCATTAAACCTCTTGTATTCTAAAAATAACGCAAGAAAAACACAAACTCCGCACCGTGGGATTATCTTCCTTCTTTATCAGGATGGTGGGAGAGAAATACACCCTGTTTTCTTGTTCGTTATTGAAAACTCCATAGCACCAAACTCCTCTCCTTGGAGTTTTGGAAGAACATCAGGAATCATACACTGGAGGTATATCTGTGCTGGATGATAGTATAGAGGCATTCACACCTTACCAGAGAGTTGATAGAGTGATCAATGACCACTATATTCTGATAAATGAGGCGTTCTTTGGATTGCTATATTAAACCGAAGACTTTTTCACAAATAAGTGTTAAAAATTTAGCAGGAGACGTGGCGATAATGTACTGAGTCACCGTAGCAGTAACCACTCATATAATTAATGAGTTAGTTGTTTTTAGTTATTCGTACGAGTATATTATACTTATAACTAGTTACAGTTTGTCCAAAGCTTTGTTATTCTCTTTTTTGTAAGGAGATATATATTAAATAATATAAGGTAACGTTCTTAAAACTAAAACTTAATGCGTTTTTAAAAATATGGTCCGTCCTTAATAGGACTTCATCTGATGTTTTTACATCAAATTGTGTTAATTGCAAATATAAGGTATGCGTTGAAACAGTTTAAACAATGTGGCGTATCAGTAATTAGGTTGGTTTCCAGAGAAACAAATATTCAATAATTGAGCAATTGATTATTTGCTATACAACAACGTAAAACTAACAAACATAACAATAAAGCTAATAAATAAACGGGAATTACAAACTCATCTGAGCCACATTTCATTATTGTCTAATCATATTACGTGTACCAAATGAACGTATAATGTGATGCAATCTGCCGTGTATTGTGGTTTATACTATCAATGCCTTTATAATTAAATGAAATTGAGACCTAGATTTACTCATGTTAATTAATCTGTATTACTTCACCAAAACAGCTGTTGCGTATGCAGGCAGTGCAGTGAAACTTATTTGAGCTTGGCGCTTGGCCAACACCGAAAAAAATTTAACAATGAGTAACTAATTTAAAATTTAGGGTTTAATAGATTGAAAGTTTTGATACTTATTATTAAAAACATTACTTATGTCTTAAATTTGAAGTTAAATTACTCCCAGGTAAAATATACGTAATTAAATAAGTAGCAGGAGAAGGCGCAAAAGAAAAGAAAAAAACTTTTCCCTGTTCCTCTTACTTATAGAGGTTGATAATTGTTTAATAGTTACCAGCACTAACGTAGGACTTAAAGGTTATTTGTTTGTTTATCAGTAGTCAATGAAGAATCTGAAGTGTAAAATAAAGTCCTGACACGACATATAGTATTAAAAAAAAAGAAAACTGATGAACAATAAACTATACAACCCAGGAATATACTTTATAAGAAATGTATTACTTATTAGAGATGTAGCCTCAAAAAGTGTTTGATAAAATTATATACAATAATAAACCTTTTTCACACTTTTGATATATTTTTTTTTGTTTCGTACGATTTACATTTCAAATTCTAAGAATTCATCATCAGGTACATTTTTAAGTTAAGGTAAATTATAAAAATAAATAATTGAAACCAGATATGACATTTTTTACTACCTTGGTGGCTAAATTTGTTGTATTTAATTTTATATGTGGTCTATATTTATTGAAATGTACATCGTACGAAATAAAAAAATATATCAAAAGTGTGAAAAAGGTTTATTATTGTATATAGTTGTATTAATTATTTGAACCTGATAAATATTTTATGATTAAGATACATAAAGTATTTAATGAGCACACTGTACACACGTATATATTTATCGTTAATCTTGATGACTGGTAATAGCCTAATTTAAGTTAAAACAAGATGTACAAAAAGCCTGTTAGGGAGAATATTGATCCATGGTACTGTAGTTTTTTTAATGTTACCTAGGAAGTAAAAATATTAAAACCTGTCAGAGATAACCAGGGCGAGCGAACGAGAGCGAGGGTCTCTCCACTTCCCTGTCCGAGGTAATCCCTCTCGGCCCGAGTGTGATGGGGGATTGGGCTGTCCTGCGAAAGCTCCTGAATTAGCGTTATCAGTCTGCCTGCCAATTATTCCTGAAGCATTATTTACAAAGCAATCCTGGATTCGTTGTTCAGTGATCGAACTTGGTATATAATTTCATTGGTTAAAAGACAAATTATTAATTTTATTCTAACCAAATTACTATGTTTTCAATTCTTTAGCTGTATATTTCTATATAGGTGTATAGTTTATAACCTAGTAGTTCGATATAATGATAAAAACATAGATTAACTGAATATATTTGTACATTTAACCTCTCTTTTTAGGTGATATTTAAAAACAGGGTTTTTTTATTGAACATTACATAAATTGTTGTTTACTAAAATTTTCAAAACATAAAAAAAATTGTTTTTGAATAAAAGCTAAACAATTTTTAACATTTAGTTTTTAAGTAAAAATCTATAACTTATAGAGAACTGTTTTAAAGTAACTCAGATTCCACGTATGTAAAATATTGGATAGCATTATTTAAAAACGTAAAAAAATAAAAATGACATTGATTTTATTTTTGGCTGTAACGTGCGGATATGTTGACATTGTCACGTAGCTATGGTGGGAAAGGTTGATTCAATTTGATTGTTTGATTGTTAGCTTAGTCCATCTTCCACTTAGTACAGCGTCTGGAATAAGACGCTGTCACAGACTTGACTCCTGGAATCTGGAGTCATGTTCGTCTGAAGAGATCCAAAAACCCTAGAACGTAGAAGCTCTAAATGAACTCTTTAAATAGTTTCATCCTTTCAACTCTGCTCTAAGCTGATAGCTGAACTAGAGCTAAACTCAACATTCACATTAAATCAACTCTTCCTACCATAGCTACGTTATATGTAGAAATCTCGCTTGTTCCACTCTGCTTAGAGGTCGCGTCCAAAACCGAAGTGCACTCAATTGTGTATTTGATGAGACAGTGAGAATTCCTGTTCACATATTATACTACACTATATATTGTAGTCTATGTGCCTCTGATGTCGAAACGATGTAAAGAGTTCATTTGAGCTTCCTCGTCGACGACTTTTTGTAGATCTCTTCAGATGAATATGACTCCAGACTCTGTACTAAGAAGAAAGGGGAACTGTAGCTAAAATCAGCATTCACATTGACATTTTGTTGAACAAAAGTGTAATATCCTTTAAATATGTGATGTACATGTAAATGTATAACAATATGCCATTAATGTTTTTTATATCAATAGACACAGATTGAAAATAGTTTTGGATATCAATGTGATACGGACCGCACCATACGATTGTTGTAAAACTAACGTATCCTCTATCTCTCTATGAGACTAGCGACATAGGGTTCCTGGCAGATCTGGTATATTGCAATATACAAATATTAAACTTGGCAGTATAGGTTTCCCGGCAAAGTCGTAGTCCTTTATGTGGCTAGCAAGATAGCAGATCGATAGGAGACCTGTGTTTATTCGATACCCCCTCGAGGCTTCTAATATAAGTAGTGGGCAAAGCCGGTGAATTCTCAATTCCAACAGGAGACTGTAGAAAAGACCTAGAAGTTGAGTGCCACTGCTACCTTGTACAACCTCAGTGCATAACTACATTTTGTTTTAGTATCGATAAAGTAATTTTGGCTCTGGAAATAATTTAACCAAAATAAACAAACGCACTGACTGAATGCATTGAGTTTAAATCTCTTTATCGGATTGTCTGACGGTGATAAATATTATTTTTTGACGTGACAACGTCTTAAATTAGGTTGCGGCTAGGAGTCACTCATAAAAAAGTGTAACGCCCGGTAACGTTACGATGCCCGTCCAGTGGGTCCGCCGCACGGGATCCGCACGGGATAAAGCAGATAACTGTGGGTCCGCCGCACGGGATAAAGCAGATAACTATGTTTATTCGTGAAAATGTGGAGTGCTTAGATTCGTCATTTACAACAACTACAACAATAAAGGTAAATAATTGTACACTGATATTTCATTATCGTAAACTATGATTGATTGATTAATTGTTAGATTGACACAAAAGTTGAGAAACTGAGTTTATAGGTTATGTCATACTATTGACAAACGTTGATAGTTTTAAGTAAATTATTAGTTTAAATCACTCTGCAATCAATCGTAATTCAGTCGATTGAGAAGAAACAGCGCGTATTGCTAGTCAAACATTTAAAATAACAAATTATAACCTCTAACCTGTCATAACAGTGCGACCAAACAAACGAACTAAACCGACCAATCACCACGCGCGAAGTTAGAATTTAACTGTGTTTAGCAAGAATTTCAAATTCCAATTTTAGTAAATGTTTTATTCAACTTTACCATTTACAATAACAAATTTTAATTCATTTCAAATTATGTACAATGTTTTAGTAAACAAAATATATTTCTATAGTTAAAATTTGTGCAATTCTTATTTTCATTCAATTCCTTGTTCCTATTGTGCAATTTAATAATATTCATATCAATAAATATTCTACCGAGAAAAAGACGTTGTCACGTAAAATCTTCGCCCGTAAAACCGACTTTACAGGCAACCAAAATTTTTTTTTTTGCCTCACAGGTTTTAAATATATCAAGCTAAGAAAACTATTATGTATGTGTGGAAGCAATCGTCGTTCTAAACGGCTTACTGTAATATGTGCTTTGGAATTTGCTTTGTAATCTCTGTTTAATAATCAGGGTCTGGCTAAAGTTCTGTTTTGTTAACCTATTATAACATTAAACCATAATTAATGTTAGCTGTAACTGTTCATTCTATGGGCAACTCTATTGTGACGTTACGTTACGTAAATTAGTGTTTATATTGGGAGTTCTTCCTAGTAGTAGTCACACTGATTGAAACTATCCGCGCTTTAGGGTTTTATTTATTTTTATTATCTGATTATATAGTAAATAGGACTTTAAATGGTTTGGTTGGAAAAATCAAAGCAGAACATGTCGTTGTAAAATTTGCAGGGCACCATGTTAATATTAAATGTTATCTTCAAAGAAAGTTTCTTACGTACCTCCAAAGTTGATTTTATAGCAAATGAATCATAAATAATACAGTTTCAGTTGTAGTTTTATCATTATTAGGCCACTAACAGACTATCTTTTGTAATGCCTGCCTTGTTAATGGTGGGATTAGCGCGCCACCTTCATTCTTATAGTTTTTGTATGTTTGAACTGGCAATAAATTAAACTATTGTTTTTAAATGAAAGCAAATTGTACTTGTTACTTTATTTATATTGTTCTAGGTGATGTAAAGGCCGTTAATAACCTCTCCAAGTTCTTTATTTAAAGGTTGCTTTGGACAATAAAGATTGTTTATAGCTAGCAGACAACCAATAATTCAAAGGTTATGTGTTATTAGTTTTATGGAAGAATAGAAATATGTTTGGTTTTATTAATAATTTTCTCTCTGTCAAATTATATTTTATATTAAAGCATTCAATAACAGAAAAGCCTGTCTCAAAACTAATTTTGAAATTCAGAGGTGATTTGGAAGCTTCCGGTTATTTTAGACAACTTTTGGACACTCAGCAGTTTTACACATTTATAAGTATTGGAAAAACATTAAAGATACTTTTAAAGGCACACTTTGGATTTTTAACGAAGATTTGGAGTGTTTAAAGAAGTCTTTGGCAGAATACAAACACATACAAAATTAAAAATAAAAATATTTTGTACTGTGATTTATTCTTTTTTATATATAATTTTTTATATATATATTATATATTAGTTTATAATGTGTATGTAATTTGTTGACTAAATACAATATAGCATTGTAGCATTTCGTGGTAACGTCAAAGCTTAGATAATTAATTATTTCTGTACTTACAACCTGATTTTGTTTGGTTTTGCCAATTATGCGTCTCTGACAAAACTATTACATTTCTTGGGACATTCTTATAATGTATAATTTTGTATAGCAATTTAGCGTCACTTTAAAAATAAAAACTTCACTTCTGTGGAGTGGAAAGTTTTGCGTTACAGTTTACAACTGGATGAATAGAAAACAAACTTTTTGTTCTGAAAGTAATAACTAGCTGAACAATCAGCAATAGAACAGAATATTGTTTAGCAAAGTACTTTATATCAATCCCATTGGTTTTTATTTAAAAATGCATACTGTGGTAGTGCAGTATGTGAACCGACAACTAACCACATCAAATAAAACCGCGTTTGGCTTTTCTTTCTGTTTGATGAAAGACAAACTGACGTAACGGGACAAGTCCATTACGAGATTAAACCGCTGCAAGACCGGAGCTGTTTTGTTTAAGATACCTTTACAAACTTTTGTAACACATTAGTGATACCCTGTACCTACTCGTAGTAAACACCGTTAGCAAACAAAAATTAAAGTATGTATTTTAAATAAAATCGTTCGCTTATGATTAAAAATAAGTGTAGTGTATGTGTTTAAAGTATACAGTGTGAATTAAAAGGATGGACACGCTCTGTTTAGTTTTTGATAGATAAAAATGGAGGGATGGAACTCGGGACACATTTAAAAATTTGAGCTGCCCCTCCAAAATTCCTTTTTGGGATAATGGGGAAATGTGTAAAAGTGACTAAAAGGTTCAGTTCTATTTCCTAAAAAGGTGTCAAGGTGTACCGAATTCCATCCCTCCATCAAAAAATAAACAGAGTGTATCCATACTTTGAACTCACACTGTACATATAAATACACTAATACAAAGGAGTTTCTAAGGACCCAGTGTAGTAAAATGTTGTCAAAAAAAGGACCGAGATACGGACGAATAGCCCTTTTGATCTTTTGGTCCCAAAATCAATAAAGTTCTTTCTTGGACGAAGGGGGAACATTTGTACCTAGTTTTACGTTTATGGGTTTTTATATTAAAACCTATCGCAGAAAACGGCAGATGAACAGAGAGACTATCCTTTGACTATTTAATTACAAAATTAGTAGGATTTTTATTAAGAGCAAGACAAACCAAATTTTCAAGTCTCTGAAGTGTTTCTATCAAGACAACGCAAAGCATGGATAGAAAGATAGACATACGGACTTCTCTTTGGCCTTCTGACCCCAAACTAATAGTGTTCTTCCTCGGACTTAGAGGAATCTATGTACCAAGTGCCAAATCTCTGTAACCGTCCTATTAAGAATAATCGCACAGACATACGGGCAGAGAACGACAAGGGTTAAGAAGCCGCTCTTATCAGGTTCAGAAGGAAGGAGTATTCCACACCACATGTCGCGAAACGGACTTCGCTAAGGTTCATGCAAAATTTCGCATATAGCTCATTTTTCTCTCGATAAGTCCTATAGGAAAATAGACAGACAGAAACCATACAGCATACAAATTCTTACATCCACCTAGCAGACAAAAAAAGGAAATTGTGGTAACATTCTTAGTGATAGGACATGCATTATCATAAAACTTATTTAATTTTATTTGTAATGTTTCTATCACAACTTAATATGGCCTACTGCTACTACTGGCCTACGGGTATAACAATAGTGAGTGCTCGCTCACTACACACAGTTTCCGTAGTGTAGCGGTTATCACGTGTGCTTCACACGCACAAGGTCCCCGGTTCGATCCCGGGCGGAAACAGCTATACTTTTTATCACAGACAGTAATGTATTGTTTATAATTTTATTGAAATTTCGATACTAGCTTTTGCCACACATAAGGTCGTAAAAAGTAAAATACAACTCCCTTCGATTTTAAAAACAAACTTGTTTTTTTACTTTATTGTAGGATGCAAAACTTTATATTAAATTAAACTAATAACAGTTGAGGTTTTCTATGTGTCCTACATGAAAGAACAAAATTTTGACCTTAAAGCCTACATTAATCACTAAAAAAATGATACATGAGTTTTTTACTCGAAAATTTAACACTCACCCACTGAACGAAATAGTTCAAAATCTGTTCTGAAATGTTAAATTAATATTACAAAATAATCGAAAATGTCATCCACAAATGTTACTCAAAGAAATACAATAAACTAAAAACGCATTATTTCTTTTGCGACTAAACTAAAAAGTTACACTTTGACACGTTAATAAGTTACTTAAAAAAATTACTTGAAAAAAATTACTAATTCACAAACATCTTCAATATCACATGAAATACAATTTTTCAATCCATTCTCGATTTAGTTCTCATGAAAGATAGACAGGCAAACAGTCATACATGAAAGAAATATTTGCATCCCTCGGCAGGCAAAAAAAATTTGTTAGCCTACAAAATGCTTCAATGACGCTGAACCATTTTCCGCAGTTAAAAATTCAGTATTCTATATTGTATGTATTTGTATATGTTGAAATGAAGTTTAATGCAAAATTAAAATTATACACTCGTTTCTCCTGCTTTATGACATATTTACATTTTTCAATAAGTTAGGTTTCATAGCAGTGTTAAAGTAATGTTTGAAAAATGTGCGCTGAAATCAGACATGGTTACCGACTTTTAACATTTATTTCACTGTATTTTTTCTTTTACTGTATGAATAATCTACACTATAGTGTTAATGTGTCACTTGTAAAAATTTCACATGATTGTATTCAGCTTAATAACAAATGTATGTACTCTGTTATTTTTCATTGTCATCATTGTTGCCCATAAGACGAATTTAAAAATATTTGCTATCGCTGAGCCAAATCCCATGGAGTGACATGCAGCAGCATCAAACTCAGTGTTGCTAAAAGAAGCTTCATATAAAATTACAGGCCTCTAGGCGAGTTCGTCTTCGAGACATCGTTCGGACAGTCAGACAGTCAGATAGACTATCATACAGACAGAAATGACATTTTTCCAGCTCCACGATTTAACGCTTCGTTAACGCTTAGCCAATATAACTTTTTGCAAAATTTAATGTCTGGAGATGAAATTTTATTAAAAATATAAATGAAATAGAGTTAGTGGCAACATGTTTGAACCCAATGGATCCTAAACCTCCATTTTTAGCGAGTTTTCTTTAATTTACCCTTTGTTAAATAGAGTGTGTCTACAAAACCATGTCACACTTGTAATTGTTTATACTCGTAGATACTCTATTATTGATCAGAGGTCTATGAAACAGATGTAAATGAAACCGCTATTTACTAAATTTAGCTTTCATTAGTTGAGTTACCCATTGCTGTCATCATGTGTGGGTCACGTAGCAACTTTGCAAATAAAAGGCAATTCTTTTTGATGGCAAAGTTTAATTGTGTGATTTTAGTGCAACGTATCAACTGTTTTATGGACATCCATCCCCCTGGAGCAGCATTTACTGATGGGATAAGAAGGAAACAAGCAGATTATTGTTCTAACTGCGGACAGGTAAGCTAAAACAAGGATATGAAAATACCGAGAACATTACAAACAGTTTTGTAATAAGTCCAAAAAGTCTGTGTGGAACGTGATCGTGAATCGAAAGTCTTTGCCTACTGTTCACAATGTTTTGAAGAAAAGAAATTGACTCTCGTCAGCTGGGATAGTTTTGGTGGGGATCTAATGGAATCGAATGGGAAGGTATCGAAATGTTGGAAAATATCAAACGTTATTTTTGTACAGTATATAATTTCACACACTTAAAACTACCCCCTTGACACTTAAACAATCGTTATAAAACCATCACAAAATGAGATGAAGAGATTAAAAGTTTCTATTTTCAGTCAAATAATCGGTAATTTAGTCGATTGCAGTATATTTAATAAGATCAATATTATTTTAACGTTGCTATAAATTTTGAACATGTGCATATAAGATACCTGATACTGGGTTCCATTCTAAATTTTGGGAATAAATATTTACCGTAGTAATAAAGGAATAAAAGTTGGGACTAGTGACAAATATGGTTCAAGGAGCCGTTCTCTCTCCAATATGAGAAATTTAAATTTCAGAAAACAAGCGAGCGCAGCGAACCCGGAACGATTGCAAATGAAAGAATTGAACCAGACACAGTGCTACACTTAGGCAGTTTTACCTTTATTGTTAACATACGATATTGAACAACTTCTGATAAAAAAATATTCTTTATTACATTAGGAAGATGAAATCAGTTATTTACAATTAGTTACTCTGAATAAAGACATAAATACCCAAATTTATTTATTAAATTTGAAGGTGTGGGGAAATTATATGGTTTTGGAGTCAAGTTTGTTGTTTCAATTGACATAAATAGCTTGCTCAGCTCTGTACTTGGTGAATATATTTTTTCTCAAGGTGAAAAAATGAACTTTCCTCTTTTGATTCACAATCTATTACATGATATTAAAACAAGTGCTTCACTTTATATCTTAGGGAAACAAAGTTACTTTTTCTTAATTTGGATTAAAGTAAATATTTACTCCTTTTTAAACAGTGAAAAAGCTAGCGAAATTATTGGATAGTGTACATATAATTTAGTTAGTCACAGTTGGCATTTTCTTCCTCAAAGCTGCTCTTGTATGGAAGGTGTGATAAGGGAGAGACTTATTTCCGAACTAGGCTCAGTAAAGAGGTTGTTTCTTGTTCTCATTAAAACAAGTGTTTTCTGTACTAACAACCGGTAGCGAAACTACTGTATAAGTACAAGTACTTGTTTTTGTACTGGTGGGCAATGTTTCTCGTATTGGAGATAAAATGTAGCAAATACATTATAGATTAAAAGCAATATTGTATTTTTAACTATTTTCAATTATAGCGTAGTTACTAAAGAGACTTCACATTAAATTTTAAAATGAGGGATTTTAAAGAGAATCAAAATAAAACATAAGAATGTAATTCAACCCAGGTTAGAGTGCGCGGAGCGGTCCCCCCCAATCATCTCATCCAATTACACGCCTCTTGAGATAATCCTCATCATTAATCTCACGTTTTTCTTCTCCACTGCGATGATTTTCCTCTTGCGTTTTGATTTCTTTATCTCAAATACTACTAACGTATTAGGTGTCGATTCCAGGAAACCGTGATGTGATAGATTAAGTAAAGAATAATAACTGAAGTTTTTCCTCTCAAATTTAATGTTTATTGATAGATAAAAAAATAATGGTAAAATAATTGACCCCCGTCTTGTATTATAGTAATGATAATATGTGTAGTTCTTCTTTTTAATAAGATTTTTCACCGTAATCAATATTTTAATTCAGAGCTGATTTGGAAACTTCTGTTTATTTTTTATGCTCAGGGGTATTTTGGACACTTAGGACTGTTTTGGGCATTTAAGGCTATTTCAGACGCTCAGAGTAGTTTTGGACACTCAAGGCTGTTTTGGACTCTCAGACAGGTTTTGGACAACATAGGGCTATTTTGGAAACTCAGGGCTGTTTTGGACGCTCAGACGTGTTTTGGATGCTCAGAGAGGTTTTCGACACGTAGGGTTGTTTTATACATTCAGGGCTGGTTTGGACACTCAGGACTGTTTTGGACGCGCAGACATGTTTTGGACACATAGGGCTATTTTGGAAACTCAGGGCTATTTTGGACGCTCAGACGTGTTTTGGATGCTCAGAGAGGTTTTCGACACGTAGGGTTGTTTTAGACATTCAGGGCTGGTTTGGACACTCAGGACTGTTTTGGACGCTCAGACATGTTTTGGACACATAGGGCTATTTTGGAAACTCAGGGCTGGTTTTGGACACTCAGGACTGTTTTGGACGCTCAGACATGTTTTGGACACATAGGGCTATTTTGGAAACTCAGGGCTGGTTTGGACACTCAGGACTGTTTTGGACGCTCAGACATGTTTTGGACACATAGGGCTATTTTGGAAACTCAGGGCTGGTTTGGACACTCAGGACTGTTTTGGACGCTCAGACATGGTTTTGGACACATAGGGCTATTTTGGAAACTCAGGGCTGTTTTGGACACTCAGGACTGTTTTGGACGCTCAGACATGTTTTGGACACATAGGGCTATTTTGGAAACTCAGGGCTGGTTTGGACACTCAGGACTGTTTTGGACGCTCAGACATGTTTTGGACACATAGGGCTATTTTGGAAACTCAGGGCTGTTTTGGACGCTCAGACATGTTTTGGATGCTCAGAGAGGTTTTCGACACGTAGGGTTGTTTTAGACATTCATAGTTGTTTAGGACACTTAAGGCAGATTTGGACACTTAGGGTTGTTTCAGACATTACATAGAAAGCACCAAATTAGTACAATTCACCTAAAACTAAATAATTCTTCATATCAAATATTAAGAGTAGTAGGAGAAAAACTTGAAAGAAGTTGCTGTAGTGGAACCAAATTTAGGTATATTTTCGTTCGACCGTAAACACCCATTTTCTGGAACCCTACAAAGCACTGTCATTATATGAAGTCGTGCACAGTTATTCAGCAGACTCAGACGCTGTGCTTGATTTATAATTTACCGAAAACAGTAGTTAAGTTACGTATGCTTTAGATTCCGTGGAGGCGGATATTGTAACAGTTAATCTCGTGTTTACGAAATTAATTTTTAAAATGTATCAAAAGATGTAGTTTACAAATTATACATTTGTGTGAACTACGTAGCATATATGTATTTATTAGAAATAAATCAAAATGTATTTTTATACCTTTTGGTAACCTCCCATTTTAACCTCCACCAAAACTGGCTGACGTAAATTTCTTTATTAAAGAAAGTGTTTCCATCGGTTTTGAAGAAAAATCAAGTTGTGTCCCTATATACAATGCACATTTGTCTGCATCTCCATACAAGAAGACAGCGATATGAGGCTGTTCAATGAGGGGGACGTTTGACAGCATCGGAGATCGCTCCTGTGATCCCGAGCTACAGAATTATTTGTGGTAGAACTATGTGTACGCTCTGTGAATTGCGCAATGGGCTGAACGAAGAACAATAGGTTTCTTCGCTTTTGAGCACAGTTGTTTAAAACTAAACAGGAGTGCTCAAAAGTAAAGAAACACATCGTTATAAATGCTAGGCTTGTGGCAACTCCAATATCCTACGTGTTCCCATCCTGAATATCCTGTCACTACGGAAGCCGTGCTGAAGACCTTATTGGTTTAATGTAGTACGGGTTTGCTCAGCTCTCATCACTGATAGAGTTTTATACTGCTGGTAATATATTTGAATAAGAATTTTTGTTAGATTTGGCTAAACCTATAAAAGAAGTTTTATTGTGAATCCTTTAAAAGCTAGTGCAGTGTTAAAAAGGTCCTCTGTAGGGCTTTGCACCAATTAGGTTTACACGTTCTGGGAGGAGCCATACACGTAAATAACCTCTGGTGTACAAATATGCTGAATTCAGATTGTATCCTAAAGATTTGTCCTCTTGCGTTTGGGCTTTGATCAAATTAGGTTTACACGTTCTGGGAGGAGCCATACACGTAAATAACCTCTGGTGTACAAATATGCTGAATTCAGATTGTATCCTAAAGATTTGTCCTCTTGCGTTTGGGCTTTGATCAAATTAGGTTTACACGTTCTGGGAGGAGCCATACACGTAAATAACCTCTGGTGTACAAATATGCTGAATTCAGATTGTATCCTAAAGATTTGTCCTCTTGCGTTTGGGCTTTGATCAAATTAGGTTTACACGTTCTGGGAGGAGCCATACACGTAAATAACCTCTGGTGTACAAATATGCTGAATTCAGATTGTATCCTAAAGATTTGTCCTCTTGCGTTTGGGCTTTGATCAAATTAGGTTTACACGTTCTGGGAGGAGCCATACACGTAAATAACCTCTGATGTACAAATATGCTGAATTCAGATTGTATCCTAAAGATTTGTCCTCTTGCGTTTGGGCTTTGCTCAAATTAGGTTTACACGTTCTGGGAGGAGTCATACACGTAAATAACCTCTGGTGTACAAATATGCTGAATTCAGATTGTATCCTAAAGATTTGTCCTCTTGCGTTCAATTAATTTGCATAATGAACCTACGCACATACCTTAAACCTGTAATGAGGCTAATATCCCTAAGTTTTAACTAAGTTTATCAATGCTACTATCGGTTTTGTATCAATACTGCAAAATAGATTCTGGCCTATCGATTTTAATAGAAATTCAGAATCAAAAGTCGTATGGTTACGTAAGGTTAGAAATATAGAAAAATATCGGGTAATAATTTTTGTATTTTTTAAGACATTTTTTAATATAATTTTTTGACCTTGTTAGAAGTAGCGAATCCATTAAGGAATGGTTGTTACCGTGCAATGAAGTGGCACTAGCAAGTTTACGTAACGCAGTTTTTAAGCTAGTTCCTAGTTACCTACCTGGTTATGTTAGGAATTTCAATTATTGGATGTGACCAAAGTGATTTGTGTAGCGAATATAACAGGACGTGACGGGCGGGCCATATACCACATGTGGTACCGACCGCTATACCGTGCATACCACCACCGCCAGTGGTCTGTCCCCAGAGTTCCAGTGCCGGCATTGGTATTTCACCCACACCAACATTCACGGGCTTTGCTAATCAGCTACATCTAACATATTGAACTAACTATAGATGTATAAACGTTTCATATTTATATAGATTACAAGTTGTCTGCTACACTAAAACAGAAAATAGTTAAAAAAAATAACGTGGTTTTTAATCTATAATGTATTTGCTACGTCTTATCTCCAATACGAGACACATTTGCCCACCAGTACACAAAACAAGTACTTGTACTGTGTACAGTCGTTTCCCTACCGGTTGTAAGTACAGAAAACACTTGTTTTAATGAGAACAAGGAACAACCTCTTTACTAAGCCTAGTTCGGAAATAGTCTGCCCCTTATCACACCTTCTATACAGCAGCTTTGAGGGAGAACATTCCAACTGCGTCTAAATAAAGTAAATGTATACTATCCAAAAATTATAGCTAAGCTTTCACTCCGTCTAAATGGGAGTAAATATTTACTTTACCATATGAAGAAAAAGTGACCTTGTTTCCCTAAGATCTAAAGTGGAACACAGGTTTAATATCATGTAATAGATTGTGAATCAAGAGAGGAAAGTTCAATTTGTTACCTTGAGAGAAAATATATCCAGTAAGTACAGAGCTGAGCAAGCTAATTCTGTCAATGGAAACAAGAAAATTAGAACGTTTTCTTATTTTATCATCTTTCTTTGATTATTTATGGATATAGGAAATGTCTTGCATATGGAAGCATATTCGGTAAGTGTGTTTAAAAAATTACCTTTTTCAAGATAACCTATAAATAAAAATATCTAAATTTTGAAAGTTGTATTGAACAATAAATTAGCGGAAATTATTGGTTTGGTAATTGTCCTTAGAGCAAAATTATGAGGTACCTGTTAACTCCAATAATGTAAAACTTTGCCTGGTCAGCAATTAAGGAATAAAACATTCGATAACATCGTTTATTACAAAACGACCAGTGGTGGTAATCCCATTTCTCTGCAGCCTTATAAAGCCCACCAATAATTGGCTAACTTGTGTAGCTGCCTCAATCTTAACCAGGAGATCTTTCATCTTGTACAGTGAATACTCTGATATAGATTTCACAGACGTATTAAGTGCTTGTTTGGGATAAAAATATTGTTATACCTTATTTAGTGTCTATATAAACTCCCAGTTAAATTTAAGTTATAATATTTGTCTACTATAATTATTAAGAATTCGACAGATCCTTCTTACTCCTCTTTATCGTTGTCTGTCTGTCTGTCCGTTTAAACAGCCTCTTCATAGATAGCTCGTAGATACTTGAAACCTGATACTTCTTGCTCCAAGGAGCTCTTAAATTTAGGGTGGCAATGAAACAATTAAAATCCTAAAATATGCATATTGCTCGTTGAGGCAACTGTGGTCGTAACGAGAAAACACAGAAAAAAGAGCCTAAATATCATATAATTTACTTTAAATTATATGACATTTTTAAGTAAGTTACTTTTACATTTGATGAATTTACTTTGTTGGACTGGTTGGTTCCATATATGAATGGAACACTAAATCTGCAACGTTGTTACATCCTGACGTGTCCATCCATACTCCGTTGTATCGGGTTTTTGTTGCTGACCGACCATTTTAGACAAACACAGTTTAAGATTTAAGACTATGCTCCACAACTTGGTCCAGAAAATTGTATAAAGACTGTCAATGTAGAATGTTTTAGCAAAAGGATATTATTATTCTTCGGTGTCGGGTAATAATTATTGCGTGGATAAATATAATTACAATTGAAGAGAGGATTATTGAAAGTCTGCAACGGTTATCAATATATTAATTATATTCGCCAACTTTGCTGCTCAAAAGAAATTTCCCAGTCCTGATCACTCTTGAAGTCGCAATCATTATTAATGGCAATTATATCGTATGTAGTGAGTCAATACTTTCGATAGTATTTTACAAGAGTATCGTGGGTTCTAGTTCAATACACGAAAACAAAATCTCTGTATAGAGATGAGGTACAAACGAAAATATTCAGCAAAGCAGTTTTCATGGCAGTTTTTTCCTAATTTTTGCCTAATTCCTAAGCAGTTTTCATAGCATTACACCGATGTTTGTAATTAAGGCATACGGGAGCTTGCCTCCATCTCGATATGATGAACCAACTGTAGTATTCTATTCATTTTAGAAATACATATAAATTCCATGAAGTAGAATGCGCACAGTTATTTTGTGGGATATGATACGAAATATATGATATGTCACAGCTGTTAACCTTTTCCTTCACTAGGCAGAAAAATAATAAAAATATAGGTGAGGTTGATGCCGGTGAGCAGGTCAAAAAAGTAAAGCTTTCGTCCTTACCACAAGGAATTGGAATTTCCTAAATCACTGCAAAGATTTAGTAAAGATGTTTCATTGAAGAAACAGTTCATAGCACAATTCGATGATCAGGGCTAGTACTACCAATGACTGAAGTGGGAGGTAAATTTCTACCTGACCTATTTCCCCACCAGCCATGGAAACTTTCGAGCTTACCTATTTAAGATAAGTAAGTGGATAAGGAATGTTCGTAGTTCGAGTAAGAGTGCGCTGAAGTTAAAATTGTCACAAAATGTTATCATTGATTCCAGTCTGTTATATTTTCTTTTCACTCTATCGATAAAAGTGTAACTCCTCATAATTGTACAGTTTGCTTACAAATTTATTTATTCAGATACTTTCTCGTTGCAATCAATTTCACTCATAAGACCAACGTAAAAATACTCACTAACGCTCAGCCAAATCCAATGGAAAGACTGCACCGTTATCGAACTCAATGTTCGTCATATGAAGCTTCATGCAATATTTCAAGCCTAATAGGTCAGTTCGTTTTTGAGATATAGTATGAACCTGGCAGACAAATAGACAAGTAGAGTGAAATTAAATTTTCTCAGCCTCACGAGTGATGGGTTTTGCAAAAGCTTACCCAATATTGAAAAATTTAGGAGAAACGGATATGTATTAAATCTGAGTGGTTAATAAAATGTTCAACGCTGTTTTGATACCACTTTTCAGCCATAAAGTTCAGAATTTTTTGTTTAATCAGGAAAACACAACTACAGTTAAAAATGAGGGATTCCCGGAATATAGAAACTATTGTACTCGGCTTTTATTAAAAAACTTCCATGTTGTGTTACACTTTTAAGTAGCTAACAGGGTGTGCGAATAGTCTGTTAATAAAACCTTATCCTCTCAGAGACGGCCCTGAAATCGACTTTACTTGACACATTCAGTGCTATCTAATTAATATTATTTCTTTAAAGTAACACAACAAATTAAGTTTACAAGGGACTATTTTGTACTTACTAATAGCTCTGTGAGGGGATCTCTGTTGTGTACCATTCATGTATTGTACTAGTTAAGTGTAGAGTATGAGAGGAAACGAACGTGTACATTCCGGTAACAATCAACTTGGACCCCGAGGACCACGACGTGTTACAGCGACAACTGACCATGTTTACGAGCCACTCTGAAAATTGGCTGTCATCACTTTGATACCACTAGAGGTACATTCAGGCGTGTCCTACATGGCGTTATCGCTACCTACAGAATATTACCTTTATATTACTTTCTCGCAGTCACATCCGCTTCTCCAGTTTTACAATGGAAGTGCGCCACGTCATGTTTTTTTCAAGAGGGTTCTTTCTACGCCAATGGTATTTCAATTGTGGATACTAAAATGTTTTAAGGAAAAATGGTCTAAACCCACTTCCAAATACGTTTTGACTTCCACGCGAATCGTCGTCCTTAGGTTTTCTATATCAGTCATAGTTAAAAAATGTTCCTCTCCATATGATAACCAAGAAGAGATAACTAAAGTATAATATATATTTAACGTAAAATTAATGAAAACAATTATTTATTATAACAAAATTTATGATGACATCATGTACTATCCGACAATAGACATTAAATAATTTAATTAAAACTATTTGTCAAAATTTAGGACTAGATATTTTAAATGAGCACAATTTCATTTAATATGGAATTACTTAGTTCAAGAAAATAAACACATCCAAAGAAACGTATTCAACATAAATGCTTTACCTCTTCTAAACGAGGAAAAGACTTTGGCTAAAACTTTCAAGTGTTCATAAACTTTTGGGACGATACTTTTTAGCAAGATTTAAAAAAGTTAAAAAAATGCTCGTTATATTTTATAATTTATTGTTCTTTACATACATGATGGAATAAACATCAAGACAATTTATGTTTAGCAGTCAACAAATAAATCTACTATTTGTTGACTGCGTAAGTGTAAATGAAATACGGGAGAAATGCAAGAATCTATGTTAGTGTACAAAAATTAAAATATCTTTCACTATATCTTACTCCTTGTCTAATTACTATAATACTAGGTAGTACCTCTGCTTCGCATGCAATTTTCAAAATCTCAGTTGTCATATAACTTAATAAAAAGGACTTGTAATGTAATATGATGGAGTCCTATGGCATTTTTCAAACGTAAGTAGGCATACATGAGGTGCATATTATTTTAGTAATCACGATTAAGAGGATCAATGTGTAACCTTACTCATATGTCGTATTTTACACGTTTAGGAACATTTCTGGTTCGAGTTAATTATATTCCCTTCGCCATATCTGCTTTGTTGCCCCGATGGAGAAAATGCAAATACATGTGTCTAAAAAACGAAAATGTTATTATTAATTTCACAATTTTCTGTTAAAATACCATTTCACAATGTCACGAAAGCCCACCAGTTTTGAGTACCTTATGTAAATCATTTTCAGCTTTTTTCATTAAGGTTGGTTTTATAAAAAAGGTTTGTATAGTATTTACAATGCATTAGATGTTTTAATTCGTCACTGGCACAATCTGGATTAAATGATAGAAATTGCTATTTGCATTAACACTACTGATCAGGCACAGTATAATTTATAACATATAACGGAACAGATGTTCTAGCCACTTTATCGAACTGCAATGGAAAGTGTTAACAGTTGTTAGATTATGAGCATGGAGGATCACCAAATTTATATAGAAATAAATAAATTTTTATTTTCCATCAATAAAAGACTATAAAAAATATAAACAATACTAACACTTGTTGTGTAAAACATATATGTGAAACCAATCCCAGAGTTCTTCTATCCGTGGCCCACCCTTTCGGGTTAGGAGTATACTGCTTGATTGGCCCCTGGCAGAGAAGACAAAATCCATTTTTTACCTTTGTGCTGTTACATTTTTTTTAAAAATAATATCTGTGATGTGTGTATATATGTGAATAGATGCTGATTAGGTGTATGTATTATAACAATCAAAACTATGATGAACAAATGGACAATAGTGTACATCGAGGTCTCATGGTTATTTAAACCAGACCGCCTTTTAGGCAAAGAAAAGAAAAAAAAAAAAAAAAAAAAAAAAAAACAGTTGTTTAATGTCAGTTAAATTTGGATTATGAAACCTGAATATTTCAATTTTTTCCGATTTAAAAATTATTCCAGGTTGCTTTTTCAATCGTTCTCTACATATAAAGCTTCCTCGGATTCCAAAGAATATTTTACTAAAAGAATTAGCCGAACTGGTCCAGCCATTCTCAATATTAGCGCTTAGCAGCACATTTGGAGATTTATTTATATTTATAAGAAGATATATTTTATAAACATAAATAAAAAAAGTGTTAAAACAATGATTTCAACGTTTAAGTGCGTTTTGAAGAATGATTTTTATCTTAGTTCACGGTATTTATATAAATATTAAATAAAAAGAAAGGAACTAGCTTAGGCGACACTTCATCTACGTAATCGCAAATTCAGTAGATACACGGGAAACGCTCGATGTAGGTACGTAGGCGTAATAGCAGTAGGGATTCAATTTATGCGGCATTATGCCAAATTGCTGCCGTTAAAGAACATTAAGCTGAAAAAGAATGGTTTAAATCACCACGATATTTACTTCATTCAATTATTCATTCAGTATTAATTTTATTTATAATATAATATATATTACAAATTACCATTTTTTTAATGAGAAGCCTGTTCACTTTAAGCCTTATATTGACGTCCTCATGAGTCTCTGGACTGTGCGAGGATCTTATCAAACAGAATATAAGGTCCACATTTATCACTGCATAATATTTACTGATATTTTAATTTCACTAATTGTGTCACTTTTTTATTTGTAATGAATTGTAATGGAAAAAAGTTAACCAACATTGTAGCTCACACGTACAGGCTTTGATCTTTGTTAATATCAATACTAAACATCTATAAAGATTCACTTTATTATAGTAATTCCATATTCAAATTAATACAGTACATATGAATTCATCCTCATCACGGAAAAACACAAAGCAATAATCCAATTTTTAATAGTGAAACATGTATGTTACATTTACATGTTAAAAACTATATTGTGTCGTAATAAAACACATTTCATATTGTAATGAGGATAGTTCAAAGCGTACATTGTGCTGTATTGAATGTATTGTTTAGTTTTGGAATTTAATGCGACTTACATTGTACAAAAACAGTTGTCGTATTTTGTGTTTATATTTTTAGCTCATACATTAATATATATCGACTTTATAGTGTGAATGTGGAGTTTAGCCCTAGTTACCTTCCTCTTTAATTAAATATTTTCCTACATTAGAAGAGGAGTACACTACAATTATTAACGAGGGTTACACTATATTTTTAGTCTGTGTGTCTGATTACTGATTAAAAACGATGTAAAAAGTTCATTTGGAACTTCATCGTCGCTATTTTATTTTTATCTCTTCAAACAAACATATCTCCAGATTCCTGGAGCCAAGTCTGTGACAGCGTCAGATTCTATGCTCTGCACTAAGAGGGTGGTGATCTGAGCTAAAGTCATCATTCATAGTGAATCAACCCTTCCTACAATAGCTACGACTGTAGAGTAATGTTTCTAAACTCATGGGGCATTGTAACTGACATATTTGTATTGTACAACAAGAAACCTTTGTACTAACATATGTCAGTTTTTTGTATATAAAGGAGAGCCCGATCCCATTTTAGGCCTTATCCTGTCCTTCCTCATGGGTCATTGGCCTGAGCGAAGCTCTTATCAAACGGGATAAGAAGAAAAGTCGATACAGCCGGTACAGGGTTGGTAAATTACTGGTGCTACAACAGTCACAGACAGGATTTTTTTATCAACACTATCGCTAAATCAGATCCAAAATTCTACTTCCTCCGCTCGGCCATCGGCACAACCATAAATATAAAGAACTGTATACGTATACAATTTAAAAGTCAGCTGAGAATTAATATCGAGTTAAATTCTAACTTAACAACTATCGTATTCGTAGATTCGAGGTTCCTTTATTAGCAAAAAACTATATTAGTTCATTTCTTTATAGATGTAAATTATAATTTAGCTAATATTTATGTGCTCAAAGAAAACAATTATATTATTCGTTTTCCAATAGGAATGACATCTTTGCTGATTAAATTAGGCAATTTCGTATGATATAATTAATATCGAGTTAAATTCTAACTACAAAACTATCGTATTCGTAGATTCGAGGTTGCTTTTATTAGCAAAAACTATATTAGTTCATTTCTTTATAGATGTAAATTATAATTTAGCTAATATTTATGTGCTTAAAGAAAACATATATCTTATCCGTTTTCCAATAGGAATGACATCTTTGCTGATTAAATTAGGCAATTTCGTATGATAATTAATATCGAGTTAAATTCTAACTACAATACTATCGTATTCGTAGATTCGAAGTTGCTTTTATTAGCAAAAAACTATATTAGTTCTTTTCTTTATTGATGTAAATAATAATCTAGGTAATATTTTATGTTCTTAAAGAAAACATATATCTTATCCGTTTCCCAATAGGAATGACATCTTTGCTGATTAAATTAGGCAATTCCGTATAATTATTGAATAAAAGTCTGAGATGAGATACTGAATAAATCTATACGTTATTATGGGCAAATTGTTATTTATTACCCGAACGTCAAAATTATTACAACTGCCACTTAGATAGAAGAAACTGTTTTAGTTAGACGTACTACATCAGCCAGATTATTCGTCGTCCCTATCTCCTATGTCAGTTGACTGGGATGGGATATGGAGATTTCTTGCTTCACCGAATTCAGTGACGCACGCTAATAACGTTATTCCTTTCATACATTTTCTATTGGCTGAGCGTTATCGTAGCCTATCACTCGTGGGGTAGAAAAATATAATTTATGTCTGCCTGTTCGTACAATATATGTAAAAAGAACGAATCGACAAAAGTTGTGCATTAAGCTTCATTTATATATAAGTAACACTGAGTTAGATGAAGTAAGTTACTTGTAACTCCGTGGGATTTGGCTGAGCTTTAGCCAATGGGAGTTTACTTTTGTCTTATGGGTATCCAAGATGGCGATTAGAAAATACCAGAATAAATACATTTATACACAAGCTGAATACAATAAAACTATATTTTAATACTTGACATTTTAACACGTGTAGGTAATTCATACAGTAAAAAAAGAAAAATAATACTCGAAATTCAATATTAAAAGTCGGTGAAAAAGTTTTACGTAAGCGCACTTTTGTGTCGTACTTCACTCTCTACCTCCCCGGAACTTTTTAAATGGTGTACTGCTATGAAACCTTACTTGATGAACATAAGTGTGAATGTATCATATGGCAAGATATACAGATCACCTTTAGGCTGACACGATTTCTCTGGGGGGTGTAAGCATTCCTTTTCTGTACAAACATTAGTCTATGTCCACAAGATATCTGGAGAATGAAATGAGAGCAATATACTACAAATATTCCATGCAACTTCTGCGAATCCTGCCACGTGGTACGCGACACGTGTTGTGGCATACTCCTGCCTTTTTAATGAAATAAATCCTTTCATTACTAAGTGGTACTGCTAAAAACTATGTTATAAATGTTCAGGTGTGTTTAAAGGGTTGGTTGTAAAAATTAAACTTTATTCATCGACCAAGTTTTTTTTTTCTTAATCTACTCTAGTTAATGTACCTTGATATCACGTGTATAAAAAAATGAAAACTGTTTTTTATTACTAAGTAGTACTACTAAAAACTATGTTATAAATGTTCAGGTTTGTTTAAAGGGTTGGTTGTAAAAATTAAACTTTATTCATTGACCAAGTTATTTTGTTCTTAATGTACTCTAGTTAATGTACCTTGATATCAAGTGTACCTCAGGGTTTGTGAATTTTGAATTTTCGGAAGAAAAATTTCTCAAATTCTAAACATTATAGAGGAATTATTGTTTTTCAAATGTTTTATAAAAATAAAGTACATTATATTAAGTAATGGTTTAAACAAATAAAATTTATTTGTTTTAAATTAAAAAAATTTAAAGACTTGGGTTTAAAAATTCAAAAATGGGTTTAATATTTTAATTCCACGTTTTACAAGGCTATGCTACAGATAAACTCAACAAATAAAACAAACTTTTAAAAATATATCAATTTATCACTTTTAGAACCCATTAGAATTATAG
This sequence comes from Homalodisca vitripennis, assembly GCF_021130785.1. NCBI lineage: Eukaryota > Metazoa > Arthropoda > Insecta > Hemiptera > Cicadellidae > Homalodisca > Homalodisca vitripennis. Next base: position 132,764,653 of record NC_060210.1, on the reverse strand, counting down.
TTTATCCATTGTTCCAAAATAACAATAAAAAATCAAAACAATGCACATTATTGAGTCGTTGCGGCCTGTTCAACTTCTTGGGACCACAAATGACAGCTACATTGTTTTACTTTCTGTATTGTAAGTGTAATATAACCCCGTTAAAGATTTTTCATTTGTTACTTTTAAAGAAAAAATAGCATGTTTTTTTAATTGTTTTATGTTTAGAAATTAATATACTTAAAAATATAACAAAGTTTGCAAGATTGAGTTTAGGGTAAATTTTGATGTAACTAACACCGTAATCGAGAGCCATGAACGACCTCGACCCGCGGAACCGTATTATTGTTCTAACGGGTCTCGTCACCTCGAGATCAGTATTTTTCATTAGCAAACGTTGAATTTTACCTACTCGTCAAGTAATCTGTTGGTGATAAAAAAGTGTTTCTGTTTGTATTTGTCTAACGGAATCAAGTGTTGTTGATGAGGGCCTACTTTATTTCTGATTATTTAAAGTGGACACTGTATTCGTGTACAGTCAGTGTTTTATGTTTGTAGAACCGAAAATAATGAATTCGGATGTTTATTAGCCTCGAGTACGAGATAGTTACTTAGACCATATTTTCCTAATAATCCTTTATGTTTATTAAATGTAGGCGTGATTGATATGTTTTGGATTGAATCTCATTTTTAACAAAATAAAGACAACTTATTTTGCCATTAGTGTGGCTGAAAAGTTAAACTGATATTAATCTTTGCCACAATAATTATGCAACTAGTTTTACTAATTTTTAGGTATCGAAAAAACTTTATGTTTCATACAATTTTGTTTTAGATTATATTATAAATAATAAGATTGTTTGTTCAAATCACCTCAGGATTATTACTGTAGTTTTCTTAGTAGTATATGACTAAATGTATGTTAGTAAAGAAAAAGCTGAATATAAGACAAAGGTTTGTGGCAAATTAGAAAACAAAATCATTGAAATTGAACGATATATGTAAAATATAACGTAAAATAATTAATCAACCTAAGTAATAGGTAGCTTTACTTATGTTCATTCTAGCCGCAACAGTTTTCTCAAAGATAGGTAACCTAGGTTCAGCGCTTAATTTCGATTATGCACGTTTACGGTAATCTCAGATACAAATGAATTATGTGTCTGGTGCTATTTTTAATTTGCTTTTTTTACCCCATTCAAGAAAATTTATACATATGTGAGACTTTTGTTAACTTCTGATCTAAGAGATGTAATGAAAAATCCGAATTTTCGTCTGTCCCATGCTATGCAATTTTCCCCACAGTACTTGAAACCCTTTTCTCGATATGCAGGGGAAACCTGATCTGGACATCAATACGGATAGAAATAGTTTTCAATCGTCAAAATATAATTGCTTCGCTTCGCTCAGCCAAACAGTATCAGGTTAAGAGGTTATCAGTTATAAAAAAACATAACAATTGTAGAACAAGTCACTCGTAGAAAGTTTTAATATTGAAATACAAATGACAGTGAACAATAATATAGATAAATATTAAAACTAGGTTTACTGATTATTTATTAATGAATTTCGGTGTCGAGAATAGTGGTAGATACAACACCGTTCCATCTTATACTTTGGCACATGTCGCGATCTTGTTAGAGCCAAACTCAATAAAAGCCCGCACTCGGATATTGGTGCCATGACGTTGTCGTCTAGTGTATTACACAATAATGGTATTACACGACATCGTCTCCTACAACAGGCTCACGTCGCACCGTGCAGACGCTGTGTTTATCCCTCATCATGTACCGCAGTTACATTTACATTTCTAGCGTAGGACAGTCAACAGTGAAGTGTTATGTACATGACATAGTCTTCTCTTGTATTACACAAGAATGGTATTACACGACATCGTCTCCTACAACAGGCTCACGTCGCCACCGTTCAGACGCTGTGTTTATCCCTCATCATGTACCGCAGTTACATTTACATTTCTAGCGTAGGACAGTCAACAGTGAAGTGTTATGTACATGAAATTGTCTTCTCTTGTATTACACAAGAATGGTATTACACGACATCGTCTCCTACAACAGGCTCACGTCCCACCGTTCAGACGCTGTGTTTATCCCTCATCATGTACCGCAGTTACATTTACATTTCTAGCGTAGGACAGTCAACAGTGAAGTGTTACCATATACATGAAATTGTCTTCTCTTGTATTACACAATAATGGTATTACACGACATCGTCTCCTACAACAGGCTCACGTCCCACCGTGCAGACGCTGTGTTTATCCCTCATCATGTACCGCAGTTACATTTACATTTCTAGCGTAGGACAGTCAACAGTGAAGTGTTATGTACATGACATAGTCTTCTCTTGTATTACACAAGAATGGTATTACACGACATCGTCTCCTACAACAGGCTCACGTCGCACCGTGCAGACGCTGTGTTTATCCCTCATCATGTACCGCAGTTACATTTACATTTCTAGCGTAGGACAGTCAACAGTGAAGTGTTATGTACATGACATTGTCTTCTCTTGTATTACACAAGAATGGTATTACACGACATCGTCTCCTACAACAGGCTCACGTCCCACCGTGCAGACGCTGTGTTTATCCCTCATCATGTACCGCAGTTACATTTACATTTCTAGCGTAGGACAGTCAACAGTGAAGTGTTATGTACATGACAAAGTCTTCTCTTGTATTACACAAGAATGGTATTACACGACTACGTCTCTTACAACAGGCTCACGTCCCACCGTTCAGACGCTGTGTTTATCCCTCATCGTGTACTGCAGTTACATTTCTAGCTTAGTACAGTCAACAGTGAAGTGGTACCACATACATTATGTGTAATTTTGTTTCAGGTTAGTCCACTTCAGTGAAGTTGTGTTACCCAACTGAAAGCTGAATAAGGTAAAATTTATATTTGTTAATGTTGAAATAGAGATTTATTTCACAGAAGTTTCTATCCATACATGGATTACACAAAACCAGGAATACTCCATAACCATATCTTCTAGTTGTCAGTTATTTATAATGTTTAGGATAGGATATAATTAATCTGCCTTAAGTCCTGGCCAGATATTTAATAACATAATGAGTCCAGTACTGTGGTAAAACCATGGCAAACAGGTGAATGGTCCACTCCACGCTTGTGGAAACTTGCCTGTCTGTTATATAAGTTTATAATAACCAAGGCAGGACTAATATATTTGACAGCTTATCATAAACACACCGCACAACACATTTTATTAAATACATACCAGAGAATTGTACTGGTGACTTGTACAAGGTATGCTATATGTCCAATTCGTAACTAAGTACCTTTAAATGCGATTCTTGTAGAAACTTCCAGATTTTATTTATTCGGAAAATTTCTTAATTTTTGATGAATAGGAATGGTCCAAAATATAGAAATAAAATATAGAAATGAGTGTTATTTACTTTAGGCTTAATAAACATTATATTTATACTACTACGTGTATAGTTTACTCGCTCGTCACCTCTGTTCCACGCATAATGTAAAATAGGTGCTGAATTGTAAATGGTTTAGTTATGGATACAAATAAAATGGGAGATCAGGTTTCATTTGAATAAATCGTATGAACGTGTTTGAGTTTTCCTTAAACGGACAATCGATGTTTTGAAGGTGCCTCTTCATCACAGAATTCTATACTGAATTTTCGAGTGAATTAAACCAAAATACAATATCCGTAGTAGTTGCTGTCACAAAAGTCTCTAATACGATAACACTTTCGAACATTTAGTTTCACTCCATTCTGTAATACTGAAGAATTGGTCCAGGTGCATACCAAAATACTTCTTAATCCATATTGTGCATTGTCATAAAGTATTGTTATTGCAGTCAGTTCTTCGATATTTGACTGGTACATTAAAATGAAAACTTCAATGATTAAAACTATTAAAATTTGTTCTAGAAGTAATTTAATGCTTTTTAGAGTGTTAATTAGAAAAAATAACGTCATCGAAAGCACATTGCACCAACTTATAAAGAGTTAGAAGCTGATCTATGCAAAACTACAATAAGTAGAAACTTATCTACGTGAGGCAGACAGCCCTCACGTTCACCAGGAGATAACAACAATAACTTGGGTGACGTCACGCATCCATTTGTTACCCGTAGTTAACGTGGATAGTACTCAACAACAACAACAACAACTGTTACAACTTATACTCGTGCAGGGGCCATGTTGGAGATTGTTAAGGTTCACAAAAACAAACTTGTACTCGTATTTTTTGAGCACTTTTCTTCTCTTGAAATGTGTTGATAATAAAAGAGCAGGTTAATGTACTTTTACTTAAGAAACTCTCAATTAAGTTAGCCACTATTCATAAGCCATATTAATGTATTGTACACGCAAGAATGTCAACTGATAAAATCGACCTTCTTATAATTTAATAGTATGACCATCAAACATACAACCGTGTATTTTTTACTTTAAAAGGGAACAAACCTTGATCCCGTATGGGGATTGTGTGGCAAAAATGTTTTTTGATGAAGATACAGTTGTTTTGTTCGAATGACACGTAGATAGCTCTACCATACTAAATCTTTTGGTGAGACTTGCATTTAATGTTAATCCTCTAGTAATGACCTCATGTTTATAAATGAAATTAAAAATCTTAGAGAAATTTTATTATTGTCAGATTTTATTAAATAAAACACGTTTAATACGTATTTAGACTAAAGCATGATATCTGTAACGTGATTATAATCACTATTTATTTCATTTACCGTTATATTAAGTGCAACCACAATGTTTCAAGTGGCAACAGATTTTAGCATTGGATGCAATATTTTCTCACACGCAGATTATTCTAATCAAAGACAAGGTTTATGATCATCTTCCCATATTTGGATGACGAAAGATAATTATATATACACAAATTACATTAATTGTGATTATTATAGTATTTTCAAACCAATAAATATTATCAGCATTGTTTACTTTTTTGTTTTTCACTATTTGTATTGTGCTTTTGTTAGGGACGAGCGATTAATAAGTTAGCTTATTTATATTTTGGGGATGGAATGGCCAAACTAAATTTTTATTATACATATATTTTTCAAGCAAGTAGAATATTTTTTAAATAAATGAATTGTAATCTGAGTATGTATGTAATATTTGTATAAAAATATTGGTGAAACTATAAGAAATAGCAATTATGTATATTTATTGCCATGTAAAGAATAAATCATGTTAGAAGCAATGATATTGGATAATCGGGCTTCTTATAAACCTCCTAAAGTTAATGGATTAAGCTAAAGATATTTGATATTCGATGTATTAACGTAATAACGTACTAATAAGCTACTAATAGCTTTAGCTTACATCTCAACCAAAGCCGTTAGCAGCCTAATTAAATTAACCATTACCAATGTGACAGTAGTTCAGTATGCTCGTAGTTACGGCTAAACTATGAAGGTAATTACATTTTAAGTGACTACTTTACTAAGACTACAAATCGAATTATATAAATACGTTATTCTTAACCAGGGAGAAGTACACTACATCAGACCTAGCGAAACAGGAAAGCTTCGCTTAGGCTGAGGAAATTTTCACCTACAAGCTATACCTATATAGTTCGTATATAACTATACTTTTACCATGTCACATGTTTACCTATGGGAGTTTCTCGTTGCTTTAAGGGTTACCCATGAGACCAATTTTAAACTTTTCACAAACGATTAGCCTAATGCACCATCATTGAACTCAATATTGCCTATATAGAAATGGAGCTTCATGCATAAAGTAAAATTCAACGTTTGCTAATGAAAAATACTGATCTCGAGGTGACGAGACCCGTTAGAACAATAATACGGTTCCGCGGGTCGAGGTCGGTCGTGGCTCTCGATTACGGTGTTAGTTACATCAAAATTAAAATTATGTACAGCAAAATATTATTTAGCCAAATTCTATAGCAATATTAATTTGTTGTAATGATAGTAGTATTTTATGCCTGTAGTAAAAATTGGAAATTAATGGCGTTTTTGAGCTTTGAAATGAACCATTTAATTATTTACCTAATTTCAGAGTCTGTTAACCAGTTATTGGTAGGTGAAACTGAATTTTCCCCAGTCTGAATTAAACAGATATACAAAAAATGTTACTGAGAATTTATTTAAAAAATATTATTAAATATATATTATTAAACATTTCAAACTTTTTAAACTGGCGTACTTCACATGCAAATAAGACAAGTTCTTGAGTTTACGATTTTCTGCTTATATCAGAACTTAAAGTAAATAAAAATGTTCACCATAACATCAAATAAGTTCGCTATAAAATGATTAGCAATGAAAATTGGTAATATGTGTTTCATTACAAATGTACGGTTATCACTGAAAACGAATGTATCTAATGTTTAATAGCCCTGACTAAAATTAATTTTTTTACATATCTGAAGCAAAAATTCAACTGCTCCTTCATAAATAATAAAAGCTCTTAGTGTAAGGTAATAGACTTAAAGACATTAAATAACACTACACGGGAGGTATTAGAACATAATAAATGCGACTGTAAACTATCATAAAGATAAACAGTCGATTAGTCGATAGAGAATGCCTGAGCAACACGTGTTTTAGTAATCAGCTGTTATAAACAAAAACAAAATATTTCCATAAGATTAACGTTGGAAATATAAAAAGACCCTGAGGCAGAGCCAAATCTGTAAAAGAGTTTGCAGAGTGTAAAAGTTTTCGATAGATATAAAAAATAAATTAATAATAAAAGTTTTAAATGCCTAAATCGATGTACGAAATTTTAGATATTTTATCATAATAGTTTTAGATACCATATTATACGTTAATTACTCTATTAACATTTTAGGGATACGCATTCCTTCTTAATTTAATTAAATATTTTTCTAAACTTTTTTGATGCCAATAATAGTTGTATACTGAATGGATCTGAAAATACCTTAGAAGAAAGATACCTGAATGTGTGATGCGGGATTCACGCCTTGCGTAGACAATGAGCAATACGTGTGTTGATCACTACTTTCTTAAGCTACTAATTCCTTTAAATACTTCTTCTATTATTTTACAAACTTCTGTAACAGAGAATTATGCGATTTGCTTGATTATTAACTCAAACAATACATCTAATGAAAAACTTCCACAAATACTTATTTCAAACTAATTAGCAAAATGTTACAAATTCACTTAAATCTCAACAACGGAGTCACGTCCGGGATTATGCTGACATAAGTTCTGCAACAAATAATTTAATAAAACAATTACACATATTCTGCAATATACCACTAAACACATTAAATGCTCTGCTAGAACAACCGAACTAAAACCGTAAATAGCAACTGGTCTTTTGACTTATATAAGACGAAGAGATAAATAAAGTGAAAGACTTAAAAGGCAGTTTTTCAATTTTACCTTATAAACGAGTATGTTTGTATTAGAAACACTTTTCATTCGTTAATTAAGAAAGCATAATTTAGTTACTATAACAAAAAAATAGATGTAGTTTCTGAAGACGCAAAACAGTTCTGTTCAATGGTGAACGAGGTAGCTGGTAAACCGCTGGGTAAAATTTCTTTCCCCCTAGAAGCATTTATTGACCCCGGCGACACTGTCAATCTTTTCAAAGTAATGGAAATATGTAATTCATTTATTGACTTATACTTCGTTGAGTCAACAATTGGCAATCAGCATACGTCCTTCGGGGCCCAAAGGGGTTTGCACACCGACTACCCTGAGGATTCTGTCTCTTAACTACAGCCTATCAATCAGCAAATACTCTTTGATGTAGTGTGTAGTATCAAAGTTCGCTCACCTAGATCTATGATGACATTACCTCGAGGTTTTTAAAATATAATACTAACTATTTAGCTGTTTTTATTTTATACGTGGTTAATTACAGCATAAGTTTCGGAAGATTTCTAGAAGCTCTAAAAATTGCAAAAGTAATTCCTATTTACAAATCCGGAGCCAAAACACCTTTACAAACTTAAGAAATATCTCCAATTACTTGAATAGGAACAAAATAATTTTTTTGATGCAATATAGCTACAGAACCAATAATAATAGTTCTGACGCATTATTTTATACAATTAAATTACCATTAGTTAAGTTTAAAACAAAATGTCACCTTCCTTGACTTATCCAAAGCTTTTAACATCGTCGAGAGTTAAAAATTAGTTACGAATTTTAACTTCACCGGAGTTAAAACACATTACTTGAATGGTTCAGAAGTTAACTTTAGACGGTTTCATTGGAAGTGTTAGTAGTGTTTTTATCATGTATTGAATACGGGGTAGTGCAAGGAAGTACCCTTGGTCCTTTCTCTTTCTTCTCTTTATTAGCAGTATATGAAAAATAAGTGTCAAAGGTGAGCTTTTCTAATTTGCTGATGATACGGCTTTGGTTTCATTAGGCTGCGTGTGGGACGAAGCTTATAACCCGGCCTAGATTGACTTGGCAAAGATTAAAAATTGGTTCGAAAATAATTCTCTTACAGCGAATATAGAACTGTCTGCCAAATACTTTCTAAAAACCTGATTGATCCAGGTATGAGAAATCTAAAGCTCCATTCCTACGGTGATCCACAGTCGATGGCTTGCAGTTTTGGCTTTGCTGAGCATGTGGACCGATATATGTACTTAGAATTGTAAATGGTCATACAATTAACTGATACCCATACGTATCAATATGTCAAAAACACTTTGATAAAGGTTATCTACCTAAGCCTTTAAGCATCTAAGTGACGTGTTGAGCGTGGATCAGCGCAGGGCTGTGTACTACACTTACGTTACAGTACGGTATCCTTAGGTGGCGTTTCTCCACTGTTTTAGAACCACTAGCTATTAAGCAGAGAACAATACTCAACAACAGTTTAAAGACAAATAAGAGACATCCTTCATTTTTATCCTTCTATGAATTCCCGGTTTTAAACATTATACGGTTATAAATTAAAACATTGTTTCTTTATATTAAAAGCAATAAACATGAAGTATTAAGAGAAATTATTCTTAATTACACTATTAAAAATGGAAGTAACTACGGTTTCAGCAGAATACGAATAAAAAATGGATCGGAATTAACAAATTCGTTTTAACTATCTAATTTTGTTTAGAAATTTACCTAATGAACTTAGAGATATGGAGAGTGCCGTTTACAAGAGGATGGTAAATGGCTGGTTGCGTCGCATCGGCGAAAACGGACGCGCTATTACGATCTCCGTACAGTTATATTAAATCTATCACATGTTCAATCACATTTCAAAACGTCATGACAAAAAATCAAACTGGTTAGAACTGATGACTCCCAATTATAAATTTGTAACTGAAATTATTCTTGTACGTAATAAAAATATTTTTTTGATAAAATATATTAAGGCTATTATTAATTTTGCAATAAATTAAAATTCAATATAGTATTTTCTTACATAGTTACTCTTTAAACAGAAAAGTTTATTACAATTTATATTACATTTCTCCTCGTGAATAGACTTTAATAATATATGCGGGAACTATATTTATTTAGCTTATATCTCATGTTATATGTATAAATAATATCCTTTTGTAAATAAAACATTTTGAGTTTTGGAGATACTATAAAAAGATTATGCTATATTAAATGTTGTAATAAATAAACTGCGGCCACTTGTATTCTGCAAGTTCAGGAACCAAGACAATATTCTATACTGTATTACATTTTGTAACGAATAAACCATTAAACACTATTAATTCTGCAGATGCAGGATCCAAGACAAAAAGGGCGATGTAACTAATGCTATGCTACATACTATATTCTATACTGTATTACAGTTTGTAACGAATAAACTGTTAAACATTATTAATTCTGCAAGTGCAGGAGCCAAGATAAAAAGGGCGATGTAACTAATGCTATGCTACATACTATATCCTATACTGCATTACAGTTTGTAACGAATAAACTGTTAAACATTATTAATTCTGTAAGTTCAGGAGCTAAGATAACAAGCAATGTAACTAATGCTATGCTACATTCTATATTCTATACTGTATTACAGTTTGTAACGAATAAACTGTTAAACATTATTAATTCTGTAAGTTCAGGAGCCAAGATAACAAGGTGATGTAACTAATGCTATGCTACATACTATATCCTATACTGTATTACAGTTTGTAACGAATAAACTGTTAAACATTATTAATTATGAAAGTTCAGGAGCCAAGATAACAAGTGTGATGTAACTAATGGTATGATACATACTATATTCTATACTGTATTACAGTTTGTAACGAATAAACTGTTAAACATCATTAATTCTGTAAGTTCAGGAGCCAAGATAACAAGGTGATGTAACTAATGCTATGCTACATACTATATCCTATACTGTATTACAGTTTTGTAACGAATAAACTGTTAAACATCATTAATTATGAAAGTTCAGGATCCAAGATAACAAGGTGATGTAACTAATGCTATGCTACATACTATATCCTATACTGTAATACAGTTTGTAACGAATAAACTGTTAAACATTATTAATTATGAAAGTTCAGGAGCCAAGATAACAAAGCAATTGTAACTAATGCTATGCTACATACTATATTCTATACTGCATTACAGTTTGTAACGAATAAACTGTTAAACATTAATTAATTATGAAAGTTCATGAGCCAAGATAACAAGGTGATGTAACTAATGCTATGCTACATACTATATTCTATACTGCATTACAGTTTGTAACGAATACACTGTTAAAAACATTATTAATTCTGTAAGTTCAGGAGCCAAGATAACAAGGTGATGTAACTAATGCTATGCTACATACTATATCTATACTGTATTACAGTTTGTAACGAATAAACTGTTAAACATTATTAATTATGAAAGTTCAGGAGCCAAGATAACAAGGCAATGTAACTAATGCTATGCTACATACTATATTCTATACTGTAATACAGTTTGTAACGAATAAACTGTTTAAACATCATTAATTCTGTAAGTTCAGGAGCCAAGATAACAAGGTGATGTAACTAATGCTATGCTACATACTATATTCTATACTGTAATACAGTTTGTAACGAATAAACTGTTAAAACATTATTAATTATGTAAGTTCAGGAGCCAAGATAACAGGCGATGTAACTAATGCTATGCTACATACTATATCCTATACTGTATTACAGTTTGTAACGAATAAACTGTTAAACATTATTAATTCTGTAAGTTCAGGAGCCAAGATAACAAGGTGATGTAACTAGTGCTATGCTACATTCTATATTCTATACTGTAATACAGTTTGTAACGAATAAACTGTTAAACATTATTAATTCTGTAAGTTCAGGAGCCAAGATAACAAGGTGATGTAACTAATGCTATGCTACATACTATATCCTATACTTGTATTACAGTTTGTAACGAAAAAAACTGTTAAACATTATTAATTCTGTAAGTTCAGGAGCCAAGATAACAGGGCAATGTAACTAATGCTATGCTACATACTATATCCTATACTGTATTACAGTTTGTTAACGAATAAACTGTTAAACATTATTAATTTTGTAAGTTCAGGAGCCAAGATAATAAGGCGATGTAACTAATGCCATGCTACATACTATATTCTATACTGTAATACAGTTTGTAACGAATAAACTGTTAAACATCATTAATTTTCTGTAAGTTCAGGAGCCAAGATAACAAGGCGATGTAACTAATGCTATGCTACATTCTATATTCTATACTGTAATACAGTTTGTAACGAATAAACAGTTTTAAACATTATTAATTCTGTAAAGTTCAGGAGCCAAGATAACACGGTGATGTAACTAATGCAAGCTACATACTATATTCTATACTGTAATACAGTTTGTAACGAATAAACTGTTAAACATTATTAATTATGTAAGTTCAGGAGCCAAGATAACAGGGCGATGTAACTAATGCTATGCTACATACTATATCCTATACTGTATTACAGTTTGTAACGAATAAACTGTTAAACATTATTAATTCTGTAAGTTCAGGAGCCAAGATAACAAGGCGATGTAACTAATGCCATGCTACATACTATATTCTATACTGTAATACAGTTTGTAACGAATAAACTGTTAAACATAATTAATTCTGTAAGTTCAGGAGCCAAGATAACAAGGTGATGTAACTAATGCTATGCTACATACTATATTCTATACTGTAATACAGTTTGTAACGAATAAACTGTTAAACATTATTAATTCTGTAAGTTCAGGAGCCAAGATAACAGGGCGATGTAACTAATGCTATGCTACATACTATATCCTATACTGTATTACAGTTTGTAACTAATAAACTGTTAAACATTATTAATTCTGTAAGTTCAGGAGCCAAGATAACAGGGCGATGTAACTAATGCTATGCTACATACTAATATCCTATACTGTATTACAGTTTGTAACGAATAAACTGTTAAACATTATTAATTCTGTAAGTTCAGGAGCCAAGATAACAAGGTGATGTAACTAATGCTATGCTACATTCTATATCCTATACTGTATTACAGTTTGTAACGAAAAAAACTGTTAAACATTATTACTTCTGTAAGTTCAGGAGCCAAGATAACAAGGCGATGTAACTAATGCCATGCTACATACTATATTCTTTACTGTAATACAGTTTGTAACGAATAAACTGTTAAACATCATTAATTCTGTAAGTTCAGGAGCCAAGATAACAAGGTGATGTAACTAATGCTATGCTACATTCTATATTCTATACTGTAATACAGTTTGTAACGAATAAACTGTTAAACATTATTAATTCTGTAAGTTCAGGAGCCAAGATAACACGGTGATGTAAACTAATGCTATGCTACATACTATATTCTATACTGTAATACAGTTTGTAACGAATAAACTGTTAAACATTATTAATTATGTAAGTTCAGGAGCCAAGATAACAGGGCGATGTAACTAATGCTATGCTACATACTATATCCTATACTGTATTACAGTTTGTAACGAATAAACTGGTTAAACATTATTAATTCTGTAAGTTCAGGAGCCAAGATAACAAGGCGATGTAACTAATGCCATGCTACATACTATATTCTATACTGTAATACAGTTTGTAACGAATAAACTGTTAAACAATAATTAATTCTGTAAGTTCAGGAGCCAAGATAACAAGGCGATGTAACTAATGCCATGCTACATACTATATTCTATACTGTATTACAGTTTGTAACGAATAAACTGTTAAACATTATTAATTCTGTAAGTTCAGGAGCCAAGATAACAAGGTGATGTAACTAATGCTATGCTACATACTATATTCTATACTGTAATACAGTTTGTAACGAATAAACTGTTAAACATTATTAATTCTGTAAGTTCAGGAGCCAAGATAACAAGGTGATGTAACTAATGCTATGCTACATACTATATCCTATACTGTATTACAGTTTGTAACGAATAAACTGTTAAACATTATTAATTCTGTAAGTTCAGGAGCCAAGATAACAGGGCGATGTAACTAATCCTATCACACTATGGCAAAGTCGCTAAGGCTTGTGGGTAGTCAAGTCTCCTATATTAAGTAAGGACTCGGCTATGATATGACACGTTCTCATTACTGCACAGTAAGCTGGGATCCAAGTAATCCTGTTTCCGTTGATGGGTTTTGTGTTGGCTACAGGTGTTGGATTAAATAATATTGGTTTGCGGGTTTCTGGAGAAACAGTTTTAAATGTGATGCTTTACTTACATATACGAATACTTAATTCGTATAAACTTTCTTTTCAAAGCTTCACGAATTAGTATATTTATGAGAACCTAAAAAATTGAAACTTTGTCGATTACTTAGTTTTATGTCATATTCAAACCATACTGGTCACAAATGTTTGTTCAACATTTTATGAAAACTGGCATTGATGAACTGATCAGATTTTTTTATGTTTGCAATATACATTTACTATGTAAAAAGGTATTGTTTTATTCATTTAAATCATATTATAAATATAATATTTTAAACGGCATATTTGAATTCTTTGCTAATGGAGAAGGAATATAATTACAATCTGTATTTGAAAAGGTAGACATCTTTAACTACTTGATTTTTGGTTACAGGAATGGAATATAAATACCGCGATATAAATGCGTGAAACGCAGAAAAATTATTTGTTATAACGATAAATTATAAAATACAAGTAACGCATTAAAATCAATATTTAAATGATCTAAAATAAAGCAAGTACAGTTTTATTCACACTTGTGACATTAAAAGCATTCTATAGGCGGCTATAAAGAATTTGCGGCCTGAAACATTTTACGATCCTATTTGTGGGCGTAGAGCTATGGTAATTGTCTCTATGTAGAGATATACAAATCGAAACGCTTTTTAGTTTTTTCCGTATTCAGAAAAATATTAAACCTTTTTGTACTTTTCCCATCAATACCGATAAAGTATACACTTCACGAGAAAAATTAAATATAGATTGGTAGCGTATTAATTATATTTTTAAAATGAAAATCTCTCATAATTGTACCTTAAAAACTAAGGCGGTAAAAATGTTTGAAGTTTAACATTGTTCGTACGGAGTAAAACTAGTCTTTTTTATTTATTTTTTAAAATAAAACCTGTTCTCAATAATCCAAATATTCATTCATTAAAGCTGTACAGCCTGTTATCACAATAGAACATCTCCAGAAAGGGTGGATGGATTGGAACACGTCTTCTGAGGAAGTCTTTGGTAAGGCTTGAACGAACTATAATGTTAATTCTTAAAATAAAATTTTTTACTCTGTTAAAAACTTTGATTTATTGTTATATGTAAAGGATAGACCTCCCTACACGTCGATTGTTTGGTCATCACTCAAACTCTTTTTAGGAGAGGTTGAGTAATTTTTTTTATTGATGAAAACAATTATAAATGGTATTTGTAAAAATCCATAATTAGCTTTCTATATTTGTATGGAGAGTGATAGGACTTTTGGAACAAGTGGTATTACGTAGGTACTACACAATAACTGCTAGCCCTCTACAAACACTAAATCTACCTCTTCATTACCGGGCACACTATAGATCACTCTTTTTTACCTCCTAAATGCTCTAAATGGAGCTGCTAATATAAATACTAAACTTTCATGTTTACTTCAATACTTAGTATTATTATATATTTCTATTCCGAGATATTCTAGTGTTTAAAAAAGAAGTACATTTTAAATATAAGTATCACTTTTAATTTTTAAAATAACTTTTTAAATAATATAAAGTACACATTACAGTATTAAAGTACACATCCCATTATTTTAGTTTCTATGTTTATAAGTTTTTTATAATTGCTGAACGTAATACAAAAAGAATGTTGCTTTGTGAACTTCAAGTCTTAGTTGTATGTTATATTAGTATCGTTTTCAGATAAGCTGTGACTATAACAATTTAAATTCAATATAATTTTATTTTATTTTTAACAAATATAATTTTTCTTCCAAGTACCAATTTATTTGTAATTGTCTATTAATACATTATAACTCATGCGTTAATTGGAATTTTGTTAATGTTATCTGTAGGTGAATGAATATTATGCTCGCCAATGGGTTTTAAGGTTTGTATAAAGATCTTGAGATTATTTGAATACAGTGCGTATCATTTACTTGATAATAAAGATTTTTTAACTGATATTTATTAATATTCTAGTAACGTACGTATATTCGTAGTAACTGTATAAAAATTATAATTTTGCATGGTTTAAAATAAAAACTATTTGAATACAACAAGATAGAAAAAAACCCGTGTGGAAATAAGTATTTTACACTAAGGTTCCAACACATTTTTACATGGTAAATGAAATGGAGATTGTAGATTTGTAAACGTTTCTTAAAAATATAGCTTGAACTGAAACTGGAATTAATTATACTCGTAGATTTATATCCCTCTATCAAGATATTGTTTTTCTCCCAGACTGCTTCACCTACACCCGATCCTGTTCATGTCCTCGCAGTTCTTAATGGACGAGAGTCAGAGAGACCTCAGAATACTCGCTGTAAAAGATTGTCCTAGGTGTTCATCGTCGAAGAGGGGCGTCCGGAGGAGATGATTGAAGAGATTCATTCTCAGAAATAGATAAAATGAGTGGGAGCGAAATGTTTGATGGCAAGAGAAGAGGTGATGGCTACAAATAAAAATGATCCGTTTCTATATAAGCGTCTTATAAGATTGTTTGTGGCCATTCTCTGATGTAATCAGGGATACACAGAGGACAGTTTCGTGTAGAGTACTGAACAGTCGTCAGGCAGCAGCTCATTGACTAGCAGCAGCAGGAGATAACTTTTCTCCCATTTCTTCTAAAGTCTTCCGGAGTCTACTATTGGTTCAACGTCTCGAAAACGTACCGCATCCGTCATCTTCATCAACGTTATCTTCTCCCACTGCTACCGGTTATTTGCTTCCGATAGTTTGACGTATCTGCAGACACGTTTCGACAGACGGGTATGTTATGTACCCAGTGGAAACGTATATTTCAATGTGTTTCTTTGTCTAAATATGGGCAGAATCGACAGGACCCATAACCGTACAAAATGAGAAGAATAACTCTTTCAATAATTAAAATATTGAAATATTAACCATTAGACTATGATTGGTGAACATCCCTTGAGTTAAAATATCAGATAAAATGGTTCATAGGGGTCTGATCACGAATGCCATCAGTATGTGATTCGAAAGCACTTTACGGCAAATTAAAAACTCACTGGAGATTCTATGAGGTAGCATAAAACAATCTTAGAAAGTCTGATCAGGAATGATTAAGGCAATAAGAGTAGCAGATGAAGAAAGAGGGCTGTTGTTCCCGTATTAGGACAACAACCTTTCTCGTATTTTGAGAACGTAGACGGTGAAAAATACGTTGCCGCCAAAAACAAAGAAAAGATGTCTGTAGAAATTATTAAAAAATCATTTTTGAAATTGGAAAAGTAGTTGGTTAGTTTAATATGAATCATTTTGTAGTCTTAGTTGAGGATACTCAGTGAATTCTGATTGTATACTTTTGCCGAATCTGTAATGATGTCTCTATATAAAACAAACAAGATTTTACCACGACCCCTGTAAAGCTCATAAAGCTCCCAAATTTGCAAGGTCAGGCAGTCCGTCCATCCTTCGTACTGAATTGAATTAAAAACGTGTACAATTTAAGCACCGGCGTCCTCCCACCATATCTTACTCCACTAGTATTATCCCATTTCCAGTTTGTTTCAGTTTTGTTGCTAGCAACGAGAGAGTCTGGGCACAAACTCCGCACACCTTGGGGGGGGGGGGGAGTTATCCGCACACCCCCACGGGTAGATCTAGTGAACTTGAACGGTACAGTACAGCGCTATGGAGGGAATCAATAGTTCCTAATCAAACAATTGTTATTGTTTATGTTTATTCCATTTGAAATACAAAACAAACCGTTGTTTAGGGAATAGGTTTTTGTTCCGAACATTTGCTAACGTTCAATGATCTCAAATATGCACTAAATATAAATGAACCCTAATTATTAAAACGGAACTACAGAATACAGGTCACAATAGGTCTACAATGAGCGATGATTTACATAGAATAAAAATATTGTGACTAGGCTCTGGTATCATTTGTTTATTTTAACCAAGATTGTAATTATGTTTTAGGTTTTTTATTTACCAGAGGGAGATAGCAGATTGCAGATCTCGAAACGTAGTCTTACTGATTTGTTATATCACTGAACGATGCAAATATCCGGAAACAACCATCATAATACTTTATTTGTATTGTCAAAAACTAACTCTTGTGCAGGTCTCTTACATAAGTCGTTGACTTTTCTATTTCTCAGTGTCTTAATATATCTCATTAACTTTGTTTTGACGGAACCGCTCTGTTTGTTGGGGTTACCAGCAACAGCAGATGTGCGCTCAGGCATTGTGCCAAATCACCGAAATATGCCGCCACTGTTGTGGTTTTGCTACGGTTTCACAGTTTGATTTGGGCAGCTTCTCTATTACGACGTTGGCATTAACTGTTTATCAAGATTAACTTTGCGCTATTTAACGTTTTCTTTTTCCTCAGATCCCAAACAGATAGTATTTTTGATAATTTTAAACTTTGTGAATTCGTAAAGTTTACAAAGCACAGTTAAAAGTGTTATAGGTGAGTAATTAAGATAAAAAAACAAAATCTTAGCTTTGATCTATTGTATGTACTGAGAAAGAACGTTACTGGATTTTGGTATCTTTTTAAGAAAATGTGTACAAAAATGAACCTTGAAAATTTGATTCTTTCATTCTTAGTGGATAAAATATCACGTATCACTTCTAAAAATTGTAATTTCTACTCAACAGTCATAAACACTCTTGTTTTAAAACATTTTTTATATTAAAAAATAAAATAAAATGCATTGTGTCTAACAAAATAAAAATGAAATTTACATTATTTTTAATATAAAATTAGCTGACTAACGAAAAAGTCATTGCAAAATTTGATTTTTCCCACGTAACGCTTTGATTAGAAGAATGAATTCAAAATTTCCACCTCGAGTGTTAATATTGAAATTTTCCAATGAATTATATACTAGCAGCCCTTATTTCTTAACCAATATCTCTCATTGTTACATCCGCAGTTACAGCTTGAATTTGCGTCTCCAGGTTTTTCCCTACTCGTGCTGACTTCTCACATTTCAATTTCCGAAAAACTAGAAAATATAAATATATAATTAATTATCTTCTTTCGTGATTGTATAAGGAAGTGTGACTGAATTATAATTAGGGTTAAATTATTTCAACTCTCATCAGTTGACCCTACATTCCCTACATAGCCTAGTGTGCCTGTCCATTCACAAGACCCTTTTCTCTTTCCTATCGCCCGTGGAAAGATGTAGTAAAATAGGCACAGTAAGAAGATTATGGATGATAAGTGTGCAGTTGGTGCAGTGCAAGATACACATTGTTAAGCCACTACTGATTTAATTGGCATCCAACTTTTCCAGTATAATGTCGCTTCAAAATTATCCTTACACAATTAAATTCTTGAGATATGTGGCCTCTTTGTGGGGAGCCATGAAGGCAGTCCACAAGGCTCTCCATACAGGCTAAAATATGTCATGAATTTAATTGTGTAATCAATGATTAGACGTGGAGAAAACAGAAAAACTCATGATAATTATGAAAATTGTGTAATTTTAAAGCAATAGTTAATCCGCATCCAAACGCTTTTCACTTTTTCAATATTTCTATCGGATATTTAAAAAAATTCAAATTATAGTACTTAATTTTAAATGCTCAAAAAGTATACACTTTACAAACAAACAATAACTAAAAAATAGTTTGTATGCTTATTAAATATATATTTAAAATGAAATATCTCCCATAACACTACGATAAATAATAAGGATGTTAAACGGCACAAAATTTAACATTATTCTTATAGGGGGAAACCCAAGGTCATTTTAATAGCTTCTAACACATTGTTTCATAACTCGTTATCAATGTCTAAACACATTTGATATTTTTCCAGAATGTATACTAAATATTATGAGTGTGGTAATTCATAAATTATTTACAATTTTTACTCGAGTGCCAAAATATATAAGGGAATGAGCAACTCATAAGCGCATACATTAAGACGAACTACTTCCAAGGCCAAAGGTGCATGGACGTAAACAAACTACTGGCGCACCGCCAAACACCTGTGTTAGTTAACAGCTGATCGCTCTCCAACATATTGTACCAGGTCAGATGTTTACTGTACTGCAGCTTGTTGCGTCCTGTATGCTAAGAATCAGCTGTTAACGAAAATAACAGTCTTAATTTAATATTGTTTTGAAACTGAACTTTGTGAAATTATTTAAAGGTTTTGGGTTAAAATTGACAGCATACTATCGTGCTGTACTCAGCACTTCCCCAGACGCCAGAAGTATACAGCGACTTTAAAAATAGTTTTTGTTTATAAAATTGATTCCAGTGTTTAAAATGGTTTAACCCTAGAACTGTTAATCGACATAATTATGTCGGTTAATGCCGCGTTTGTGGTGTTAACCGTCAAAATTTTGTCGATCAAACATTCCCTCGTATAATTACTTTTTATAATATACTCCGGTAACGTATCAATATAATTCATGCACCATTGGATTCGGGAAGAAAAATGCTAAGGAACAGATGAGTTTTTATTCCTCTTTGTATTATGGTTATGACGTAGCAAGCTCGTTATTTTGAACGTAAAAGAAAACGCGACGACGCCGTTTGTTGTGACCGCCATATTGCCGCTGCCGTTCTGTATTACTTTCGTGCCGAGCTGTGGATATTTGTAAGTTTTAATAGTTTTACGCGTGTTTTAGTGTCGTATTTAATGTGTAGTGTGTTGTTTGATGTCGTAGTAGTGTAAACATATATATTTTAGAATAAATCAATTTCTATTTACTGAAATATGTTTGAGAAATTACCGGCTTTGTGTAGGCTATGGCAAAATGACTTGGCTAAAATTCATTTCACATAGTTTGTTATTGTTTTCACTTACTAAACGTTATTTATATAGCACTCTTTTAGCTCTGAAGTAACTATTTATTTTTGGTAAATAGATAGTTTTCACAATAAAATATATATTTCCTGTAATTTCTTTGGTTATAATATATAATAACTGTTTAGGTTATTCTATATTTTTCAATATCTTTAGTTATATTTATAGTTTTCTAACTACATAATATTTCCTATTACTTATAAACCATAAATTTATAAATTTTGATATAGTACAAGTTTTAGAAACTATTTTATATTTTGCTGAATGAAAATTTTTCGCAAAATTTTTGAATAATGGCAAAATTTAACTTTTTTACTTTTCAAAAAATAATTTATGGTAATTATTTCATTACTACTGTATATTCTATTTTATTCTAAGTAATAAAATATGCAAAATAACATGTATTCATAGATAAATGTATTAGCAAAACTTGTTTTACCAAAGTCTTACGTGTACACCCGATTTTCAGAATTTATACGCATCGCTGCTTTTTGTTCTATAGCTTTATGATGCTTTCATAAATGTGTATAATGTTTATGTTTTTCTGAAACTAGATAAAATTTGACACAGAATGGCTATCTCACTTATAAATATTTCTCACTATAACTTCATTTGCTAGGTATGGTCCCCCCCCAAATTTAAGAAATATTTTTCGTAAATTTTATATTTGATTAAAAAAAGTGTTTATTAGAAAATTTTTGGTGGTTAATTTTACAATATAGTGCAATTCTACGTTTAATTCTGAACACAAAAATATATACTCTTATTTATATTGCTTTTATTTTATATTTTTAATAATTTTTTTAAAAAAACCTTGCGCGAAGCTCCAAAACAGCCCGACACTACAGGATGAAATGACCGCCAGTTCTAGGGTTAATGGATCATTATAATGTCATCACAATAAATTAATTATTATTGTAAAAACTAAAGATTATCCCTGGAATACATATAATGAGACTTGTGTGGTACAAAGTTTTCGGTTATAGATATCAACAACCTTGAAATTCCATATTTTCTAAATATACAAAAAGGTAACTTATCGTTCACTTTGCTTTTCACATATTAATTAATTTACTTTTTTTAACGAAAATCAACACTTTAGAGTTACTTTTCTTAAATAAATCATTGTTAACAGTGAAACTTCAAATTTCATTAGCAAACAAAGAATATGGTGCACCTGAGTGATACATGTAATACATGTCTTACGCCTGAGTTTTTTGTTTTGAATTTCACGAAATATTTTCTCACCTATCAAAATACAAATTCATAGTACAATATAAATGGGTTTATGTATCTGTATAAATGCGTGAAAATTTATTTTACTTTTTAGAGCATTTAAAAATGATTTGTAATTAATTCAATTGTTTAAAATTTATAGAATCCCGAATTCGATAAGATAATATGTATAGAATAAGTGTTATTTACCTTCATAGGTAGATTTTGTTTACGGACTCGTCTATTGGAATCATATGCAAGCTGAAGGTGTGCCTAATATCTGTATGCCATAGAATGCGGGCTTGTGAAAACGTTAACCTACCCAAGAGAGCCCAAACCAATTTGAAACTTGGTTCAAAATTTGATCTTATAGATAAAACGGCCAAATTGGTGATGGCCTTAAACAAACCTTAAACAAGCTCACACACCGTTATAGTGACTTAGAGAAAAGTTGAAAACTGTTATGGTATGTTTATAACATTTATACACCTTTCTAATGAACATTTTATCGATATCGATTACATGTAAAGTTTACAAAATATACGATCAATATTTAATTTGTAAAAACTCTACCTATTACAAGTACCTCCTGTACGGCGTACATGGTAGTTAATGTGTACCAAGGATCACGCTATCATTATCAAGTTAGCTATCAGCTAGCTATCATTATCAAGTGATTTAACTATCCTGCTCAGATTCAAATAATATTCGTGCCTTATTTTATTCGAACTATTACGTTTTAAAATCCTTTGTAATATGGATTGAGATATTTAACTGTATTAGTAGGCAGAATACTGTAGTTATTTCAACAGCAGAAATACACCTCGGTTAGGTGATCACGAAAGTGCTAGAACATTATTGCAGGAACAATATTGCAAACTACATTTATCTTTGCCTCTCTCGTGTTGTACAGCACGCTATAAATTTCAGATAATTCCCAGCAACAACGTATTGCGCTTTTCGAACAATATTTGGGAGAGTGTGTGTTTGAACATGCGATAGTGTTTCAACTTCATACAACATATGTTGTTAATTAATCATACAACACACGTTTTATATCATAGTTACAAAATTGCACGGACATTTCTTTTTTAGAATAATATTTTTAAACATTATACAGTATATAGGTGTGTTTTTTTATTATTACATTCATAACTGATGCCTGCAGGTTGTTCTACTATTAGAGAACAGCTGGTTTGTTTGCTTCAATGTGTGAATTGTATTATATGTTCATATAATACATAGTTTAGATTTACATGTTTACAGTAATTTACCCTTTATTATAATGGGTAAATATATACCTTTATAATTATACGTTGGACTTTGGGTCAGAGTTAGAGATTAGATCTCTGACCGTTGCACTTTTTATCAGTACCATCGACCACCTTGCACTGTATTCACTCTCCTCCTTATTCTGTTTCATAATACCCTCGCATTGGCGCTTGAGGATGAGCAGAACAAAGCTCAAAAGGGGATTTTCCTCTCATTTTTGTAAAACAAATGTTTATTTGAAATGTACCAGTTCAATTTCATTTATAAAGCTTGCTTTTTACTTGCATTAACACTGTTTCTTAGTCAATTGAGTGTGACATCAACTCAAATTTTCTCTTAGCTGAAAACATTTTGTGCATAATCGATGAAACCATAAGAGATACACAAATAATTAAATGGACAAAGTTGTGCGAAATAACAGGACCTACAAATAAATGTGGTCAAGTTGATTATTGGTTGCGTCATTTACTCAAAAACTGGTTTTGGTAAAAGTTTCGAACTGCCACAGCTCTCTTATTAATACTTATAATAAAACGTGTTTTTATATGAAGTGTGCATGACATTTTCTGTAGTTTTTGTATATTATAATGAAAATCATTTCAAGGCCAGCAAGTAGGAGGTATTGGGTTCAAACCTGACAACGACCTTTTTTTCCTTAATCAAAAGAGAATGGATAATTTACAGATTTTAAAAATACCATACATGTTACACTTTCCTTGCGGGGTTAGCCAAATAATTCATAAAAACTGTTTTGGTGTGGTTGTTTGAAGGGAATTTTTATTCTACTATTCGGATGGTTGGTAAACCTGACTGGTATTTCACAGCAAATAGTGTTTAAATCAGCTGTTTAGTGAAACAGCAATTATCTGACAAGGTATGTTAAAAAAAAAAAAAAAAAACTGTTTCGACATTTTTGTGACTGAATAGCAGAACAGCATTTTAGTTTATATTTGAATCCAGTATTGATGGTTAATGTTCAGCGATTTTACTAAAATCTATGTCGATAGGGACTTAATTCGATATTGGGTTTTATTACTTTGATAGATACGGTTAGATACGGAATTACATACAGCCTATTTTCATTACGGAAGTGCACATTAGACAGAAAAGTTTGCATTACGTTAAATATGATTTAATAGATCATGGAAGTTGAAAATTAGTATATGTATGCGTCTTTTTAATCTTCTGTTTCAACGTAGATTACCCACAGCTCGCCTGTCCCCTAGTCACGTGTGGGTAAGCTTGTCGGCAAGTGCACGCAACGGAACGTGTCAGATCACGTGACTTGTCGGCGCACGTACTACCGTTATTGTCCGACGTGATCCCTTATCCAGCCATCCGCCTACACAACTCTCCGCCTGGCCACTCTCATTGTCTGACCTGTTCAACGTACGTTATTGATGTCTTTAATTTTAAGAATTATATTAGAGGATTAATATTTATTATTTATAAATCCTCAATTGAGGATATGCAGTGGAAGTTCTTATTCGGGTAACCAAAATAATCAATCACCGTTTTTGACCTTCTTCTTCGAGCCGGCGAATATAAAGTTAAAATCCTAAAAGATATTTTCCTTTCACTGGTTTTAGGGATTTATTGATTATTTATCCCCAATAACTTTACTCTTACCCCAATTCAGTAGTAATCAATGCCTCCTCGTTATATGTTTCTTAATTTAAGACCTATAAAGAATTTCGGTAATGAAGTAGAACTGCTGTATGTCTTTAAGTTTCTGAACCTTGCTTGAGTCACCTGACCAACAAACTTAAGCCTTCGTTGCAGATTGCTTATGGTTTTCAAACCTCTCAGGTTGAAAAGCTTTTGGTAAAACTATCTCATCGCCTTTTACATATTTCTGTCAATAAATACGCTTATTTAAAGCACTAATATTACAGAGATGGCATGTAGATCAGTTTTCAGTAATAAGATAGACGTTATTCGGGTATAGAAGTCTCAAAGAAAACGTTAACAAAAAAATAAGAACACGAAAATCATGGCTAAGTTAATACTTGACAATGGAAATGTAATAAAACAAATCAAACATGTACCTACCTGAAACTCAGTACCAAATGCACACACAAAATGGCGTAACACATAAAGTACGCACTGGTGCAACACACAGTTAAGTACAGATATTCCATTTGGTACTTATCTCGTTATGATGGTCCAGCCTAGACAGACTAAAGACAAGATGAGATTAGTTCATATGGGAGGATAATGGGCTTATTCCTACGTAATTACATTTTATTCTACCCTTTTTCCTGGAACTTAGTCATTCTTTGTTTCAATTTTCTTTCCTGAGAGGCATTTAGGCATTAGTTTTAATTTGTTTAGGCTTAATATTTTATTATTTTTTTAATATTTATAGCAAAGGTGGACATACATAACTTCTCAATTTCGTGTGTTTAATTCTTGTTACACACAAAAATGGCAAATTTTTGACATAGGTACTGTTATGGTATGCCATGCATGAGCTTTAAACCGTTAAAGTTACGTTAATTTGGAATTCTAAGTTCGTTTTATGTGTTTTATTTCATGATATTTTGGTTTCTTTGATTCTCTGATGGTTTTTCGAACCATAGCACTGAAGAACTGTAACCTGTTCTTTTTCAGGTGCTAGCTGGTCAAAAAATATTGAGACGAAAAGCTGAAAAACATTTTGGGTTTCATAGCTATCAAGAGAATTGTTTACTATAACAAATTATTGTCAACATAAAGAATTTATGTTTATTTTATTTCTATAAGTTACTACTTTTCCATAGTCCGTCAAAATTGGATAACCATTATATCTAAAACATATTAGGTTTCATGAATCTGTTTGAATCACGTCATCGCTATTCGATTCGTTTGTATTTATATAGATTTGTTTAACATATCATTAAAAATCTACTCTCTGGGCTAATCGTTGTTTTTGAGTTGGTATTTACATTAATGTTAGTTAATCTAACAAGACATTAATGTGAATAAATTTTAGTCAAACTTTAAATAAGAAAAAATGTAAGTGATTTCAACACGTTTTGCACATATTCAAGAATACAAGCGGCCAGCAGCAGCTACAGCTGACGAGGGATGGTACAGAATAATACAATATATATTGCAAGGAATGGATATATGTATAAGATATCATTTTTATATTCCTGACAGTTCCTTTATGTTTAGAATTATGTTTCTAACAATGTAAAACGACCCACTCAGAATAATAATAATACACTCATTTTACCTTTGTTGCCTTTTACAAACTCTAAAATTGAGCCCGACAAAACATTACAAGTTTAAAACAACATCGGTACGTGATATGTGTCAATTGAAAGGAGTTAACACAGTGTCCGCTCCATCAACGAAACACGGAAATGCTGCAGCGATAAATCCATAAACAAATAAACCTGTTCTGAAAGGATTTATTTGTATTGCTCCATGATAGCAGACAGATAAAGTTATTGTTTTATTCATCAAGTTGCGAAAATCAAATAAAGGGGGTGAAAAACGTGTTGCGCCGAATTACTTTTTCTGTTTGATCAGACATTGTTTTAGTGATTCAATTACTTATTCATCACACTGTTTGCTCCGTCAGCCCAATAATATAAACAATGTTACTATCGAGTTAAAAAGTAATACTTTAACCCTTACAGTACTAATTTCCAAAAATGTGAGATGCTACTATTGTTTACTGCAATCAGGCACGAAACGGAACGGTTTAAAAATTTCATAAAAATAATTTATCAAATAAAACTTTTCACTAAGAGTTAAATTTGTTCATTTAAGCTATTTTATTATCATTGATACTCGAACTTAGCACTGAAACATTGTAAAAAAAAACGTTGAATGTTTTCAGTACCAAAAATGAGACATTTATTTAATCTGATTTTTAACGCAGAAAATCATTAACATTTACCGGCCAATTTTGAGATTACTGGATGGTGAGTTACACAGAGGAGAAATGCAATATCAATGCAAGGTTTGTAAAGGTTATTGTTATGTACTGTGGCTAATCAGGCATTGTAAACCCCCATAACAGTTCGCTTCTGTCTGGTTTATACCTGCTAGTTGAACCTCTGGGTTAGGCAATCCGATGTTTCCTTTTATGGTATGCCATGTATGAGCTTTAAACCGTTAAATTTACGTTAATTTGAAATTCTAAGTTCGTTTGATGTGTCTGGGCATTTAGAGATTACTGGATGGTGAGTTACACAGAGGGGAAATGCAATATCAATGCAAGGTTTGTAAAGGTTATTGTTATGTACTGTGGCTAATCAGGCATTGTGAACCCCCATAACAGTTCGCTTCTGTCTGGTTTATACCTGCTAGTTGAACCTCTGGGTTAGGCAATCCGATGTGTCACTTATGTCTGGGCATTTAGAGATTACTGGATGGTGAGTTACACAGAGGGGAAATGCAATATCAATGCAAGGTTTGTAAAGGTTATTGTTATGTAATGTAGCTAATCAGGCATTGTGAATCCTCAGGACAGTTCGCTTCTGTCTGTTTCATACATGCTAGTTGTACCTAGGTTGGGCAATGCGATTTATCACTTGGGCAACCCAGTGTACGTAGAGGAGCGGAACTGAAATATCCGCAAAGTGTAGACATTGGGTTTGGCTGATAGGTCTAATTCATTCGAAAGTTGTTGTGGGAGAGATTTCTTTAACATTAAAGTATTCTGTAACCCTTAACATGAAGTACCGTCTCAACCCAAATTTCCCTGGAAGAGAGAGGCTGGATCGGTGTTGATCTTCCCTTCTTCCAGGGTCACAAGACCGAGATGAAGTTCCCGCATATCCCTGCACATAGGATTTCAACAGGAGGTGGCCCTGCTCTTGTCTTGACTATCCTAAAAGATATGGGAACTCCGTAGTTAGTATTATGAAAGCTTCCAAAGGTCTTTTTAGGGCTAGGTGCAATTCGTGGTTTTCCAGTTTATCATTCTGAGTAAAAAATCAGATATTGTCATAGAACCCCAAACATACAAGTCGTTCAAAGAATTAAAACGAAAGAGAGTCACATTAGATCGGTGGT
Organism: Homalodisca vitripennis; assembly: GCF_021130785.1. Taxonomy (NCBI): domain Eukaryota; kingdom Metazoa; phylum Arthropoda; class Insecta; order Hemiptera; family Cicadellidae; genus Homalodisca; species Homalodisca vitripennis. The sequence continues at coordinate 132,736,712 of NC_060210.1, read as the reverse complement.
GGGCTCACAATAATTATGATGCACTTGGTAGCTGAGCTTTGGCGAAGCCTATCACTCTGAGGGCTGGAAAATTTCATTTCTGAGTGGCTGTGTGCGCGATATTTTGAAAACGAACTGACCTATATAGACTTAAAATTGTGCATGAGGCTTAATTTTCCATATAAGGAACACTGAGTCATGAACATGGTGCATGTCGCTACATGGGATTTGGCTGAGCGTTAGCGACTATTTTTACATTAGTTTATGCATAACCGGAGTGGCAACGAAAAAATAGATGAATAAATACATTTGTAAAAACATACTCAACACCCATAAGAGATTCAAACATATGAAATATTTACACATGTTTCCTTAAATATCCTGTAGTAACTTGGTGTGAACACTCACAAAATATAAATGTGTCACAAATTGTAAAATTTCGAGTACTTTTCTTAAAACGCGTGTTTCATGAATGTCACAGTTACTAGTATACGACTTTTACGGTTAGATAAGTAAGTGTCATTAGGACTATTTAATTAGGTCCTAAAGTTATTGCCTGTTAATTTCATTGCCTTAACAATTTTAAGCATTATATGCATTTATTGCGATAGTAAAAGATAAACAACGAGTGAAACCAAACAGAATAACAATATCCAGTAGTTGAAACGTAATGATTAAAATCCAGCGTTGTTGTTACAACAAACATCGACGGCAACGCAAACTTTGGTTTACCTTGTTATTCAGTTTTCCTGTCAAATCTGTTTTGTTGCCTATCATAGTTACACAACTTTATAAAACATGTTTCGCCGAAATTTGTTTCTCGTTTGGTAAATAATTGTCTGATGTAAGTACTTTTAGCCAAATAAATAACTGGCATCTCTCATCGATGGATCCAAATAAAATTTATATTTTAGTTGTTAAAATGATAAAAAATAAATGATCAATTTACTTTTAAACTTAGTATTTCGGGAAAAGACAACTCAACTTCTTATTTTGCTAAATACAGGGTTTCAGCTTTAATCTGTTCGTTATATTACTATTGTACCATAAGCGGATCCGATCTAACGAAAGTAATCTCATATAAATGATCACATTAATTTTATAGTATTCAAAGCTACCCAAAACCTCTCGGTATCTTCCGATAGGCGTCAAAGGTTTATCTCCATGGCCGTGCATCCTGAATTCTTTTGACCTTCAAGCTCCCTCCTCCAAGGTGTAATTCAAAATTTACTTTGGTTTTCCATAGTATATTGGTTTTGATTTTTGGTTGTCGGGAATCAATCGCAAGTTTTCCAGACTTGGTACTAAAAATGCATTAACTTTTCGAAATACAAGGTACTTATGACGTGCGTAATGATGTTTCCACATACCGACCTATATGTTACTTGCTAAATGTCTTACATATTTGAAGTGAAAACATTTAAAATTTGGTTTTGTAACATTTTTTTTGTGAACCTTAAATTTTATAACAGAGAGTAAGAATGAGATTTTATTAACTTTGGCAGACAGGCCTGATCAACCTGGAAAATCCATACCAGCTGGCTATTAAACAGCTGCAGCTCCAGCTGGCCAAACAACAATTGACTCCTACTTCCTGTTGGACTTTGTTACTGACTGTCAGGCTTCACGAGGCTTATCCTCTCTCTCTCATGGCGATAGTTTGAAGATTGTTCAGTTGGAAATTGAGTCTCCACGAGGTTATCTATAATGTCTTTACCTACATTGCTCCCTTCCTGGCCCATTACTGGATTGTTGCCAAGGTGAGGTATTTTAATATTCTTTTAAGTCAAATAATGTGTGCTACCAAGAAATTATAAATACTTTTGAATACAGATACTTGGAATTAATTTTTCTTTTCTCAACCAACCAGAGTAAATATATTAGTGAAATTAAGAAGCAGAAATTACTTGAGCCTTTATTAATTTGTAAGTTGTACTCATAAATATAAATCCTTTCAGATTGTAAATATTATCATAGTGTTTTAATGGTTCATATTTTCTTAGATCCAAACATATGTTGTTGCAATGGTTAGAACTTTTATTTTAAATAATGCATTTGAAATAACAACAAAATGTACTTTAGGTAATAAATAGTGTTGTGTGGCCTATAAGTTAAAAATTATCTGTTAGTCTGTTTTATTTTTGCTGTTGTTTGTAAATTCAGGATAATAAATGTTGGTAATTTATGCTACGTGCTTTGTCAAAATGTAAGTAAGAAAAGGCATTTGTAGAATAGGAAACAAATATGAAAAGATGTTTTCAAGTGAATTCTATTTAAAGCTTATTTTAGTTAATAATTTATTGTTGGAATTTAATTAACTATATCTCATTATATTGACTACTGTAGATTGAGTAATTGACTAATAGTTAATTTTTGGGGTTATTTACATTACAAACCGATTATATATCTCTCAAAATACTTCATGTTAAGATTATTTCACGGAATATTTAGGTTTCATTGTTATTATTGTTAACATAAAATTTTACGTGCTATTCTGAAGCAACTATTATACATCTTTTAGTTTCAAATATTTTTGTAGATTCTATTGTCTGAATTGTGCTCAGGGATTTGTTCGGGAGCGGTTTGTGTGCCTCCACATAGGTCTGCGTACCACTACCTACCCAGTACCCGTGCCATACCTGCTACTGTGCCTTCCTCCCTGACCGTGAGCCCTTACGGAGGCGTATGGTTGTGATCTACGTAGTTGAATAATTACTTATAAATATCTTTCTTTATTGGATACATATTGATGTTTAATGTGCTTTGTGTAAAATATGTGTCTAGTTTATGTAAGTATTGTTTGATTGATATCTATGGGTAAAATACCAGAAGTACTAGTGGCCGGCCAAGGTAATGTTGTTTAGTGTATAATTACTGGTGTTTAAGGTATATTGTATTGATAAATCTAAGGGTTACCTGTACCCTCAGACTGTTGAGATCCAAATACAGAAATGGTAATCAAACCTTTTTCCATGATATGAAATGTAGAATTACATAATTTTAATAAATATTTCATTTGATAAATGTTTCTTGTGCAATAAAAAAAAAACAGGCTCTTAGAATTTTTCTAAACTTAATGATTACATTGAATGAGTTTAGCTTTCTTACATGTATTTCCTTTTCTTAAATTTACCTTGTATTTAACTCACTCTTACTTTGGTTGGTTATAAGGTCATTAATTTTACAACATCATTCAGTAACGGGTCTTTTCCTTGTTCTGACTCCGTTCTCCTACCACACTACTACTGGAAACAAGGTGGCGCCCTCGGATAGTACCGTTAACAGTTAACTCTACTACGCCGTTAACTTGTGAAAACCACACCTACCCTTCCCACCCCCTAGACTGAGCAAACTGGGACCGCTACATTTGGCGCTGTCAACGTGGGACCTGGCTTGTGTGGGGACTATATAATATATTTGTGAATTTTTTTTTTTTTTTTTGTTCTGATGGTGATTGATATGGACATTATGGTTGGTTAACTTGTTGTATATTGCAACACTTTTGTCGGTACTCGTAATTATTAGTGGTTTTGTTTACTGACTGTTACACCTCTATTATCTTTTCTTAAATTGTGTGAGTGTTCGTTTTTCACTTTGGAATTTGGTTTCTGCTGTCACCATGAATGCATATTATTTACGTCGTCATGAAAATGAATATGAGTTGAAACTTAGAGGTTTAGCTACTACAGGAAATGCAAATGAATTGAGATCCAGGCTCTCTCAAGCTTTTCTTGATAATGTTGAGATTAAGGAAGACGTTATCAGTAATCTAAATGCTGAAACCGAACTTGAAGAATGTGAGGAAAAATTCAATGACCTGTCAGAGCTAGTTGAAGATTATGAAGGAAATACAAAAGACAATGAATATCGAAAACTTTCTGCCCGCCTTTGGCATCTTTACTTGCGAGTGGAGCGTATACCTGTGGATCTGGACTGGGATAAAGACACAGCGGAGGAGAAAGACGACTTATTACAGAGATCAAAACACATGCTAGATACCTTCCTTTCCCTCTCATCTAAGGTAACGGAGAAGCTGGACGGTGCTGAAGAGCATGCGAAAAAACTGGACGGAGCTGAAGAAAAGAAGGCGAGTGAAGATACGTCAGTGAATACTGCGGAAGAAGGAGGCACTTCCCAAGGTACCAATACAGAAACTCCACCCTCTCAAGGAAATGTAAATCGGAAGAATATCGCACAAGAAAAGCACCTTCCCCCTCTTGGACATGCTGGACAAGGAAAATCTACTATGGTTGGAAATAGGAAACTGAAACCTGATGAGTCATGTATAGAGGCAGAAACTGCAAAGCCTATACCAGTCTTCAAATGGGGTTTACAGTTTAGTAATGGTCCTGGCCAGAGCATTGGTGCATTTTTGCAGCGGGTTGAGGAACTTCGTCATGCTCGCGGAGTTTCTGAAGCTCAACTTTTTAGGTCAGCAGTTGATTTATTTACCGGCAATGCTTTAATTTGGTATCGGTCGACCGTGGGCAGAGTCAATTCCTGGGAGCAATTGTGTACGGAGATGAAACTTGTTTTTCAGACGCCGGATTATGACGATATGTTGCTGCAGGAGATTATGAACAGAACTCAAGGCGATCAAGAGCATATTGATCTTTTCATTGCTTCTATGGAGGGTCTTTATGGTCGTTTGTCAAATCCAATTCCGGAACCCATCAGGCTTCGTCAGATTCTTAAGAATCTAAATCATTATTTGCAGGACAAACTCTGTATGTTTGTGATCTCTTCTATTGATGAACTCCGACAAATGGGACGTAAGGCTGAGCTGGGAAGATTGAGAACTACAAATAGTAGGCCTCCTCCTAGGCCAGGCACCGTCTTAGAACCTGATCTAGCTTACTCTCGCACTGATAATCGCAAGAATTCCTCAAATCATCAAGTTCATGCACTTAATAAACCTACGAGTTTTGCCCCAAGGAAGTCCAAATGTTGGAATTGTGGTGAGGAAGGCCACATGTACAGTAATTGTCCTAAAGAGAGGCAACTTTTCTGCTATGGCTGTGGGCATGCTGGTTATCGCAAAACAACCTGTCCTAAGTGTAGTTCAAAAAAACGGGGTACGAAGGGAGCCTCCTCGGGCATCTTAGGAGTACCTCCCTTATCTCATTTACCGTCAACCAATAAGTTGTCCAATTGTGATTTGGCTTCATTGCCTAAAGGTATAAATTTTCTGATTGAAACTTCCGCTAATGATCCTCGACCTTATCTACCAATTCGAATTTTTGGATTTAGTTGCAAAGCATTGTTAGATTCTGGAGCTTCAAATACAGTGATCGGAAGAGACCTGATGTGGATTTTTGATAAGTTCCCGGCAAAAATTCGGCCATTGTCCAACCAATTTGTAGAAACTGCTGACCACCAGAAACATAAGATTATTGGAAGAGCCAACATTCCTATTACTCTCGCTCATAAAACAAAACATTTATCTGTCATTGTTGTACCTTCTCTATCTCAAACAATTATTTTGGGGATAGATTTTTGGAATGCTATGCATATTGTTATGGACGCCTATGAGAAGTCCTGGGAATTTTCTGAGAACCCACCAACACGAGGCCAGATATGTGCAATTGGTCTACAAGACTCTACCGTATTGACTACGTCACAAAGGGAAGACTTAAATAATCTTTTGGAGAAGTACTTTTGCAATCAAGGAGAGAAATTAGGAAGAACCCATTTAGTGCAGCATAAAATTGACACTGGAGATGCTTCTCCCATAAAGCAACGCTACTATCCCATGTCTCCCGCTAGATTGCAGCTTGTGTATGCCGAACTTGATAAAATGATTGAACTGGGTGTTGTAGAACCTTCAAGAAGTGCTTGGTCCTCCCCAATCATACTTGTGGACAAACCTGATGGTGGCCAAAGGTTTTGCGTCGATTTCCGGAAAGTCAACTCAGTCACTTGCAGAGATGCTTACCCCTTACCTCATGTCACTTCGATTTTGGATCGCTTAAGGGATGCCCAATACTTGTCTGCGTTGGATATCAAAAGCGCTTACTGGCAGATTCCCCTTGAAGCTTCAAGTAAAGAGAAAACTGCCTTTACAATCCAAGGAAGAGGTCTTTTCCACTTTAATGTTCTCCCATTTGGACTCCACAATGCACCAGCCACCTGGCAACGATTGGTTGATAATATATTAGGGATGGACTTGGAACCTTTTGTCTTTATCTACCTTGATGACGTAATAATAGTCACACAGACCTTTGAGAAACATCTTGAAATTCTGGAAGAAGTCTTCAAGCGGCTAGCAGCAGCTAATCTAACCTTAAATCAAGACAAGTGCCGATTTTGCCAACCTGAACTTCGATATTTGGGCTATATTGTCGATGCTAATGGCCTGAGAGTTGACCCTGAAAAGGTGAAAGCCATTTTGGAAATTCCTACCCCTCGCTCAGTGAAGGAAGTCCGGGCATTCTGCGGTACTGCAAGTTGGTATCGGAGGTTTATCCCAAATTTTGCCTCTCGTCTTTATCCTCTTACTTCAATGCTGAGGAAACATAACAACTTTAAGTGGACCATTGAGCTCAGAATGCTTTTTGAAGATATAAAGGGTAACCTTGTAAAATCTCCAATCCTTTCTTGCCCAGACTTTGGGAAGGAATTTACCATTTCTTGTGACGCTTCGGCTGTTGGTGTTGGAGCGGTACTCTCCCAGATGTCAGAGGAAGGAGAAAATGTGATTGCCTATGCAAGTCGGACATTGAGCAAAACTGAGCAAAAGTTTTTCTGCTACAGAGCGGGAGTGTTTGGGCCGTCATTTGGTCAATTGAAAAGTTCCGCCCTTATATAGAAGGAGTTCACTTTGTTGTTGTAACTGACCATCACAGTTTGTTATGGCTTCATAATTTAAAAGATCCTCAAGGAAGATTGGCACGGTGGGCATTACGTCTTCAACCTTTTAACTTCACTTTGCTGCATCGCAAAGGTAAAGAACACGTCGTTCCGGATCTTTTATCTAGGAACCCATTAGAATCTGTACCTGCAGAATTTATCGTTGATTCCCTCACTAACTGTTTTCCGATTGGGGACAAGTGGTATTGAAGATGATCGACTCAGTAAAAAGAAAAGCCTGACCTTTACTCTTCATGGAAAGTTGTCGATAATCAGCTCTGGAAGTAAGTGTGTCCCTTCATCTACTTCGGTTGGTGATGAGCAAGAAGGATTGGAAGCTAGTTGTACCCAAGGATCAGCGTGGGAAACTCTTCAAACAATTTCATGACGCTCCTACATCTGGACACTTGGGCACGTATAAAACCTACCACAGACTCTTACAGAAGTACTATTGGCCTAAGATGAGGAAGGACACCGCAAACATATGTCTCTCGCTGTAGGGTGTGTCAGCAAGCTAAGTCGGCTACCTTAAAGCCAGCAGGACTTATGGGGTCTCAGAGAGTAGTGGACCGACCGTGGCAGACAATAAGTCTGGATCTGATGGGACCTTTTGTAAGATCATCAAGAGGTTACAAGTACCTGATGGTAGTGGTGGAATTACTTCAGCAGGTATACCCTTCTGTTTCCATTAAGAGCAGCAACTGCAAGACTTGTTGCTAAACATTTGGAGGAAGATGTATTCTTGGTATATGGGGTTCCTAACATTGTCATTTGCGACAATGGATCTGAATTCATTGGTCAACCATTTCGAGATTTGCTCAAGGAATTATAAAGTGAAAACTATCTACACTCCTATTCATCATCCTCAAGCAAACCCAACGGAGCGGGTGAACCGAAACTATTAGGGAACATGTTGAGATCTTATGTTGGGGATAATCACCGCAATTGGGATATTAAGTTACCTCAGATTGGGTGTGCCCTACGAACGGCAGTACATGAGACCACTGGTCAATCTCCAGCCTTTCTTGTATTCGGACATGAGATCAACTTATCGGGTGAGGGGATCTGGGAATCTTGGTGAAGAAGATTTGCCTCAGCTTTCCGATGCAGGTGATCACCTCCAGAAACTGACGCGCTTGAATGAAGTTTTTTAAGGAGATCAAAGAAAAGGATGAAGAGGGCACATGAGATTAATGCTAAACGATACAACCTGCGGAGGAGAGAGCAGCAGTTTAAAGAAGGTCAACTTGTATGGAAGAGGAACTTCACCCAAGCGGATGCAGTCAACTACAAGTCATCCAAACTCTTTCCAAAATTTGTTGGGCCTTACCGAATTAAGAAGAAAATATCTCCAGTGACCTATCAGCTCCAATCAGAAGATGGGCAATTCATGGGCACCTGGCATACCTCGGACTTAAAACCTTTATCTTCAGTAACGGATGAAAATTTGGGAAATTTTCTCATGAGAGAGGGGGTGGTGTAACATTTTTTTTGTGAACCTTAAATTTTATAACAGAGAGTAAGAATGAGATTTTATTAACTTTGGCAGACAGGCCTGATCAACCTGGAAAAATCCCATACCAGCTGGCTATTAAACAGCTGCAGCTCCAGCTGGCCAAAACAACAATTGACTCATACTTCCTGTTGGACTTTGTTTACTGACTGTCAGGCTTCACGAGGCTTATCCTCTCTCTCTCATGGCGATTAGTTTGAAGATTGTTCAGTTGAAATTGAGTCTCCACGAGGTTATCTATTATGTCTTTACCTACATTGCTCCCTTCCTGGCCCATTACTGGATTGTTGCCAAGGTGAGGTATTTTAATATTCTTTTAAGTCAAATAATGTGTGCTACCAAGAAATTATAAATACTTTTGAATACAGATACTTGGAATTAATTTTTCTTTTCTCAACCAACCAGAGTAAATATATTAGTGAAATTAAGAAGCAGAAATTACTTGAGCCTTTATTAATTTGTAAGTTGTACTCATAAATATAAATCCTTTCAGATTGTAAATATTATCATAGTGTTTTAATGGTTCATATTTTTTTAGATCCAAACATATGTTGTTGCAATGGTTAGAACTTTTATTTTAAATAATTGCATTTGAAATAACAACAAAATGTACTTTAGGTAATAAATAGTGTTGTGTGGCCTATAAGTTAAAAATTATCTGTTAGTCTGTTTTTATTTTTGCTGTTGTTTGTAAATTCAGGATTAATAAATGTTGGTAATTTATGCTACGTGCTTTGTCAAAATGTAAGTAAGAAAAGGCATTTGTAGAATAGGAAAACAAATATGAAAAGATGTTTTCAAGTGAATTCTATTTAAAGCTTATTTTAGTTAATAATTTATTGTTGGAATTTAATTAACTATATCTCATTATATTGGACTACTGTAGATTGAGTAATTGACTAATAGTTAATTTTTGGGGTTATTTACATTACAAACCGATTATATATCTCTCAAAATACTTCATGTTAAGATTATTTCACGGAATATTTAGGTTTCATTGTTATTATTGTTTTAACATAAAATTTTACGTGTGCTATTCTGAAGCAACTATTATACATCTTTTAGTTTTCAAATATTTTTGTAGATTCTATTGTCTGAATTGTGCTCAGGGATTTTGTTCGGGAGCGGTTTGTGTGCCTCCACATAGGTCTGCGTACCACTACCTACCCAGTACCCGTGCCATACCTGCTACTGTGCCTTCCTCCCTGACCGTGAGCCCTTACGGAGGCGTATGGTTGTGAATCTACGTAGTTGAATAATTACTTATAAATATCTTTCTTTATTGGATACATATTGATGTTTAATGTGCTTTGTGTAAAAATATGTGTCTAGTTTATGTAAAGTATTGTTTGATGATATCTATGGGTAAAATACCAGAAGTAACTAGTGGCCGGCCAAGGTAATGTTGTTTAGTGTATAATTACTGGTGTTTAAGGTATATTGTATTGATAAATCTAAGGGTTACCTGTACCCTTCAGACTGTTGAGATCCAAATACAGAAATGGTAATCAAACCTTTTTCCATGATATGAAATGTAGAATTACATAATTTTAATAAATATTTCATTTGATAAATGTTTCTTGTGCAATAAAAAAAAAACAGGCTCTTAGAATTTTTCTAAACTTAATGATTACATTGAATGAGTTTAGCTTTCTTACATGTATTTCCTTTTCTTAAAATTTACCTTGTATTTAACTCACTCTTACTTTGGTTGGTTATAAGGTCATTAATTTTACAACATCATTCAGTAACGGGTCTTTTCCTTGTTCTGACTCCGTTCTCCTACCACACTACTACTGGAAACAAGGTGGCGCCCTCGGATAGTACCGTTAACAGTTAATCTCTACTACGCCGTTAACTTGTGAAAACCACACCTACCCTTCCCACCCCCTAGACTGAGCAAAACTGGGACCGCTACAGTTTATTGCATGTATATTGGCTTTGCGATTTCCATCTCCGCATCTGAAGAATTTTCCATTAAGATTGAATCAGGAGTTTACACCTGCTTTACGTTGATGAAAATGCTCACAGGCTTTCTCCTGTGCAGGAATATTTTTATAATAATTCCGTCATATCTGTTCATCTACACCAGGAAATTAAAGAAATACTCTGTATATATTACTTACGATTTTGGGTGAATCGATGCTTAAGACCGTTTCCACCACATTTTCAAATGTTAAATCGTTAGGTTGTTCAAGTAACCTTTTAATAATTGCTGAGTTATTTAAGCTTATAACGAATTTGGACTTAAATAAGAATTGATCGTCAGAATTTTATATTCAAGGTATGTAAAACTGTAGTGAGTTGTAAGATTCTTAAGGTTCTTCACATAATCCGTGACAGTCTCACAATCCCACTGAGTCATTTGCACAAACCTGAGTTGTTTTGCTATTCAATTCCATTGAAGGTCTAGATCGCATTTAGAAAAAAAAAACACTAATTCGTTGTAAGTCTCAGAATTGGTTCATTAGGGAGCTGTAAAATCATTAAGTAGCTGACATGTTTTCGCCCCAAGGCAATTAATAAGTATTTGGAACTTTTTTCCCTCCGTATTTACAATTGTTTAAATCTCCCTTAATGTAAATAATGTCTGAGTCGTTGAGTGTATGAAGTGTATGAATCTATTTTTAACACTACTACCAGAACGGTCAAACATAACAGTCATTGAACTAGTTGTATTATTAGAAGATATTGGATTACGTGGAAGTCATTGTAATAACTGTATTAATAACTGTATTAATCAAATATTTCCTTTGATACTCAAACATGAAAAAATCATTTTACACAAGTATTAAGAAGAATTAAAAAAATAACCTTTTAGGATGCTGTAAAAGTGTTGTTCTGAAAGGAGACATTTGCTTACATATATTAGCTACTAGATGTTTGTATTGCTCACCAAATTATTCCTATAAACGATTTGCAAATACAAATCTTTTCCACTATTAATTTTGCTGATTCTCCTAGTAATCTTGTTGAGGTACTATATCTTAAAGTCTGAAAGAAAAATTGCAGATCCGTTGGGATATTGCCAAATCCGAATCCAAAGCGTGCCCTGGATATACTCCCGGCACATACACACATTTTACAGTGTTGTCTTGACTGGGGTAATTCCCGTACAGATGGAAAAATTTAACATGCCGAATCTGGGTTTTTTGGAGAAGATCACATGCGAATATTTTCAACATTTTTGAAACACAGAAAGGCAGTTGTTTTATTACATTATAAGGTGTATAACTGGTTTGCAGTTTATGTTTTAACTTATTTTATAATAAAATTGTATAGAGACATAAGTTGAAAAGTAAATATCAGATTACTTAAGTATTATTTAAGTTCATTACGCGAAGTTAAAGTTATACCAAACACAAATCTTCGCACAATGAATCCGCTAACCTGAATCAACATTATAAAAATTGGTTTTTGGTTTTGTTACATACTGGATAACAAAATCCTAATTATCATACTTTTATTATTCCTAAAACTGAATTTTTCCAGAAATTTATAAGAACACATTTTTAAAATTGCTCTTTCGAGAGTTATGCACGGTTGGTCCCTGATTCTACTTCATTACATATTTTAAAGCTTATGATTAGTAGTTAGTAGGCGTACTACGAGGAATGAGAATGGTTAACTTATTTTATTCATCTAATGTGTGCTCCTGCCATTATAATATTAGCATAATATGTTTTCGAAAACAAGTGAAACCATTATGTCAGTTACACAGCCCACAAACCTCGGCGAGATGAACCAACTTTGAGCTAGGAGAATGGATGGGACCGCTACAGCACCACACCGCACTGTCGTATAACTTATCTCATTTGTTTGTTGGTTTATGATTCCTACTGACTACCGAGTTCAAAACCCAAAAAACAAATGTTCCAATAGACATATTACTCTCTCTGCCTGTTATAAAGTTATAACAAGAATGGATGTAACGGAAGCTTTTAAGGATTGTTTAATTTAACAGTGTTTTGTATGTTCTCAATACCGATGTTTGAAATTTGCTTTTGGCGATATAAATCGTATGAATAATACAGGATTTTTCAAGCTTTTACCATGGTTTGGTGATAAAATATGATACAAAACTACAGTGGAAATAAACTACGTTATTTATTTTCGCAGAACGATGGCATATGTCTAAGACTAATAGTGTTTCCTTCACATTACTTCTGTATTTTTTCGTTTCAAATCGACTCCCCAACCAAACATTCTAGATGATTCAATGTGGAACACATAATATATCTAATTATATAAAAGTATTGGATACATTTAAATTTTAAACGTTTTAGAGATTTTTTTAAATAAATTCGAGTATGTGATTGAAGTCACGTAAAGACTATTGAACCGATTTATTGAAATGTAACATGAACATTCTTACAGTCCCTGGTTAGCATACAGGCTAACATACCTTCGTGCTACAACAAACTGATCTTTAAAGCAGCGAAAATTTCCCAAACAATAATGTCGTTAAATTAAAAAATTGTTAAATGTAATTAACTGTTCGGTGTAAACATGTTTTTACATCACAACCATATGATTAGTTAATTAAAGTATTATTACAGATTTGTTTACATTTATAGCCTTGAAACCACAAATTTAGCTTGATAGTAGCAAGCTTTTCTTAACCGCTTTTGAGGACAATTTAAAAGTTATATAAAAATAATAGTTTTAACTGGACTGTACGTTTCAGCAAGTATAATGTATGTAGTACTGTAATGCATATATCAAAATACAAAGTTACTATCTAACATCCACCATAAATTTAAAGACTGTTATATAACCCATCTTATTTGTCTCTTGATAGAAGTAGACCTCTCAGACCTGCTTATTTTTATAATCTTCTTCATCAGGGCAACAAAAGAAACTCAATTGTGACTCTAGAAATATCATAAATATTGGATTGCAAGTAAATTACGTAGATGTTTTATGATCCAAGTAGGCTTCTCAAACATACATAATATTTTCTATATAAATTTGTCTATGTACATTTTCTTAATTGGGGAAATAAGGCATGATCAACTATGGCACAAATAAACGAAAACTGGGTAAATTATAATGGTCATAAATATGCCCATGGTTTCTCTGTTTTTCAACACAAAATTGCGTGTAACAGTATAGTTTTTAATGTACCTTTCCATAGTTTCCAGTGTAATTCAAATACTGAAATTTCAGCTACATTTTTGACAAACTACAGTATATTTCACTAGCATCAGTTGCAATGTCGGAAGCTAAAAGGAACGTAGTATATTTCTTCAAGTTATACAGATATATATTCCCGAATAACATACAGTGAGATGATTTAATTCAATCAATAGCATTACATTTTTGGATGAGAAAATAGCCAGAAAAGTTCGTTTCAATTTCTCTAACAGGATTAAGCCCTGAGATTGAGAGTGACTTCTTTTATACGTTGTCCAATGAGTGGTGCCTCCCAAAACTCAATCAACTTTGTAAATCGACATTGGGTGTCAATTCAAAATATTTCTTCAGACTGCCCGGTATTTATAAAATTGATTGTTTTTTTTTAGAAATGTAATTTATAAATAAAACAATCAATTTTATAAATACCGGGCAGTTTGATGTTCTGTTATACAATAGAAACTATTTTATAGGTCAGTTTGTTTGAGTACAAGCAATGCCATATTTAATTTCTTGGGCTCCCAAACCCAAAAACTTTCCGACCTTCCTAAACGTTTTTCTCCTCTGTATGACAATAGAATACTTTTATATACATCTGGGATCTGCGAAGTCATGGTTTCCTCTGGCAGGTAAGTCAGCTGATTTTCCCTCTCCTAAACATTTCTTTCCCTGGATAAACAATTGAAATTCCGTTATTAGTTTTGACAGTTTTATGATCAAACAGCTCATTTTAACATCAAAATGAATTTTAAAGTCGAGTTAAGTTTCCTCATGGAAGAATAATTACTATACTATGGAATTTAATATAATCTTTTAAAAGATTTTGTTTGCTTTTTGCATCGTGATGAAAAGTATCGTTCAATACTCGTTTCAAAAGCTCTTTTGCAGAGCTTGGTCAGGATACAGGACCGAATAGTCGTAAGGACTATTTCACTGCGATTCCGAAAGTGGTTCCTTTCATGCAAGCATGTTTTGCCAATCTGATGGTCGCAATTTACGCGAAATACTGAACTAAAACTTGGCTCTTCAAACATATCGCTCTCCGGTATAAGTTGCTACGCGTCGAAGACAAATGTTGCTTTCTGAGCATTCATCATTACTAAATTATCTTTATAACAGTTATAACAGTGTACTACTAATTTATTTGTTTAGAGGTATTTACTATTAAAGTTAAAACAATTTATTCAGTGACATCACATTTTGAGTAAGCTAGCAAGTATTTTATTATTTGGTCAGGTAAGTTTCGTCAGCGCAAATGTTTAGTAACTAATTAAACTTTATATTTTATTTCAAACATATTTGTGTGAGAGCTAAGTTTTGGCTTATAGGGTGAGTAAATAACCAGTACGAGCCGCGCCGCAAGCGGTAGTTACCTCATAGCTACTCTAAAAGTACAGCTCTGAGCTGGTGGAGTGGTGGTTTACGCGTTGTTTGTTTGTACTAAGTTAGGGTAAATAAAGCGATTGTTAGTTATTTATGTAAATATTCGGCTGTAGTGAGAAGACCTTAAGCGTTGGCCCATAAGAGAAATATCAAACCTCAAACCCTTTTGTGCTCTTATGTTTTGTTGTAAAATTGTAGCAATCGCTCATATTACAGGTATAATTAACACGCATTCTAACGCTTTTGTGTAACTATTTTTGTAAAGTCTGTACTTTTTAAATATGTAAACGATGAGGTAAACAAATTTTAGATTTTTTCTGAATAATCAATAATTAAATGGTAAGATTGAGACATTCTATGACATAAAACCTTCTTATGCATTTTGGAGTTGTCACCTCGTTTTGCAGGCTTGAGATTGCCTGAAGATGCATTAGTATTTACATATACACAATATTACGTACAATACCAATATTTACATAATAGGACAGTAAAGAAATATATCTTCGCTTTGTTGCATATATTTATTAAAAGCTCAGTAGTTTGTACAAATGCAAATTTTTAAGATTTCTTTCTTCAAATCATTCTTTTCAATAACGTTCCTGTTAAATTCGTTATACAGGGTTAGCCAGTGAAACGGGAAGATTGGAGATGGCCTTGACAGTTGGAATGTGAAGTGGTGGTGGTAATAGTGGCCGGCTCCTTTCTACCTGCGTGTTCCGCCATTTAGTTGAGATGGATCGTTGGACGTGTGAACATCGCGGCTACGCGGTTAAAGTTTATTATACGAATGGTGAGAGTTTGGTGAAAACGCGACGTGCTTTTCGACGCCATTTCAACATACCGCGCAACAGGCCTGTTCCTTCGGATAACGCAATTCGTTCGTGGATAAACAACCTTGAACAAACTGGATCAACGTTTATAAAACGAGGTGGGAGTGCAAAAACCGTTCGAACCCCTCAAAATATCGCTACTGTTCAACAGGCAATGCTCAGAAGTCCACGCCGATCTGCCAAAAAACATGCTTTACGCCTTGGAATAAGTAACACTTCGGTGAGAAGGATTCTTCATCAAGATTTAAATTTTCACCCATACAAAATATAGATTGTGCTTTCTTACGCCACAACTCTCCCGTTTTCCAACAATGAACACACAATGTTCCAACAAGATGGGGCAACAAGCCACAGAGTTGCTATGAATGCTGTGAATGCTTTGTTTCCAGGTGGCGCCATTTCCCGAAACGGGGATATCCTCTCTCTCCAGATTTGACAGCCTGTGACTTTTTTCTATGTGGTTACTTAAAAACAAGAGTTTTTCAGAACGATCTACCTAGACCTATCCCTGCCCTAAAAAAAACGAATTCGGGACGAAATCGAAGGAATACCACTCCATATGCTGCAAAATGTCATGGAGACATTTCCAGGCCCGGCTACAGCAGTGCATAGATTCCAATGGAGGACATATGACAAGTGTTATATTCGTAAAATAATTTTTTCACTTATTGTACAGTAAATGGCTACCTTTTTTCTTTATATTTATAACCATTAAATAATAAAATTAATTTTCTTAAAGAATTAGTTACTTATTTAAATCTTCCCGTTTCACTGGCTAACCCTGTATCTGCAACAATTAGAGAACAAAACCGGAAGAATTGATATGTTTCCGCTATTGCTTTGTTTTTCAATCCTTGTTTTTATAGGGTACAATTTTTGTACTCTTACCAATGGTTTATCTTGCTTATGCTTGTATAGTGAAAAATAGTTTCGAAATGCCGTGGAAAATGTTTGTTTCTAGTGTCCCATTTTAAAGTGGTCGTCTAACCAACCCTAGTTGGGAAATACACTATTAACTAAAATAATAAATTCGTTAATCTCATAAAACACATTTTTATTTAATCGGAAGTAGTTTCCGAAGAAAATGGATTATGTATTTTTGAATAACCAAATTATGAAATAATAATTATTGTGTATTTATAATAATAACAATAAAATCTCTAAATTTGCGCCCAATTTCTGCCTGCTGCCCTTAGTCCCGGGCCTTGTGGCCCTTTCGTAAACCCACAATTGAGCACGTATGTAAGATGTATAATTTGCTGAAAGCAGTCATAAAACGAAATAATTTATTATAGTATAGGAGCTAGCAACGTTTTCGAGAGAGAATTTCAGGTCAGCTGAAATTTTGATATGCTGTCTTTCTTGCTCTTTCGGTTGGAGTCCGGGCTATCTGGCTGGCGGTAGTGGTTGCGTTTATTAACGCGCATCTTACCTGCACAGGTAAAAATTCTGGAGCGCTTCGGCAAATGGACAACATGGCGTCAGTCTAAAGTCATATGTTTGTGTTATTTGTGATGTTTATTTATTAATTTCGCTACAATCGCCAGTGGTAAAATGAAATGTGTTTCTGTAAAGGACATAAAGATAAAATCATTCTTTTCGTGGTTGATAAACTGAAGAAGTGCCAGGAAGCTTTGAATATACGTTTAAAATATAAATTAAAGTCCCGTGACATTGAACTGCCTACTGAAATAAATGAGACAGGTGATTGGAGAGAGACAGTTTGAAGTGTTTTTTTTTTAATTACACAAAACAAACATGTGACTTTAGACTGACGCCATGTTGTCCATTTGCCGAAGCGCTCCAGGATGTTTACCTGTGCAGGTAAGATGCGCATTAATAAACGCAACCACTACCGCCAGCCAGATAGCCTGGACTCCAACCGAAAGAGCAAGAGAGACAGCATATCAAAATTTCAGCTGACCTGAAATTCTTGTTTTAGAAACGTTGCTAGCTCCCGTACTATTATTGTGTATCTTTATCGTATTATTAGCATCCATTAAAATCACATGTTTTGAGCTGTAACAATTCTCTCATAACAGGTTAATTTTTGTATCAAGTTCTTTCTTCTTCAGTCATAACCGCAAGTTGGGTCCTACACCGAAAGTAAGCGCAAATAAAAATACCTCGATTTGGTTTGGTTTTGACTTCGTTTAATTAATTTGAAAGTTTCAGCTGTTATAAATAAAAATATGCATCATTAAGGTTCTTTACTGTTCCTGTCATTGAAGATCGTAATCTATCCGTATCATCACATCGAATAATCGTCATATTTTTTAAAATTTTAAACTATTTTTACAACTATATGTAAGTATATAAATAAAATTTTGAAGTAAAAAATATTTTCCGCATACACCTTTTATCTTAATACCACAGGTTTTTTACAATAACTAATGAAATTACAACAGAAAATAATAAAACTATTGGATTCTAATGACGATACAAATCAGTGTCAGCAGAATATGTATACGCTTTTGGATGAACCAATATAATATTAATTAATAAAAAAAACAAAAAAAATACAATAGAAAGTGATGGGGGTGTGTATGCGAATCTTCGGTTTTCAGTATGCTAAGAATGGTACCACAAGTGGTTAGTAACTACCAATAGTCAAAGTTTTGCTTCGACTTTTGATTTAGATTTTCTTTTTCTTCTTTTCTTCTAGATATTCTTTTTTTTAATATACTTCTATGATTTCTCCTTAACAAATTAGGAGTTAAGGATGTGAAACTTTAAAATGTCAATGTTAGACCGATATGTATGCGATAAATTACCCGATTTTCCATAACGATTTTCTGAACAAAACTATTTTAATTTACTTTTTCCTGAGTTCCAATTGTCTTAGATCGGATAAATTTATAACTTTGGTGCACTTTGTACATACTTGCTTGACGCTTTGGCTGTGAAGCTCCAACACCAAACAAGAATGCAGTACAGACAGGTTATCTATCAAACGTGAGATGGTAAGTACTAGTTCCTGTCGAGCTCGACGCTTGCCTCAGATGCATTAGCAGTCTAATTGTAGTTTCAGCTACCCTGCTTAACTTTCCATGCTGTAAGAGATTATCTAAACCCACATTTCGGTGCCTGCGCATTTCACAATTTGCATTCTAATAATAAGCCCTTATATATTTAATAGACGCTGATTGGACTTTTATTTTCACATGTCTGACTGTTGGTTTTTAATATTGCATGATAAAAAAATACGGCTTTTGAAATATTTATTGTGTCAAATTTAAAACTCTTTTGTGGTACTCATCCTAACTAAACTTTCACAGCTGACGATCGCTTTCGTGTTTTGGGGGAGATCGTTTTCACAATAAGCTATATTTTGTGATTATACGATCCGAATTGACTTTTGGATCCCTGACTAACAGAAGTGAAGTATAATAACTTTTTTGATTTAGAAAAAAAGTCTGATCAGATCACACCCCTCTAATGAATATGCTATGTCTTGTTTTCAATAAACAATGATCAACCAGTGTTTTAATATTAATGTATATATATATATATATGTGTGTGTGTGTGTGTGTGTGTGTGTGTGTGTGTGTGTGTGTGTGTGTGTGTGTGTGTGTGTGTGTGTGTGTGTGTGTGTGTGTGTGTGTGTGTGTGTGTGTGTGTGTGTGTGGTGTGTGTGTGTGTGTGTGTGTGTGTGTGTGTGTGTGTGTGTGTGTGTGTGTGTGTGTGTGTGTGTGTGTGTGTGTGTGTGTGTGTGTGTGTGTGTGTGTGTGTGTGTGTGTGTGTGTGTGTGTGTGTGTGTGTGTGTGTGTGTGTGTGTGTGTGTGAGTGTGTGTGTGTGTGTGTGTGTTGTGTGTGTGTGTGTGTGTGTGTGTGTGTGTGTGTGTGTGTGTGTGTGTGTGTGTGTGTGTGTGTGTGTGTGTGTGTGTGTGTGTGTGTGTGTGTGTGTGTGTGTGTGTGTGTGTGTGTGTGTGAGTGTGTGTTGTGTGTGTGTGTGTGTGTGTGTGTGTGTGTGTGTGTGTGTGTGTGTGTGTGTGTGTGTGTGTGTGTGTGTGTGTGTGTGTGTGTGTGTGTGTGTGTGTGTGTGTGTGGGGTGTGTGTGTGTGTGTGTGTGTGTGGTGTGTGTGTGTGTGTGTGTGTGTGTGTGTGTGTGTGTGTGTGGTGTGTGTGGGTGTGTGTGTGTGTGTGTGTGTGTGGTGTGTGTGTGTGTGTGTGTGTGTGTGTGTGTGTGGTGTGTGCTGTGTGTGTGTGTGTGTGTGTGTGTGTGTGTGTGTGTGTGGTGTGTGTGTGTGTGTGTTGTGTGTGTGGTGTGTGTGTGTGGTGTGTGTGTGTGTGTGTGTGTGTGTGTGTGTGTGTGTGTGTGTGTGTGTGTGTGTGTGTGTGTGTGTGTGTGTGTGTGTGTGTGTGTGTGGTGTGTGTGTGTGTGTGTGTGTGTGTGTGTGTGTGTGTGTGTGTGTGTGTGTGGTGTGTGTGTGTGTGTGTGTGTGTGTGTGTGTGTGTGTGTATACTTATACTACATACACAATACTACTTATAAATACGTAATACATAATATTAATATAGTGTATTGTAATAAAAAATTACTATTTTACTGTCCAACAGAAACGTAACGTATAAAGAAGTCTTTAGTTTGTGAAGTAAATACAACATATAAACATTAATATAAATTTTATATTTTATTCTTTGTTTCTTGGCTGATTTAGGATCACCCTGCGCAAGGTTTAGTTGGTAATTCTGAAAATTCGGGCTATCATTTATTTGTTATAAGCTTGTTTTGATTTTGGTTTAAAATACATTTAGGTAGTTAAACATTCTATGGCTAAACTAAGTTTAACTAGTCATAATTTTTTATTGGAATGATTTTGTGTGGATGACAGTTTTGTTCCTTCAAGCCTAAAGACAAAAACACAGTTGAATAAAACACATAGTAATGTTTCGCCTTTCAAATGATTTTTTACTGCAATTATAAGCCCCTGTTTCCACTTGGGAAGTTCTACATTAATTGATTTTCATCAATGATATAGTTGATAACCTTTTCCATGGCTGAACTGCGTAAGGCACAAGTTTTAGTACCTAAATAGAGTGACAAAAAATATTTGGAGAGTCTTTTATATTATTTCTATTATTGTTTCTTATGTACGTGTGTGTCTGTATAAGATGTTATTAAATGAAGATCAACACGCACTAGTTGAATTTAAGTCAAGATTATCTCTATCATGATAAGTAATACTAAATTTACTCAAAATGTTCAAAGAGAATCATTCTTTATAGTAAGAAATGGATGAGAATCAAAACTCTGAGTTAGTTACTGTGCCTTGACTTTCAATGCTGTGTCCCCTTTTGGGACCAAAGACAAAAGAGTTCCAGATCTTACGAAAGGGAATAGTGTTGTGGTACAGATGGAAGTGAGCCCGTGTGGGTGGGAGGGGGAGGGGGGTATTCATCACTGACTAACTCATCCATCACCCTCCACCCCCTCTAACACTACCTATTGTTTGTGAGAGTGAGCGGAATTCTGTGTCTGTATTTAGAACCCTCAACTTGAGAATGAACCAATTATCAATTAAGAGTTGTATACGAGTATTTTACATATGTTAATTTTGCATATATATTCTGCATAATTAATTTCAATGAAACTACAGTTTATTTCTACAGCAGTTTATGTTTTATATGTTCCTCAGATTAATCCAATCTAAGAACATAATATCTGTGTAAGAAATAGTTATATTAGTTCATTTTAAAGTTGTCACAAAATCTTAGATTTTGCAGTTTATTTCATAAATAACACCTTTCCATATTTGAAGAAAAGAAACAAGTAACATGCTGTGTGTTTTACGTACAAAATAAGATTGTACACAAATATTAACGAAGATGTGCCAGAAACTCTGGGAGCTCAGTAATTTAAAGTAATGTTTTGTATAGTGTTTATGTAAAGAAATAAAAACATATGTTTTTCACTCTATCTTTTGCATTCGACACGGTTTTCCCCAAAACATACTCAACTTAGAGTTCTGGGACCTGATTATTAATCAGGTCAAAAACCATAAGCAACAACTGAATTCGCCCATAATCTACTTTATCACAATTTAAGGGAAGACCTCATTGTACATGGAGAGCTGGAATACGTGCGAAAATCTTTCACTAGCCGTAACTCGCTAAACAAAGCATTGCCAGACCCATCTTTATAAAAACGTTTAAAATTATCGTTACGTTTAGAATGAGCGCCCACAGCTTCTGCATATCTTCGTAAATCACCCTTTATAACAAGTTAAAGGTAACAAATAATATAACAATTGAATATGCTACCATTCTGAAGATGGGAGACCGTAAAAAAACATTTGCTCTAGTTGGGATTAGTAGGAAACCTTATATCAGACTTAGTGCTCGACTAATAGATACATTAGAATATATTACAAAAACTGATTATCTTAACGACATTGAAAAACACTATTACATTCACAGGTTTAGCAAAATGATTTGAATATTAACAAATAATATTTAAAATTTAAAACTTTTTATATATGAGTTATAAAAGGTAGTAAGTAAAGCCTACTCCCGTAAACTACTTAAAACTATAGCGTATTATTACCACATTTAAAGACATTGAAAAACACTATTACATTCACAGGTTTAGCAAATGATTTGAATATTAACAAATAATATTTAAAATTTAAAAACTTTTTATATATGAGTTATAAAAGGTAGTAAGTAAAGCCTACTCCCGTAACTACTTTAAAACTATAGCGTATTATACCAACATTTAAAGACATTGAAAAAACACTATTACATTCACAGGTTTAGCAAATGATTTGAATATTAACAAATAATATTTAAAATTTAAAACTTTTTATATATGAGTTATAAAAGGTAGTAAGTAAAGCCTACTCCCGTAACTACTTAAAACTATAGCGTATTATACCACATTATAGCAGTTCGTTACACCACGCACCACGTGTAGTGTAACATACTTTTTTTAAACTTGTGTTTACATTTTCAAGGCTATAGCTTATTTCATTCTCGAGATGTTATGTGGTCAGATAGACAGACATAATTATACAGAAGAGAAATTTTACCTTGGTAGAAAAAAAATTGTAACAGCCTACCAACTGGCAGGTTTTAATGTCGCTCAGCTGATATTCCATAGTTGGGAGATATATCTCCTCATAACTCATTCTTGTCCAATAGAAATGAAGTTTCATGCAAAGTTAAAAGATTGAAGATTAATTTATCGAGATATACTTCCACAGGATACATTAATTTTTTCATTACGTTAGGCGTATAGTAATGTTTTAAAATTTAAAGTTATGGTGAGGTAGGGAGGATGCTACAATGGAAAATTTGCCTTGAAATCAGATCATGTCCACGTTTAACAATGACTTTTACTGCATGAAAAATGTTTTAATATAATTCATAAATATCATATAATTTTACTCAGGTCGTTTTATAAATTGATTTTATTCGGTTATTTTCTTGTTACCTATAAGACGATGGAGAAAATATTTGCTAACGCTCAGCCAAATCTTAGGCAGTAACATCCACAATAATCGAACCCAGTGTTGCTAATATATAAATGAAGCTTGATACACAATTTTAAATTCTATAAGTCAGTTTTTTTTTTAATATTGTGCGGGTAGACAGACAGACTTGTAGAGAGATAGACAGAAATAAATGTAATTTTTCAGCTCCGCGAGTGATAGGCTTTGCTAAAGCACAGCCAATTAAAAATTTGACTTCAATCTGACATAGTATTTTTTTGCGTAATAAAAGGTTTACATAGAGATATACCTGAAATATATTGAAATACATATAGGATTTTATAAGATTTGCCATCTTTATATGCTACTCTACGTTTCTAAGGGTTGAAATTCCCCTCTTCTTCAGATCAGAAAATATCTTAAAACAGAAAAATCTTATAAGTTGAAAAATCAATGACCTGCTATTTGTTACAAAGTATATTTAAAGCCCATTACCGCCACTTTAATTTTAAAGTTTATATGTGTTAGAATTCTGACACCTGAAGGAGAGGGTAGATTTTCAATCTTCGAAAACGTAGTGTTACACATTTTTAACATAATATAACAACTAAGAATGTGTAACATTTTACTAACCTTTTCATATCGTCCATCGTCAATGAAAAACTTAAAACAAAGAACTAAACTATTATGATTAGACAATATTGAGCTTGATGGAGTGGAGAGGTTTACACGGGGCTGACCCATGTGCGTGTTACACTAGCCTCCGCTCTAATCTCACAACTGGGCGGTGGATGTTGTTGGCTAATCCTTCAGCTTACTTTGGGCTTGTACCAATTTCAGGCTTATGAAAGAGTTCTTTACAAAAACACTGGTTTAATTTGTAATCTTGAGTGAGTCATGAAAAATTATTAATTCTGAATACCGATACATCATTTTTAATGATATATTTCTTGTGTTTAGCGTTTGTATATTTTTAATTTAACAATATTTACTTTATCTAATGACACTAACCGATAGACAAAAATAATTTTTACAGAATTATGGCACAAAAATTCCCGAATAACCCTTTATTTCCAATGACAATCAAACTAATAACATACATTCGCCAGCCTGAACATTTTTCTTATGGATACATAAACTTATACGTAAACTCTACGTTTCACCATGGGCATATTGAATTTTGAACTCTATCGGCTTTGCCGGCAAATAAAACCTCAGTAATCACATGCAATTTATTGATATATGGGTTTTGTTTTTATGTGGTATCATCAAGAGAGGTCTTAGAGAAACCCTTATATCCTCCAATCTGCATTACAGTTTTAAAACCGCCATTGCCAGCAGGTTGGGTTGAGATCTTTGTCTTAATAAAATTGGAACAACTCAATATGATTAGGTCTACTTGTTTTCTCTTCTTCGAATTTTGAAAGTTCATGAAATTATAATAGGTAGTTATAATTTCGTGTTATAAGTTTTTGAGAAAAGAAATCAACTTAAATTCAAAATAAAAAATAAATTTCACGGAAGAATTTTCCACGAAACAATGAATATTTCATACTGCTCTCTGAAGAGATTTATGAATAGATATGATCCAAACATCTCAGGAGAAACGAAAACACTAAATAATAGTGATGAGGGATAGGATGTTACATTAAGGATGAATCAAACACAATAGTGCGTTAAGAAGCAGGTGTTTTCTTAATCCACCCTTTCCTTTAGATAATTATGCTTAATTACATGTATTCCAGAGTTGGACTTTGAATAAGTTGAATGTTGTAAAAATAGCTTTATTCGAATGCAATTTTTGTACTCTGCTTAGATAAAGATTACGTAAATGTATTCAAAATATATAAAGGTTTTGCTTAAGATTTAACCTTTTCCAGTACAAACATGACTTCTTATTTAAGACCGAGAGATAGAAAAATAAAATGAAATAACAAAAACAAAGACAAAGAAGTTTGAATGAGTTTAAATTTCAAAGAAGTTATGTACCCGAATCTGACTTATACAGCAAGACAATACTCGTGTAGTGTATCAAATATACGATATTTTCAAACCAGGTTTGGAGAAATCGTATTTTTAGCCATTTTGAGACCAAAAGCTAAAGCACACGTGTTTTGTAATGCATTAAAAGTGCTGGACGGGAAAGGGCTCGTTTGTATGAAATTGTGTCAATTAACTAATTGGGCAATTGATTCGCATAAACCAATCAGTTTTGTATTGAACTGTGAGTTTTAATTAAAAACACGTGCTCGCTGGCTACTTTTGATCTGATCTTTCCCCTTTTACATCATTGTGTGCTACATTGCTCGTGGGATGCTAGATTATTTTGCTTATATGTAGGTCTGTATGTTTTTGAAATTTTGTTATAGCCTATTGGCATGTTCTCTTTAGTTTTTCACCTAATATAATTTGTATAATTACCTTAAACTACTTTCAATTTACCCATTAAAAATCAATGTAATTACGATAGTATTATTCGTCCTTTCATGTAAGTTTAAACTGGGATTGAAATTTGTCACATATAACTATTACACAGTAATATATCGAAATGATTGTAGGATTTATGGAATTTGCTATCTTTATATGTTACTTTACGTTTAATCAACCATATTTTTTTAGGAATCAATTAGCTATATACCTAAAAACTTATAAACTGAAAAGTAATGGACTGACAGTATTAAATTCTCTTCTTAGGTTATGTTTATGCACAAGTTTTTAAACCCTTCCTTGAAATGAAATACGTATATACCTAAACTAGTCTTCTTCAGAACGATTACAAGTAAAATCTTAAATTATTTTGCTCTTTAGGTAACAGCACTCACAAAGTAGCATTGAGAAAAAAGCTATAAACCTTTGTTCTAACAAACCTTCTACAATTCCCAGTTTTATTAATGTCCATTTAGTATTTCCACCTTATATTTGGAATGGAAACGAATCGCAGCTCATTTACGTACGAAAATGATAAAATGGTTATAAAAGAAGTTTCCTATAATTATGTTATAAGAAGTTATAAAAAAAAAAATTACAACAGAAAATAATAAAACTATTGGATTCTAATGACGATACAAATCAGTGTCAGCAGAAATATGTATACGCTTTTGGATGAACCAATATAATATTAATTAATAAAAAAAACGAGAAAAATACAATAGAAAGTGATGGGGGTGTGTATGCGAATCTTCGGTTTTCAGTATGCTAAGAATGGTACCACAAGTGGTTAGTAACTACCAATAGTCAAAGTTTTGCTTCGACTTTTGATTTAGATTTTCTTTTTCTTCTTTTCTTCTAGATATTCTTTTTTTTAATATACTTCTATGATTTCTCCTTAACAAATTAGGAGTTAAGGATGTGAAACTTTAAAATGTCAATGTTAGACCGATATGTATGCGATAAATTACCCGATTTTCCATAACGATTTTCTGAACAAAACTATTTTAATTTACTTTTTCCTGAGTTCCAATTGTCTTAGATCGGATAAATTTATAACTTTGGTGCACTTTGTACATACTTGCTTGACGCTTTGGCTGTGAAGCTCCAACACCAAACAAGAATGCAGTACAGACAGGTTATCTATCAAACGTGAGATGGTAAGTACTAGTTCCTGTCGAGCTCGACGCTTGCCTCAGATGCATTAGCAGTCTAATTGTAGTTTCAGCTACCCTGCTTAACTTTCCATGCTGTAAGAGATTATCTAAACCCACATTTCGGTGCCTGCGCATTTCACAATTTGCATTCTAATAATAAGCCCTTATATATTTAATAGACGCTGATTGGACTTTTATTTTCACATGTCTGACTGTTGGTTTTTAATATTGCATGATAAAAAAATACGGCTTTTGAAATATTTATTGTGTCAAATTTAAAACTCTTTTGTGGTACTCATCCTAACTAAACTTTCACAGCTGACGATCGCTTTCGTGTTTTGGGGGAGATCGTTTTCACAATAAGCTATATTTTGTGATTATACGATCCGAATTGACTTTTGGATCCCTGACTAACAGAAGTGAAGTATAATAACTTTTTTGATTTAGAAAAAAAGTCTGATCAGATCACACCCCTCTAATGAATATGCTATGTCTTGTTTTCAATAAACAATGATCAACCAGTGTTTTAATATTAATGTATATATATATATGTATGTGTGTGTGTGTGTGTGTGTGTGTGTGTGTGTGTGTGTGTGTGTGTGTGTGTGTGTGTGTGTGTGTGTGTGTGTGTGTGTGTGTGTGTGTGTGTGTGTGTGTGTGCGTGCGTGCGTGCGTGCGTGCGTGCGTGCGTGCGTGCGTGCGTGCGTGCGTGCGTGCGTGCGTGCGTGCGTGCGTGCGTGCGTGCGTGCGTGCGTGCGTGCGTGCGTGCGTGCGTGCGTGCGTGCGTGCGTGCGTGCGTGCGTGCGTGCGTGCGTGCGTGCGTGCGTGCGTGCGTGCGTGCGTGCGTGCGTGCGTGCGTGCGTGCGTGCGTGCGTGCGTGCGTGCGTGCGTGCGTGCGTGCGTGCGTGCGTGCGTGCGTGCGTGCGTGCGTGCGTGCGTGCGTGCGTGCGTGCGTGCGTGCGTGCGTGCGTGCGTGCGTGCGTGCGTGCGTGCGTGCGTGCGTGCGTGCGTGCGTGCGTGCGTGCGTGCGTGCGTGCGTGCGTGCGTGCGTGCGTGCGTGCGTGCGTGCGTGCGTGCGTGCGTGCGTGCGTGCGTGCGTGCGTGCGTGCGTGCGTGCGTGCGTGCGTGCGTGCGTGCGTGCGTGCGTGCGTGCGTGCGTGCGTGCGTGCGTGCGTGCGTGCGTGCGTGCGTGTGTGTGTGTGTGTGTGTGTGTGTGTGTGTGTATACTTATACTACATACACAATACTACTTATAATACGTAATACATAATATTAATATAGTGTATTGTAATAAAAATTACTATTTTACTGTCCAACAGAAACGTAACGTATAAAGAAGTCTTTAGTTTGTGAAGTAAATACAACATATAAACATTAATATAAATTTTATATTTTATTCTTTGTTTCTTGGCTGATTTAGGATCACCCTGCGCAAGGTTTAGTTGTAATTCTGAAAATTCGGGCTATCATTTATTTGTTATAAGCTTGTTTTGATTTTGGTTTAAAATACATTTAGGTAGTTAAACATTCTATGGCTAAACTAAGTTTAACTAGTCATAATTTTTATTGGAATGATTTGTGTGATGACAGTTTTGTTCCTTCAAGCCTAAAGACAAAAACACAGTTGAATAAACACATACTAATGTTTCGCCTTTCAAATGATTTTAACTGCATTATAAGCCCTGTTTCCACTTGGGAAGTTCTACATTAATTGATTTTCATCAATGATATAGTTGATAACCTTTTCCATGGCTGAACTGCGTAAGGCACAAGTTTTAGTACCTAAATAGAGTGACAAAAAAAATATTTGGAGAGTCTTTTATATTATTTCTATTATTGTTTCTTATGTACGTGTGTGTCTGTATAAGATGTTATAAATGAAGATCAACACGCACTAGTTGAATTTAAGTCAAGATTATTCTCTATCATGATAAGTAATACTAAATTTACTCAAAATGTTCAAAGAGAATCATTCTTTATAGTAAGAAATGGATGAGATCAAACTCTGAGTTAGTTACTGTGCCTTGACTTTCAATGCTGTGTCCCCTTTTGGGACCAAAGACAAAGAGTTCCAGATCTTACGAAAGGGAATAGTGTTGTGGTACAGATGGAAGTGAGCCCGTGTGGGTGGGAGGGGGAGGGGGTATTCATCACTGACTAACTCATCCATCACCCTCCACCCCCTCTAACACTACCTATTGTTTGTGAGAGTGAGCGGAATTCTGTGTCTGTATTTAGAACCTCAACTTGAGAATGAACCAATTATCAATTAAGAGTTGTATACGAGTATTTTACATATGTTAATTTTGCATATATATTCTGCATAATTAATTTCAATGAAACTACAGTTATTCTACAGCAGTTTATGTTTTATATGTTCCTCAGATTAATCCAATCTAAGAACATAATATCTGTGTAAGAAATAGTTATATTAGTTCATTTTAAAGTTGTCACAAAATCTTAGATTTTGCAGTTTATTTCATAAATAACACCTTTCCATATTTGAAGAAAAGAAACAAGTAACATGCTGTGTGTTTTACGTACAAAATAAGATTGTACACAAATATTAACGAAGATGTGCAGAAACTCTGGGAGCTCAGTAATTTAAAGTAATGTTTGTATAGTGTTTATGTAAAGAAATAAAACATATGTTTTTCACTCTATCTTTTGCATTCGACACGGTTTTCCCCAAAACATACTCAACTTAGAGTTCTGGGACCTGATTATTAATCAGGTCAAAAACCATAAGCAACAACTGAATTCGCCCATAATCTACTTTATCACAATTTAAGGAAGACCTCATTGTACATGGAGAGCTGGAATACGTGCGAAATCTTTCACTAGCCGTAACTCGCTAACAAAGCATTGCCAGACCCATCTTTATAAAAAACGTTTAAAATTATCGTTACGTTTAGAATGAGCGCCCACAGCTTCTGCATATCTTCGTAAATCACCCTTTATAACAAGTTAAAGGTAACAAATAATATAACAATTGAATATGCTACATTCTGAAGATGGGAGACTTAAAAACATTGCTTTAGTTGGGATTAGTAGGAAACCTTATATCAGACTTAGTGCTCGACTAAAGATACATTAGAATATATTACAAAACTGATTATCTTAACGACATTGAAAAACACTATTACATTCACAGGTTTAGCAAATGATTTGAATATTAACAAATAATATTTAAAATTTAAAACTTTTTATATATGAGTTATAAAAGGTAGTAAGTAAAGCCTACTCCCGTAACTACTTAAAACTATAGCGTATTATACCACATTTAAAGACATTGAAAAACACTATTACATTCACAGGTTTAGCAAATGATTTGAATATTAACAAATAATATTTAAAATTTAAAACTTTTTATATATGAGTTATAAAAGGTAGTAAGTAAAGCCTACTCCCGTAACTACTTAAAACTATAGCGTATTATACCACATTTAAAGACATTGAAAAACACTATTACATTCACAGGTTTAGCAAATGATTTGAAATATTAACAAATAATATTTAAATTTAAAACTTTTTATATAAGGAGATAAGTTATAAAAGGTGGTAAGTAAAGCCTACTCCCGTAACTACTTAAAACTATAGCGTATTATACCACATTATAGCAGTTCGTTACACCACGCACCACGTGTAGTGTAACATACTTTGTTAAACTTGTGTTTACATTTTCAAGGCTATAGCTTATTTCATTCTCGAGATGTTATGTGGTCAGATAGACAGACATAATTATACAGAAGAGAAATTTTACCTTGGTAGAAAAAAAATTGTAACAGCCTACCAACTGGCAGGTTTTAATGTCGCTCAGCTGATATTCCATAGTTGGAGATATATCTCCTCATAACTCATTCTTGTCTAATAGAAATAAAGTTTCATGCAAAGGTTAAAAGATTGAAGATTAATTTATCGAGATATACTTCCACAGGATACATTAATTTTTTTCATTACGTTAGGCGTATAGTAATGTTTAAAATTTAAAGTTATGGTGAGGTAGGGAGGATGCTACAATGGAAAATTGCCTTGAAATCAGATCATGTCCACGTTTAACAATGACTTTTACTGCATGAAAAATGTTTTAATATAATTCATAAATATCATATAATTTTACTCAGGTCGTTTATAAATTGATTTATTTTCTCGTTTATTTTCATCGGTTATTTTCTTGTTACCTATAAGACGATGGAGAAAAATATTTGCTAACGCTCAGCCAAATCTTAGGCAGTAACATCCACAATAATCGAACCCAGTGTTGCTAATATATAAATGAAGCTTGATACACAATTTAAATTCTATAAGTC
Source organism: Homalodisca vitripennis (assembly GCF_021130785.1). Lineage (NCBI taxonomy): Eukaryota > Metazoa > Arthropoda > Insecta > Hemiptera > Cicadellidae > Homalodisca > Homalodisca vitripennis. Next base: position 132,705,695 of record NC_060210.1, on the reverse strand, counting down.
AGTTTTTTTTTTAATATTGTGCGGGTAGACAGACAGACTTGTAGAGAGATAGACAGAAATAAATGTAATTTTTCCAGCTCCGCGAGTGATAGGCTTTGCTAAAGCACAGCCAATTAAAAATTTGACTTCAATCTGACATAGTATTTTTTTGCGTAATAAAAGGTTTACATAGAGATACCTGAAATATATTGAAATACATATAGGATTTATAAGATTTGCCATCTTTATATGCTACTCTACGTTTCTAAGGGTTGAAATTCCCCTCTTCTTCAGATCAGAAAATATCTTAAAACAGAAAAATCTTATAAGTTGAAAAATCAATGACCTGCTATTTGTTATAAAGTATATTTAAAGCCCATTACCGCCACTTTAATTTTAAAGTTTATATGTGTTAGAATTCTGACACCTGAAGGAGAGGGTAGATTTCAATCTTCGAAACGTAGTGTTACACATTTTTAACATAATATAACAACTAAGAATGTGTAACATTTTACTAACCTTTCATATCGTCCATCGTCAATGAAAAACTTTAAAACAAAGAACTAAACTATTATGATTAGACAATATTGAGCTTGATGGAGTGGAGAGGTTTACACGGGGCTGACCCATGTGCGGGTTACACTAGCCTCCGCTCTAATCTCACAACTGGGCGGTGGATGTTGTTGGCTAATCCTTCAGCTTACTTTGGGCTTGTACCAATTTCAGGCTTATGAAAGAGTTCTTTACAAAAACACTGGTTTAATTTGTAATCTTGAGTGAGTCATGAAAAATTATTAATTCTGAATACCGATACATCATTTTAATGAAATATTTCTTGTGTTTAGCATTTGTATATTTTTAATTTAACAATATTTACTTTATCTAATGACACTAACCGATAGACAAAAATAATTTTTACAGAATTATGGCACAAAATTCCCGAATAACCCTTTATTTCCAATGACAATCAAACTAATACATACATTCGCCAGCCTGAACATTTTTCTCATGGATACATAAACTTATACGTAAACTCTACGTTTCACCATGGGCATGTTGAATTTTGAACTCTATCGGCTTTGCCGGCAAATAAAACCTCAGTAATCACATGCAATTTATTGATATATGGGTTTTGTTTTTATGTGGTATCATCAAGAGAGGTCTGAGAGAAACCCTTATATCCTCCAATCTGCATTACAGTTTAAACCGCCATTGCCAGCAGGTTGCGTTGAGATCTATGTCTTAATAAAATTGAACAACTCAATATGATTAGGTCTACTTGTTTTCTCTTCTTCGAATTTTGAAAGTTCATGAAATTATAATAGGTAGTTATAATTTAGTGTTATAAGTTTTTGAGAAAAGAAATCAACTTAAATTCAAAATAAAAAATAAATTTCACGGAAGAATTTTCCACGAAACAATGAATATTTCAAACTGCTCTCTGAAGAGATTTATGAATAGATATGATCCAAACATCTCAGGAGAAACGAAAACACTAAATAATAGTGATGAGGGATAGGATGTTACATTAAGGATGAATCAAACACAATAGTGCGTTAAGAAGCAGGTGTTTTCTTAATCCAACATTGGCTTTAGAGAATTACTGCTTAATTACATGTATTCCAGAGTTGGACTTTGAATAAGTTGAATGTTGTAAAATAGCTTTATTCGAATGCAATTTTTGTACTCTGCTTAGATAAAGATTACGTAAATGTATTCAAAATATATAAAGGTTTTGCTTAAGATTTAACCTTTTCCAGTACAAACATGACTTCTTATTTAAGACCGAGAGATAGAAAAATAAAATGAAATAACAAAAACGAAGAAGTTTGAATGAGTTTAAATTTCAAAGAAGTTATGTACCGAATCTGACTTATACAGCAAGACAATACTCGTGTAGTGTATCAAATATACGATATTTTCAAACCAGGTTTGGAGAAATCGTATTTTAGAGCCATTTTGAGACCAAAAGCTAAAGCACACGTGTTTTGTAATGCATTAAAAGTGCTGGACGGGAAAGGGCTCGTTTGTATGAAATTGTGTCAATTAGCTAATTGGGCAATGATTCGCATAAACCAATCAGTTTTGTATTGAACTGTGAGTTTTAATTAAAACACGTGCTCGCTGGATACTTTTGATCTTTCCCCTTTACATCATTGTGTGCTACATTGCTCGTGGGATGCTAGATTATTTTGCTTATATGTAGGTCTGTATGTTTTTGAATTTTTGTTATAGCCTATTGGCATGTTCTCTTCAGTTTTTCACCTAATATAATTTGTACTTACCTTAAACTACTTTCAATTTACCCATTAAAAATCAATGTAATTACGATAGTATTATTCGTCCTTTCATGTAAGTTTAAACTGGGATTGAAATTTGTCACATAACTATTACACAGTAATATATCGAAATGATTGTAGGATTTATGGAATTTGCTATCTTTATATGTTACTCTACGTTAATCAACCATATTTTTTAGGAATCAATTAGCTATATACCTAAAAACTTATAAACTGAAAAAGTAAATGGACTGACAGTATTAAATTCTCTTCCTAGGTTATGTTTATGCACAAGTTTTTAAACCCTTCCTTGAAATGAAATACGTATATACCTAAACTAGTCTTCTTCAGAACGATTACAAGTAAAATCTTAAATTATTTTGCTCTTTAGGTAACAGCACTCACAAAGTAGCATTGAGAAAAAGCTATAACCTTTGTTCTACAAACCTCCTACAATTCCCAGTTTTATTAATGTCCATTTAGTATTTCCACCTTATATTTGGAATGGAAACGAATCGCAGCTCATTTACGTACGAAAATGATAAAATGGTTATAAAAGAAGTTCCTATAATTATGTTATAAGAAGTTATAAAAAATGTTCCAATAATTTCATTTCTTAATCGTTTCTCAGTACAGTGAAAAGACCTGCGAAATAATTTCAAACTAATTGATATTTACGATGCATTATTATTATATTCAGATATTATAATTGTTACATATTATATAACTTATCACTGAATTATTTATTCAGAGCAAAGCCCGGTTTTTAATTATGCCTCTTATAAAAGATGCAAAGTGCACCATAAATAATATATTTACAGGAACGGAAACTGTAAATTTAACCCTTTGAGGTCGACCGGGACAGCGTCTGTCCCACTCATGATGAGTGGCCGAGTAGCGCGCGGGACAGCGTCTGTCCCGGCATACTTGGGTGGCCGAGTAGCGCGCGGGACAGCGTCTGTCCCGGCATACTTGGGTGGCCGAGTAGCGCGCGGGACAGCGTCTGTCCCGGCATACTTGGGTGGCCGAGTAGCGCGCGGGACAGCGTCTGTCCCGGCATACTTGGGTGGCCGAGTAGCGCGCGGGACAGCGTCTGTCCCACTCATGATGAGTGGCCGAGTAGCGCGCGGGACAGCGTCTGTCCCGGCATACTTGGGTGGCCGAGTAGCGCGCGGGACAGCGTCTGTCCCGGCATACTTGGGTGGCCGAGTAGCGCGCGGGACAGCGTCTGTCCCGGCATACTTGGGTGGCTGAGTAGCGAGCGGGACACCTGCTGTCCCGCGCTGTAGTGCTTTGTTCTTTATATTGTATTTCCTAAACGAACTACTGTAACATTTTCATGCCAAATGTTTTTTTATGTTTCTTAAAAGGTTGTATTTTTCACACAAAACAAATCGAAATTGTTGACTTTGTTTTGAAACGTTTAGGCTACTTGCAAAGAAACTATTCTTTCATTTTTGGATACCACTGTATTGAACAGCTATATTCTCTACAAACCTGAAAATGGAACAAAGAAGCCTCTTAGTGACTTTCGAATAAAGCTTGTCCAAGGAATTATTCTTCGTCTTAAAATGTAATGAAACACAATTTTTTCAAACTAAATTGATGTAAAACACATATATTAACTGTCGGAAAATTCGTAAGATTAACTCAAAATAAAGGTAATTTAGTTTAAAAAAAATAAAAACTTTACTTTCAACCAATTGAATAAAAAATAAGGAAGTTAGAGGCCAATAACTAGAACGATGCGCGGGACGTGACATTTGAGTGAAATCCCGCCGCCCAGCGACTCAAGCACAGCGCACCTCAAATAGCACCGGCGTCAAAGGGTTAAGTTACGAATTTAGTTAATGTTCATGTCATTTCCAAACTGTAGTTTTTAAGTTTTAAAATAATTCTAATTAGGCTTTCTTTCTTTCTTAGGTTAACACATGACTACTGATAATGAATGATTTGAAAGCATGGAGGGATTTTCATTGTAATTTACTACGGTACACGTTATTTCTAAAACTGACATTTCCTCTCTTTCTCAAGGTCATTGAACACTGCACGTGGCGCGATGTATACTAATTATGTTTCAAAACATAATTTCCTCGCTTATCAAATGAGACAGTTCACTTTGCATAGCCACGACGATGAGCTACTAGTGACTACCATTCGTTCATCGATCGATCTTTTTGAAATTGGCGGACACTTAACAATTCTTGCATACGCAGAGCGATTCAGGCGACCACCATGACAATACCAAATACAAGTACCCTGTACTGTCATCTGTTATGTAGCAGATCTTGTGTTTTGAGTGTACAAGTGGGGGGAAAATGTGGCATAAATATTACTTTTTGGTTCCTTGGATAAATACACGTGTTTCCTGGAGATCGTGAATACAAAAAAACTACAACCATTTTATATTAGCTGTGTCAATTTATGCTTGGAAGACACGGATACATCCAAATCCTTCAAAGTGTAATTAAAGTATAAAAGTCTATAACACAAGCGTTAAAAATCATAAAGGTTGAAATAAATTAGAGCAGGAGTATCAAAGCTGTTCCTGGTCACATGAAAACCTGCAATAACAATAAAGCAAGGTTCACCCAACAGAAGCACACATACTACATCGACCAACCATGTCAACTGCAGGAGACACTAATATGGAAGGAGATCCCTTTTGCAATTTTCAAAGTAGTTTGTAGTTATATGGTTGGTTATTTATCCATCTGATTAAGAGCTCAGATTATAGGTTTCTAAAAGTAGTGTTACTGATTTATTTTCATTGCTCAAACTTGGAAAATATCTGAAAAAATATGTTACCCCCAAAATTATTCATTAATATTTGTTTGTATAACTAAATAATCTGTAAACTAGAAGCAATTAATCTTTTTGAAAATATTTTAAACCTACTATACAATGAACACTTTTGAATTATAAATACGAATAGCTAGTAAAATTAATCCAATAATAGAGTAGATGTGAAAGGATGTGTGTATTGGGGTGTTTGCACTTCCAACATGCATAAACTTGCCATTAAATTAGCAATGGATCCTGATCGAGTGCCACTTGAGTTACATTTAAAGAACAATTTATTGAGGTTCTGTAGAGCGTCAAGAATATGATATTCAAGAATGGAATGTGTTGTTCAAGAGGCGTGGTAGATTCATTCATAGAAGGCTTTACAGAAGCTTTGAAACTACTTTCTGCAGTTAAAGAGACAGACTATGTCTTTTTTTAAGTAATATTTCCTGCTACTACTGATTTTTTGGTCCCCGATAAAGGTGCTTGAAACTACATATAATTTCTGCAAAATTCGAACGGTGCCATCTTGAAACGTTCAGTGTTTGATACCCGGTAACTAACTAATCCATATGCACATATTATATCTGTACGAAGTTTAGGTTGAATAATTTACAGATTATGGCATAATCGAGTGCAAGTTCGTTTTTGCAATGTTTATATAATACTTCTGAAAAGTGTTTACGGCCACTACCCTAAAATATATTTGTGAGAATAAATATAGTTATATTCTAAATCCAGTGATTTTTCTTTTTCTTTAATACACCAGGTAAAGTAACTTATCTATAACTCATCCCATCTCGAAAGCATAAGAGATATTGAAAAAAGTATTGGTGGAAAACTTGCTTGTTTAATTGTAAAATTGTTTAAATGTTATTTTTGTTTGTGTTAAGGAAAGTTTCCAGATAAAAATTGAAAACAAACTTGAACGGACTCCATCTTTAAACTTTTAATTGGACGATACCAGCTAACAATCTTATGCAAGCCGTACTATTCATTGACGAAGTTTATGTTGAATCAGTTGGAAATTATATATATATATATATATATATATATATATATATATATAAAACATTTCAGATAAATAAATATATATATATATATATTACATACATATATACATATGTACTTAATCGTTAAATTGTAGTTTATGCTGCACTAGGTAAATGATCATCGTGAAATACCTCAAGCAAATTCCGATCCCATTAGCCCAATTGAACCTTCCCTACCACCATTATATAATTTTTATTTAGATTTGTATTTTTCTAATTTAAAATTATATCTTACCTAAAACATTGTATAATAATAAGATAGTTGCTGCTGAATTACCTTTAAGATTACGCATACAACTCATTTAAGGGTGGTATAACTTTTGCGTGGTAAACAACGAGGATAAAATCTACCAATTATTAATATTTATATATGTAACAGCTGAAAATATGATGGGATTGTAAGGAATATTGGAAATATGACATTTAGAGTAGTGCACGGAAGTATGCTTGCCTCTATACCACTTGTAATATGTTTTAAGCATAGAAAATTATCATATCCGCTCCATGAAATATTACACCGATATACTAGATCTATAAAAATTAAAGTATTATTGTGAGCTGACAAAAGTTTGCTATTTTAAAGTTATGACTCTTGTACTGGTGATCGATATTAATATTTACGTCTAATAAGTTAGGTTCCTTAGTTTCAATACTAGAATGCACGCTTAGTAAGTTGATTGTTTTCTTGTAGCTCAGATGTATTGTCTCTGTATTAACACAACTACGCACTTCGGCTTAATACAGTCCGTGTTACTGTACTGGATCTTATCTTGGGGCTGTGCTTACTCAGCTGTTTTGGACCCATTTTGGTCTCACAACAAACCAATTTTGAGAAATACAATCAGATAGTATTCAAAAATGCAAGTGCTCCTAATATAAATAAAGTTTATCGGAATTATTTTCATACAAAGGTTTTGGGGCACGGGAAAATAAATCTTTAAACATTCAGTAGCAGACTGGTAAGATAAAAGTGTGAACACACAGTTTACTTCAGTAATGAGCATTGGTTTTAAAATTGTGAGTTCGGTTTTGATGGATTTATTTCATGTTGACAGACTTGTATTCCGGCTTTAAGGCGTACTAAATATTGAATTAGTGTTTTTTTCATGAGAACGATAACGGTGTCTATATTTTAAGGCTGGACTTCTCCACGTACAAACAGGAGTCTAGGTTGAAAATAACTAGTGTGGGCTTACCCATGGGTTTCTTATGTTAACGTAATAATTTGATATTCAATTTTACATACATTCATTTAGATTTTTCAGTGTTAATTTATATTTTAAGGCTGGACTTCTCCACGTTCAAACAGGAGTCTTGGTTGAAAATAACTATTGTGGGCTTACCCATGGTATTTTATGTTAACGTAAACATTTCATATTCAATTTTACATACATTCATTTAGATTTTTCAGTGTTAATTCATATTTTAAGGCTGGACTTCTCCACGTTCAAACAGGAGTCTTGGTTGAAAATAACTATTGTGGGCTTACCCATGGGTTTCTTATGTTAACGTAAAAATTTGATATTCAATTTAAATACATTCATTTAGATTTTTAGTGTTAATTTGTATTTTAAGGCTGGACTTCTCCACGTACAAACAGGAATCTTGATAAAAAATAACTATTGTGGGCGTATCCATGGGTTTCTTATGTTAACTTAACAATTTGATATTCAATTTTACATAAATTCATTTATATCTTTCAGTGTTAATTTATATTTTAAGGGTGCACTTCTCCACGTTCAAACTGGAGTCCAGGTGGAAAATAACTGTTGTGGGCGTAACCCATGGTTTGATATGTTAACGTAAATCAATTCATTTAGATTTTTCAGCGTGAATTTAAAGATCTCTATTGCAATAGCTGTTTATAAAAATTACAACATTTGTTCATTTTTCCAAGTTGTTAATCTGAAGTCCTAGTTTGAAACATGGTATCCATAAGCTTAGCCGTCACATGACTACTTTAATTTTAACCTAGAATTAAAACCAGTTTTCTAGACTAATTAATAAGCTTCTGAATTATACCATATTATTTAAGTACTGTCTAGAAGTACTGTAACCCGTAAGTGAAATGAAATGTTTCTTTATACTATAAAGCAATACCAACTCAACGCAAAATGTTGAGTTCAGCTCCGCCTAAGATATGACACTGTCACAGACTTAACCACTCTGGGGGGTGAAACGGCAAGAAAGAAGCTCAAAACAAACTCTCTGCATTGTTCCAACATCAGTGACACGTAGGCTTCAAAATCAAGTGTTATCTAGATGAAGAGATGTCGTCGAATTTTTCACCTCTTCAGACGGACCTGACTCCAAATTCCAGAAGTAAAGTCTATGCCAACGTCAGGTTTCAGACGGTATACTAAGTGGAGCTAAACTCAACATTCCCATTGAATCAAACCTTTCCACTATAGCTATGTTGTATGTATACGAACTCATTCTCTTTATTGGGTTGTGTATACTCATATTTTGAAGTAATATAATGTACATGAGAATGTAACAAATACATTCAGTGTACACATATGTTTTAATAAATTGTATCTGTATAACATTATATCTGTACGTGCATTATTACATACCCACAATAAACGCTACATTCAATCAAATATATCTTTCGATTCATATTTGTTAACAGATAATTTATATGATTAGAAATTCAACAGATTAATTTCAGACAGTACAAGGTAGGCTATCACAAATTGTAGTGAGCGTTGTCGAGAAGCGTTAAACAGAAAATGTAATTTTGTTAATTGGGCCGGCTCAATTCTAATGTGATTACTGACTGACAACCTTTTCATTTTAAAACCAGACTTTCACTATTTTATTAATTTAAAAGAGAGATTTTCCCCTCTCTAATACTGTTTTATATTTATTTTAATTTGTATGTGTATTCAACTGTTTTAATATAAATTGGTAATTTAAAAGTTTTCAGAGGATTAAATGAGGTAGATAATTTTACCAGTTTGATATTTGTTCTACGTGTTTAAAAAATTTTTATATTTCACTTTATAATGGTGACAAAATTGTATAAACAGATAAGCACCCGCCTAATACTTCTGTTTTACTAACTGAATTATGTTTGTTGTTGACATCAGTCGGGTAAGGGTACGATAAGCGGACTCGGTTTTTTATATCGAAATTGGCAAACGATATTACTTAATCATAACCATCGATATAATCAATCTATATTAATTAATTATTTTGAACAATTAACTTAAATAATCTATATCAACAGCTGCAAACACTTTCAAACAATACACGTAGGGTAATATTTCAATTTTACATTAGTAACATTTGATTATTAAAAATGGCAGTAAATTTTAGTAAACTACACAACATTGCTTTGAAAGATGATAAGAAATGTTTTTCGTGGCTTCAACATGTAGGACTCGTACCGAAAAGCCCATTATGTGAAATTTGTGGAAAAGAAACAAATCTAACTGTGAGAGGAGCAATATACTGACGTTTCCTAATTTCGGTTATAATAATTTGTTTGATCACCGTTAATATTAAATTCACATTTGTTTGTTATTGCGGACTATAGATACTTTTATATCGATTGATAGTCTAGGTTTTGAGATGTGAATATTAGGTATCGATGATTACATTCTTCGATATAAAAAACCGGGTCTGCTTATCGTACCCTACCCCATCAGTCTCTTCAAAGAGTAACGGAGGAGGTATTTATACACCTTCTATTTAAGTTGGATAATTCGTCGTAGGAGAGAGCTCTATTTGTGACAGTTATCGTAGATCTGTTAAGCTGTTTATTGTGATTAGCCTTGGGATCAGCTTCAGCCTCGCCGTACTAGTGCCAGGTTATCCCTTAGAAGTAAACGGAGCTCTTCCACAGATAGAGATAGTGTTATACATTTATTCGTCTTTGACAACAAAGAACCAACGCAACACAAAAATCCAAGTAAAAATCATCAGTTTAATACAACAAGCAGATGATTGTTATTTAGCAATTAAACATAATTTATAGCGTATTTTAAGTGAGAAATAGCGCTCACTAAACTCTGTTACTATTTGGCGTAGCGAAATAAAATTTTCTGTAAAATGTTCATCTGAAAGTAACCCATATTTTATTATTTTTATAAACTTATCATAAAATCTCACGTTTTGGAGTTATTACAATTTAAAGTTTTCTGTGATCGCAATTTGAAGGCTGATGTGATATATTTCTTTTTCCAAAATAGATCTTAATTGGACTAATTATTTTGCAAAGTTAGAAATTTATAGCTTTATTCTAAAAATACAAACAGACAGGCTGACGGTACATTAAGCAGGAAAGGTATCCATGTTTTACTTTTTTAATTTTATTGTTTTAAGTAATTGTTTTGTATCTCAATCGGTTTTAGAGATACATTACATGCAACGTATATTATATTCAATGCATATTACTCTTTAGAATGTTTCGATTACCAAGAACTGACGAAAGAAATAGTGAAACCAGATTGAACTTGATACAAAAATTGTTCTTATAAAACGTCTGCCAGTGTATAGACCAATTTGCTACGCCACTTTGCCAGTCGTACGATTTCTTTAAGTCGCAAATCCGTTGTTTATAGTCGTAGAGAAAACTTTATTTGTAGATAATGTATTCGAAACTAAGTATTTCTAGGATAAGCCATTTTAAAATACTGTTTGTACAAAATCTACCTACTTGTTCCAACTGAGCAGAAAGGACTATTATAAATGTCATCCCTACCATCAATGAGATAAGTGACTGTCATTGACAAATACCCTCAACTGTAGAGTATTTATTTGTCAAACTTTAGTACCAGTGGGAGCATGAAGTTTGAGACAAACCTGACAGCGATCCTGGAGTCTCTGGAGAGTATCATAGACTGTGTGGCAAGTGCCAGGAAAAAATCAATTTGATAAGCGAGTGTTTTCTCTCGATTCCATGGATATTGGTACAGTTCACTTTGATTTGGTAAAAATATGCTAAAAAGATAACTATTTGGTTACTATGTTTTCCTTTGAAAACTTAGGAGAATGTTTATCGACTATTATACTCCCTTCATAACGTTTGCTTTGGGACTCTGGCAGATGCTTTTTGGCTTCTTCACAAGTGTTATAGTATAGCAGTTAAGAGGCAATTTGCACTGTATAAGCACATGACCTTGTAATTATTGTAATTACCCCCTAGAGTGATTTCCCCCCCCCCCCCCCCCCAAAAAAAAAAATTACCTTCAGCCCTTCCAGCTTTGGTGAAGGTCAAAATGGGAGGTTATAAAAAAGTTTGAATTATGAAATTGAGAGTATTTATGTTATTTTTCTTAATTTAACACATGCTTAAACAACTGTCAGACAGTAAAATAATAGCTATATCACCGTCAGACTTGTATAAAGGAAGACTTAAAGATTCTACTTTAAAGGTCTTTTGACACTTTCTTATTTCGAACTCAACCAAAACTAACGTGGCTGACGGTAAATTTGTTTCTTAGGATACATTTGCATATCGATTTCAAGACAGACTAGGCTGTGTATAATGTAAATTGGCTTTCGGATCCTGGACTATTAAAAGAACACTTTCATGGATGGCGATATTTCCCCTAAGAGTCCTGAGTCAGTGATGGTTATTGTGAGAAATTCTCTCGGTACCAGGCTCGGAAACTTCTTATTAGGATTCAACGTATCCTGACAGCCTGACAAAAAAACTTTAATTCCTAAGAATTGAATTTGAAAATGCAACAAATATTTATTATGGTTCACCTGCCATGAGATTAACCACATTCTCAGTCAGCACTTTTTTCAGTGATATTAATGTTAATGTAAAATTTTATGGAATTCTGTTAGAGATATTCTAAAATAACAAAACAAAGTTATCGCATAAAAGGGTCTTGTACAGTTATGTGTATAGAGTTGTATGCTTTATAATCGTAAAATCGTAATTTTGAATAAGTCTGGAAATTATGAAGTAAATTATGAGTATAACAAAGGAACTCATTATCGTATGTTATACTACACCTAATGCACAACAATTACATTTCCTTATCGACACAAACAGTTGACATTTTTAAACATATGTTTATGTTTAAGATCGTGTTGTAAAATCTTTACTTTTCTAAAAGATACATCACACACGTCTACTGTAGGTAATACTTTATTTGTAAACATTCTATACCTATAGTATACAGTGCTATATGTAAACACTACTATAGCTACATTATACAGTGTTATATTGAGATTTAACACATGAGCCAACACAGAACAAGGGCAATTGAGAACAAACAAAGAATATGGGAACAAATTTACACGAGTGTTTAAATTAACCTCTGATCTTTTATAATTGACAACGAACGAGTATATAATCTTGTGTTTTCAATTTACGCTCTACATTTATATTGTAGTGTCTGATAATCCAATTTGAAATCGTTTTTTGAAAGCTGTGCATGGCAATACGATTTATTATTAATCTATGTACATTATAATAATAAAATCTGCTGATTATGTACAAAACTGATAAAATAAAATATGATTCCGTTTACCATTCCAGGTAATATTACAGATGTCACAACTTCAGTCCAACGAGACTAGGTGTAATAAAGTATTTAGTGATTTCAGGCGTATTTATACAAGGTAAGGGTACGCCACTACTTGTCGTGTAACAAGCTTTTCTAAGGTTCGATGCAATATTTAACATATATATTGCTTATTCTCTAGGTGACCTGTGGACAGATAGTCATATATACCACCATACAGAAAGAAATGTTTACATCCTCGCGGCAAACAAAAGAGAAATTGTGTTAGACTAGTGAGTGACAAGCCTATAGTAATTCTATAGTTGAACATGCACCATCACGGAACTCATTCTTGTCTATGTAGAGATGAAGCTTTATGCAAAATTCAAAGTGTACAGTTAAAAACTTTCTCGAGATATCTTGCCACATTAGACATTTATATCTCGTTAATTGAGTTACGTTTTATATCAGTATTTAAATAAAAGTTCCGGTAAACTACAGCGTAACAGTACTGAAGTAAAATATTGTCACCGACTTTCAACATTTACTCCAGTCTATTACATTTTCTTTTACTCTGTAGTGACAGTCTTCACTATAAAACGATGTTGTATGTGTTGGGGCAGTTATACTACATGTATTAATATGTTACATGTTCGAATCTCTTATAGCTGTATTGAGTTTGATTAGAAATGTATTTATTCAGATAGTAAGGGAGTGTACATGAATAAACGTTTTGCTCAGCCCAAGTTCTGCTAGTAGGGCCTAACTCACAGACAATATAGGTTTTGGTCTAGATATTCCTGTTCCTTAAATTAGATCCAAGAGTTGACATTGAATTCATCCCCTGGCTGTGAGCTTACAAATGGGGTTCTTCTCCTAACCCCAAGCCTCTCATAATCCAGTGTTTAGCAGTCTCCTACTAGGAATTACATCATCTTCACGTAAGGCCATCAGGAGTGAACTTCCTTGATGGTGTGCAAGGGCTTCCTGGATTACTGCAAAAGGGCACACAACTCACACAATGAAATTTCACACGATTTTACTCAATTAGTTTAAAAACGTAGTTGCTTTGCCACTTTCTTAATGCCATCATGATGATCCATAATACAAATGTAAGGATGTTCCCTAATGTTCATCCAAATCCCAAGGGGTGCATACACCATAGTTGAACTCGTTGCTGCCTATGAAGAAATGCAACTTCATATAAGTGAAATTATGCCAGCCCTTCGCTAGGTTCAGACAATAATACTATGACTATACAAAATTAGCTTAAAAGTAATTTCATATTACATTCTGCTAATGAGTAAAATGTCAGCAAGAAGGATTAGTTCTGTCGGGAAGGTAACGCAAATGACTGACAAGAACAACGGCACACGTCAGGTAGCTCTTGTAATATGAGTTCATCATTGTGTTGTCGAGTACTTGGAATAGTTAACTGCAAAACTCATTAAGAGATTGGAAAGCCTCTGAGTAAGTTTCACGGGCTTTGACGACTTTGCGACGGGATTGGTAGTGAAGAAATGAGCGTCACGACGAAGTGAGCTTTAAATCTGGCAACACTAGTTCTTAGAATGTTATAAAGCGATTATTTTGTAAATATCGTGTACAATACATACAATATAATGCATATTTTATAGACACTCAAACATAATAATTCTAAGATTTTCACTTAACAATGTATATATATATATATATATATATATATATATATATATATATATATCTTCTTTTTATTCTATTATAAGAACTCTTTTTAGATAATTAAATAACAACAAATCCGCATGAGATAGAAGTTAGACTATGAAAAATATGTTTTTGAAAAAATCTTTGAACAGAAATTATGTTGTGGCCCCTAGTTTTGAAGTTTGGTTTTGACGATGGAAGGATTGTGAAGGAAACAAGATATTTCCGGATATTTGCAAATGATGCAACAATGCAAACGAGAGTTGCTCTTTTTATTATAGGTTCATTCTAGATGAACTTCTTAAAACCATACTCCGCATTGGTTTGTTACAAACCTCTAACCTGTTTGATACTCTAGGTTTTATTTTTATTTAATTTTGTAGAATTGACAACCAAACAATCCTTATTTACCTGCTGGTTGATTAATTAGTTATGTATTGTTTACTTTAATCTAGATTGTAGTCATGCATTAGTTTACTCATTTACCTGAAGAAGAGATCAGATTGCAGATCTCGAAACGTAGTGTTATTGATTGTATTATACGTACCACTGAATCCAAGTACCCGGATATATACGTACTGAATAACAAGTACCCGGAAAATCCTCTTTATTTTACATTGCGGTATCAAAATAACTGGATAGTAAAATAATTGGGATAGATGGTTTACTTGCCTATGCACGTTTTAGATTAATTTCTGTTAATCATTTACCTGAGGGTGTAAGCTGTAAAAGTAGTTGAAAGATCAATCTCCTAACATCAAATGTGAAAAATACAGTGTACTACAGCCCACATATTGAACATTAAACTATTTATTTTCTTATTGTCATAACTATATATTAAAAGCACAATAATCAATATTTGAAACAATATTTTGTATTGTGAGGCCCTTCGACAACAAGGCCTCACTAAATAACAAATTTTAAATATTGGTTGTTGTGATTTTTAAATACATTCATGACATTACAGATGATTATTAGAGGTTAATGCCTCGGATTTTAATCTTTAAAAATGTTTATCTTTACAAAATTTTTCAACTGTAAGACGAATTTGTGATGGACATAATAATAAACGTAACTTTTATGTAAAAATAACTCATATCTGTTCCTTTCTGAAGATGTTTCCTCGCATGAATAGATAAAAGCATAAAACAAGGTTATACATGCATAAATGTTTTTAAAAAATCTATAAAGATTGGTGGGAAGAAACCAAAATCATACTTGCCAAAAAGATTTATTCTTAACTTATAAATGACACTTAGCACTAAAGTCAGAAGACGTACCCACAAAACACAATACACTAATTACACTGCTGCAATACATGATGCTTACTCCATGTAGAAGTAAGTAAGTAAGGTACTCCTCTGTTCAAACTCAAAATGAACGTTTAAAAACAAATTTTTATTTGGAAATCCTTTATGAGTCAAGGAAGTACAACATAACAAAAAATAAAAAACAAATAACAACAAACGTCCAATTATTTGTAAAAACCTTTTCGTTTGGTATAGCCTGCTAGCGTGAAAGTAAGTCTACATATACCTCCAAAGCTGATAAACTTATATATAGATTAACACCTATAGAATATGTTCCGAGACAAACTGGGGAATTTACATAGCATAAAGCTATTTGCTAAACTAACAATAGTAGTGGAGACTTAAAGACCTGTGATCTCATAATACCTAAAGGTAACTGTCCGACAACCACGTTTAGGGCAGAAACATATTCTGGGACCTATAACTAGAGTTTGAGACAAGCTGATGAATGGAATCGGTATGTATGTATTCCGGAGCAAGTCTTGGGTTTGAATCAAAGTGGTAAATATGTTTGGGATATGAGGATTACAATGAATGTCATGAATGTTATTAACCACAAGAATCTCCAGAGTGAAGTGGAGATCTAAATGTGGAGATTTGGTTGTGGGAAACTGGTGAATACGATTTAACCTCAAACACTCCAGATCCGAAAGGTAGGAAGGAATTGATTATGGAACAATCGGTGAATGTAATTGAACACGGATCCTTCTAGAGTTGTTAGATTTTTAAAAGCCTATAAACATTGTGAAGAAATCTGATATAGGTCAACAATACCTCAAAATCTGGCAAAACAGTGGAAACATAAAAGTGGATGCTTAATTGTATTTTAATGGTGAATTTTGTCTGATTTGGAATCTATCAGATGTACTCAGTTGTCGGGATACAAAGACTCTAAGTCGAAGCTATAATCGGAAGACCTACTTCATCTTATTAGGAACATCACCGAGGGTTTTCTGTGGAAGCCTTATGAATTCCATTAAACAGGTGAAATTATTTATTTACTAGCAGTTACCCACCGTTTCGCACGCAAATTTCGTAGGTTTTACATCCATATGACCACTTCTGGTTCGAGGGGATTATATTTCCGACGTCAATGTTGAGTTTTCCTTCTTCCTACGATCAAGAAATATGCGTATATTTTATTTATTCCGATCTGAAAAATATTCTTTGTTCCATCGCTGATTTTGGCTCTTTCCCGATCAAGAAAATATATATACATATACAGCTCTAAGAAGCCTATTTTTTTCAAATGGTAACTAATTTATTATAAACAGAGATAACAAATTTAAAGTCTAATCACATGCCGCTATGTACCAAGCCAAGCACAATAAACCACTAATATACTTTAGATCAAACTAAAACATATCCAAAACAACTATACATATCGGGTAAGGCTGAACAAGACCAAAACTTAAAATGAAAATAATAATCAACAACAAGGTCAAAAGTGCAACAACTCACCATCGATAGTGCAATTTTCAATGTATAAATGAAAGAAAGGAAAATTTCCGGACATTCTGGGATTTTTATATAAAATTACAATATAGTGGACAGTATCAAAGTGGTAACAAATGAAGTTTATCTGAGGTGCGATTATTGGTTGTTGCTTATTGAAATGAAGAAACCGAAAAGTCTGCAAGTTCAGGTAATCCATCCACTTTCCCACTCGTCTGAATCAAGCATTATACAAACGAAGATTAGTGTTTGAGATAGATAGATAGATACTCGCGTCCAACCGATGCTTCTGAGACCATCTGGTGAATGGACCGGACTGAGGTGTGTAGGGAACTGGAACTGGGGTCTCGGTGGCCCAACCGGCCGCGGCCGTCAGCGGGGTGTTGACAGCCGCTTGTGATCGTTAATTGGTCGCTTGACACCAATTTAATTAACGACCAAACAGAGCGGCGCCAGCGCGCTGCAACTTGGACGCTAAAACCGGTCGTTCATAGCAGATTGACTTTATTACGGCGACATTATGTCGTTATGTGCGGTAGTCCCGGCCGAGCGGAATCTGGTGGCCACCTGTTGGTTCCAAGCGCTAATTTCGCGCTTTATTTATCAGAGTCGCACTCAAACTCTGCGGTCTTATTACAGTTTGATTGCAAAAGTGGATGATTACTTCATTGGCTTGTAAAGTAAGTGTCGTTACACTTACTGCAGATTTATGTTATAGGTACTGGTTTTTATATTAAGTATTTATAAACATGTCAAAGTTAAAATAGCATTGCAGTGGGTATAAATAAATAAAGAAGTATCGTTTTCTATTACAAAATATGTACGAGACATACAAATTTGAGAACATTCAGTAAACATATTTTTTAATTAGTAAAAACAGAATATGGTATACATAGAGATACATTCTCCTTTTTGATAAAATAATAAATCGGTTCAAAATACAGGAAAGTATTCTACTAGTGCTTTTGGATTACAAAACTGGATTGGTTTAATCGTTGAGGATACGTAGTATGAACATTATGGATAACCTTGCATTATATGCTCCACTTCTAACATGGGTCTATGTGTGTTTTTGTGACTTTACTCTATTAGGGTGATTTGAGGGTGTTTTAAAATATTGTGATTTAAGGAACCACAAATATCTTTAGATATACTTTATGTAATAAGGAATTTGAGTTTGTAAGTCTAACCTTTTAGTTTAAGTAATTTTCTATCAAATATAAATGAAAATGAATGGAATTTTTTATTGTTCTGGTGAATTCCATTTCGAATGAATGGTTTAATATATATAACGGCATTGTCATAAGCAACCCTTTATAGTCTAAGCTAACAACACGCATAGGCGTAATTAAAACACGAAAACTGCAGATGACACTTGAAAGGTTAGTGATTGCTTTGTCACTAAAGGTTGGGCCACGTGACGTAATTGCCGATTCTGGTATCAACGGTCCCTAGTACACTGTACCGGAGAGCTCTGTACGCGTTAACACTAATAGTTAATTAACGGGGCGTGTTCAATTACAGAGTCAACTCATGAGGTAATTTAGGCCGTCTACGGGGTAAGAGTACTCACGATTCTAATATTTCACGCGTGTTTAATTAAATTAAAAGTTAGTTAAACTGCTGTAAATAAATTTGTTTCACTGATATGGTTCATACTATCATGACAGAGCTTGAAAAAATTGGCAATAGATGATTCAGTGAAACGCAGGCAAATGTTTATGTGAATAATCTACATTTACTCATCTAGAGTACCGGTATATGAAACAAATGTCCATAAAATCAATTTCCAGTAGGTGAATCTTTTAAAATCTGTCGACCACAATATCAGAAATAAGAGATTTTAATAAAACCCCCCATAAAGTAAATTTGATATAAGTTAAAAATACAATTCTACAGCAATCTCGAGTTATAAATTGCTATAGAATTTGTAATTTATGGTTTTATGTGACAAAGTATATTTGAGAGCTAATTACAGCTTCAATGGACACTGATTCTGCTTTTTGTTGTTTACTGACACACATAACAAGCAACTTTTGGAAGGATAATGAAATTGATCATACGTTTCGAGGATTCGGATCTATTAGTGTCAAAAAACATAATAGCCTACATAGGGAAGCAAACATTAATCAATATGCGGTATTGGAGTCGCCAAAGTAAAATAATTAACAACATATATAACTAGTTGTATATTAAAACATTCAATCTTGAGATCCATAGCTGTATGAAGAAAACCCCATAACACTTCAGAAAGTATCTCACCCATTGGGGTATTTGTAATAAGGGTGTAGTGCGCTAGTATTTTTAAGCGTTAATAGGAATTTTTTTCCTTTCTATTCAAACATCGTCAATAATAAATTTTAAACACAGAGAACAAATCTTCAAATGAGAAATACAGAAAGCTCAGTTACTTCAGTATTTAAAAAATTGAAGCATAAAGTATTTTGTTATTTGAGTACAAATCATTTAATAAGTTACACATATATTTTAGTTTTATAAAAGATGAAATTTTTAATCTGTTTAATGCCAAATAATCCGGTTATAAATTTCTTTAAACTCTTCATTCGCTACAATACTCAATTTACAACCATAATAAATATACAGGGTGTCCAAAAAGTCCCGAGTCGGTTAAATATTTTTCAAAATATTTAAAATAGAGCTACAAAACCTTACAAAAAGTTACTGGACATAAAAATCTATTTTATCACATATTCAGTGATCCGCTACTTTCTCAGGGGGGCGGCCCGCTAGGAGTCAGAAGAAAATCTTAAATATAAGCATAGGTTGATATGCATATCAAATAACAGGTCTTTATTAGTACAATACAGAGCCGCAAACCCGACCTCAAACGGACAACCGAGTCAAAAATTACAGCCGTTCAAAGATGGCTAGAGTTTGGGTCCAAAAAGTCCCCCCGACCAAACTCCTCTGGATTTCTTTTTCTGAGGTTATCTTAAAGATAGGGTGTATAGAAGAAAACACGGGATTTAGAAGAATTGAGGAACAGGATCTTAGAAGAAAGTGGTTGTTTGGAACCTGAGGAAACAGGACTACAACACGCTGTGGAGGCCTTTTATCACAGATTAGCTCACTGTCAAACAACAGAAGTCGGACACTTCGAGCATCTGTTGTGAAAAGGCTCTCTGTAAGTAGTAATATTCTAATGACTAAATCATTGCAAATAATGAAACTTATTATTCTACAACAACAATTAATTGTAAACAGTTTTGGGTTAGTAAAGTTAAAAACTCTAGCCATCTTTGAACGGCTATCATTTTTGATTCGGTTATCCATTTCAGGTCGGGTTTGCGGCTCTGTACTCTACTAATAAAGACCTTTTATTTGATATGCATATCAACCTATGCTTATATTTAAGATTTTCTTCTGACACCTAGCGGGCCTCCCTCCTGAGGAAGTAGCGGATCACTGAATATGTGATAAAATAGATTTGTATGTCCAGTAACTTTGTGTAAGGTATTGTAGCTCTATTTTAAATATTTTGAAAAATATTTAACCGACCCGGGACTTTTTGGACACCCTGTATTTATTCAAATGTATTGAAAAAAATACGGAAAGTACTTGATTAGCTTTCATATAATTAGGAAGCACTATGAAGCTGTATTGTTTCACTTTTACCTAAATTGAATGCTTTATTAACTATTTTTATGTACAAATATCCGGAACTTGAAATCATATTCAATTACACTATTCATTGAACGATAAGTCGCAGGCTGCATTTACGTGTGTGAGATTATTATAGTTTCTAAGGTTTGACATCGTAATGATTTGTTGGATTTAGTATCTTACTTTTCTATACCCTAAAACTATACAAAGACTTAAAAATGATAATGGAAAGATTTTATCCAGCCTAGACAAGAACACCGAAAGGGCGTTAAACAGCTGTGATTGCCTTTTCACGTGTTTACGACCCGTAAACCCCGCAGAAGACATCGTAAACATCTCGGTTTGGAAAATCTGGAAGCCATTTTATTGATAAAAGCTATGTTCTTAGTATAATCACCTTTTTTCTAAACTTACTAAACGTATTCATGTCAAATCAAAAAATGATATTAAACTTAATACTTAAAATAAACTTACGTAATAGGCTATGTTATTACACCAGAAAGATTAAAATGACGTTTTATTATAAAAATATAAAGAAACAGTTTGATCATATTTACAATCCAGGTTGTTTGTTAATAATTGTCAACTGAAATTATATGAGGTTATTAACAAACATGGAAAACTTTCCATTCCGTATGTCTTTTTAATTCACTATCCCAAACATTTAACAGATTCTTTCATTAATACTACGAGGTCGTAAAGGGAGGTTAGTTGCATGTATTATAATATGCAGTTGGTTAATAATATATATGTATGTGTGTGTGTGTGTGTGTGTGTGTGTGTGTGTGTGTGTGTGTGTGTGTATGTTTAAGGTTATTTGAGACGGTACAATTAGACAAAACTTGCAATAAAATCAATAAAAACAAACCTTAGTAATAATACCTACGGCCAAGTTTTAAAAGTAAAACTATTATTACATTTTACTCGAACTACTCAAAAGGAACATGAAGGGACTGCTTAAACTGGTGGCTAATGTAACAATTTTTAAACATAACTAATGGCGTTTTAAACTAAATAGAATACATGATTCAGAAACATTCTAATTATTTAACACTCCAAATCAAATGCAGGAATACATTAATAATTATTATTTACTTGTATAATTCAATAAACAATAAAAAATAACATTTTATTCTATTAAATAATTTTATTATTATTTAATAATAATATAAATAATAGTAGAAGTGGTGTGGGACGTTTTGATTAAGAGGATATCGAACATTAGCTGTTAAGTACATATGTAATAAAAAGTAAATCGCCAGTGTCAGTCTCTCACGGTATCTGGTGCGGGTAACAAGTGTGGTGACATTGTTTGTGTTCTCTCTCACCAGTCATAGTGTCAACAATGTAAACTAAAAATTACGACAAACATTGCATTAGGGGTTTTCTGAAGAAATATTATACATTTTAACCACCCTAGTTAGACCTGTAATTAGTCTGTGTAAATTGACTTGGAATGCTGATTTAGAATTTTCGCAAATCTAAAAAGTTATATTTACACAATTTTAAATTAACTATGGGATAAAAAGAAACATCGTGGTGGGAAAACATATAACTAGAAGAATGGCAGAGGATATAACGAGCACTAGTATCCCACAATACTTCTTTTTTAGTCCTACTTAACTATCAAGCATTGTGTTTCGAAAATTTAGCTCTGTAGCTAACAACTCTTCTTATCCCTATTAAATTTCAGATGGCCAAGAAACCGATGTATAGAACGTTGGCTTATCTAAGGCTGATCACATCGGTCGAACCTGTTATGACTTCCTGTTAGGTCATCCTGCTCAACTAGAGAATGTTGTTGCTGATCTCCAAATTTACGTGCAGACGGACACAAAAACTGGTTCTTTACATTTGGCTACGTTTGGAGCAAAACAAATCCTTCAACAAAGGCATTCAAATGCCTATTAGGATGGCAGCATGCCAATTCCTGTGAATGTTCTCCAGTACTTCTCCATATAATCATTGGGGCTGTGCGTCCTGGATGAGTTAGACAGCTACTATTTTGGAAATATAATTTGGTACCCTAGGCGGTGTACCTCTTTCACGTCTCCTCGCGTGATAGAACTTCTTATAAGCCTTTTGGACATCTTAGTTTGAAGATCTTTCATTTTTCAGGATCATAATTAAATACTCTCTACAATTCTTTCTAAGACAACTGTTCCAATGTCAGTCACTCAAATATGAACGTCTCACGAGGCTAACATTACGTATGCATGAATCATCGTTGTGTCTGCCATAAATTGAAGTGTCGTACATCATGGACGGCTAGTATACGATCCACTAATTCCCACATTACCACCCATTAGTGATAACTTCTTATCGACTTTACAGCGCCTACAGAGATAACCGTTATGATTTGGGAAATGAGACGTACAGCTTTCAGATTAAATATTGGTAGGTCAGCTTTAGGCTTCAATTGGCTAAGGTAAGCTATTGTCACTTTTAAATTAGTTGAATGAATATACAGTATAAGAATAGGGGAATTGTCTTTTCGTATGTTAATATATGAAGGATGTCCATGATTGGAAGTCCTATCAAAATTGGCATCTTTTGAACAACGATTATTCATATTTGTATTATATTTAATAAGCGTAGGTAATCATAACTAACAATCCTAAACATATCATTTCCCAGTACCAAACCAATTCTAATTTAAGATTTAATCGAAAAATATAGTAATATCAAGCATGAAACATTATAAAAACTTCATTTTCAAGTACGTAATAACACAAAAATACTTTAAAAGTTAAGAGTTTGCTAGTATGTGCAATACAACAATAGACATAAACATAACAATAAACAATATGTAGAAGATAATCACTTAATACTTAAATATAGCCGTTTTCAATGTAATTTTATAATTATTTGTGTTAAATTAGTCCATATAAGGTCAATTCCAAATTTTTGGAACAGTAAGTACAGTGTAGTTCTTTTGTACATGGTCCCAATTTATTAAGTCCTGGGACGGCTTAATATTATTTTAGCCATTTCTAATAAGGTTTAAAAGACTTTTGATAGTGCACAAGAAAAAATTAATATTTTAACATCTATTCATTGGATCTTTATGCTCCTAGAGGATCGGCCAACAAGGAATCAAAGGAAAAGTTTAATAGTAGCACATCAAATTATAGGCTTTGATTAATAGAACTCAACGCCAGAAATCCGACCTCAAAAGGTTTACTGTAATCAAAATTACAGCTTATTAGATTTTCAAAGCATTTTTAGTATCAGATTTTTCTACTAACTGTCAAGATCTAAGTTTATATTATTTTTGCACAATGATGACAGAACAAATTGTCAAATACCAAACTATTTTTTATTAATAAAGCACACTATGTTTATCTATTTATTCTTAAGACGCTGAAAGCGGTCATGTTCGCGTAACGGATAGTTAATTTTTTTCCCCCACAGCTGATAACAAAAATAACAACTGATTATAATAATGTAAATTTAAATTTTTTAATTCTCATTTACAATGTAAAACTTATAAATATATTACGATGATTACAGATTTTCTTACTAGATGTTAAACTTGGGTCCACTACTTACACTCAAAAGTTTTTTAGTTATAAACAATTCTTTACCTGCAGTATTTAATATATATCATTATTTAGTTTACTTAAAATATAAAAATATTTGACATGAAACTGGACCGTATTTAAATATTAGACAAAATCCTTATAATTATTATTGTAAAAATAATTATAGCTTATTTAGTTATACTTTTTAACTTAAATTGTTCTCAAATTACGCCATTTATCATTCCAATAAGCTGGTAACCATTTGCCCTTGTATCGATCTATTCTCGTCTTATAAAGCCATGAAATGGTTGATAGCTTAATTAGTACAATTGCCTTTCCAATATCCATGGACAGCGCGATAAAACTGCTCTAAATGCGCGGCTCGAGACCGGGTATCAGGTTTATGGTGTATCCGCAATAAACTGGCTTTATACAGCTCCCTTTTATATAATTGCCTTTGTTAAAACGTCAATACCGGATTAATGGTTTCTATTTCAGCTCCATAATTCGATTCGGTGATGCGTTTGTATTATTTATTCATACAATTTGCCAATATTGGAAAACTATGGAGTAGACATTCGAAAAAACCATCGATGTAATTTATTTATACAACTCTTTGTAAAAAGAATTATTTATGAGCTATTTGAAATGATAACAATATTCGTAAGTATACCATCATTATGTATCAGCAAAACTAAAACACGTTTCTAGATTTAAAATCTGTCCTCTTCTTCAAGTGTCAAACAATATAAGAAAAATTGATTACGGTTTTTGCAGATTCTACCCTACTTCAATTTTGTAATTTCCCAACTATCAATCATGCTATTCTGTTTTGTCCACTCAGGTAGAGAGCTAGCAAATCAATTGCGGGCAGTCTCCAATCATCCACTGTAATGCATGCTTCGTATAGTCTACGTTAATTTATTCGTCATAGTGCGTGCATCTGGTATAGCCTACGTTAATTCCTACTTCGCAGTGCGTGCATCATGTATAGCCTGCGTTAATTTATTCGTCATAGTGCGTGCATCTGGTATAGCCTACGTTAATTCCTACTTCGCAGTGCGTGCATCATGTATAGCCTGCGTTAATTTATTCGTCATAGTACGTGCATCTGGTATAGCCTACGTTAATTCCTACTTCGCAGTGCGTGCATCATGTATAGCCTGCGTTAATTTACTCGTTATAGTGCGTGTATCTGGTATAGCCTACGTTAATTCCTACTCCGCAGTGCGTGCATCATGTATAGCCTGCGTTAATTTATTCGTTATAGTGCGTGCATCTGGTATAGCCTACGTTAATTCCTACTCCACAGTGTGTGCATCATGTATAGCCTGCGTTAATTTACTCGTCATAGTGCGTGTATCTTGTATAGCCTACGTTAATTCCTACTTCGCAGTGCGTGCATCATGTATAGCCTGCGTTAATTTACTCGTCATAGAGCGTGTATCTGGTATAGCCTACGTTAATTCCTACTCCGCAGTGTGTGCATCATCTATAGCCTGCGTTAATTTACTCGTCATAGTGCGTGTATCTGGTATAGCCTACGTTAATTCCTACTCCGCAGTGTGTGCATCATGTATATAGCCTGCGTTAATTTACTCGTCATAGTGCGTGTATCTGGTATAGCCTACGTTAATTCCTACTCCGCAGTGCGTGCATCATGTATAGCCTGCGTTAATTTACTCTTCATAATGCGTGCATCTGGTTTAGCCTACGAAAGTATTTTTGAAGTACAGGTTTTTCTATTTTCAAGTTAATATTTTTCATAACTGATCACTATGTTTTTATTTATGTATTAATTCATAAGCGTACGTATCCTCTGTCTTAGGATTTTTTTACAGTTGAAAAAGAGAACGCATACCAGTTTTAGAAATGTATGATGACTCATAGTGATAGCAAGTACTTACATTCTTTTATCTGTCCATGCTAATATCTATCTATTAATGAAAGTCCATGTAAATGTTCTAACAGTAATGCTTATGTCAATAATTAATAATAAAACCTTGGAAAAACCTTAAAATGTATAATGATAAAAAATACTGACTTTGGTATACTTATATGATTCTGAGTAAACGAATCGTTCTATTTACTTCCCATTTCGTATGAATGATCCTTTAAAAACAAGTATTGTCGAAAGGATGTAATAAATCACTTGAGGACTGTGTGTTTTCATATACTCCACTCGCTTATGGAAATCGAGTTGAGGTAAGAATGTTCTGTTTCTGTGTGCGGTGGCGGGCCGAACACGACAGGGAATGGCTGTAACATGTTGGGTATACAACAATAGCCTCGGGTCCCTATTGTTCTATTGATACACGGCATCACAATAGTGCGCAGCCTCCAGGTCGTCATTAGCCACACTCGGAACATCAGCCAGGATTAGTGCAATGGAATATTCAACAGGAAACTTTTAAATGTCTTGAATTAACCAGTTTCTTATATGTTTGTGTGAGTTTATACATCCATTTAAAGAGCATAAACAAACCACTGACTAGAAACTAAGTTGTGCTTTCTACGAGTTATTTGGTATTGTTATACCTGTAGTCTTCATACTGAACTATAATATACACTCAGATTGTTAAAATGTTTTTGAATTATTATCATTATATAATATATAATGATAATTTTTTCATTGACAAGCTTTTAAATGTAAACATAAGTATTTTTCGAATAATATCATTACAATGCAACATACGCATTTTTTTTATCTAAATGTATTGTTTAAAAGCAGATTTTTAAAATCTTTAAAAGTGCTTACGTTTACAGTTTAAAAATACAAAACAAACATTCTTAGCTATTCACTGTGAATTGTTTGGCCTTTCTAGTATACTTTGGATGCAAATTGGCAAAAACATTTATTTTCATTCATATTATTATGAATTGCATGAACTGTACATGGTTACTGATTTTTGTGAAGCCTATTACAAGTTTTTAGTTTAACTAAGTTAAAACCTATTCAATCTATAATACAGGGTGTGCCAAGAATAGATAATTTACAATGAGGTACAGTATTGTTTCAACAGTTTTTAAGTAGTTTTGGAATAACTCACTTTTTAATGTCTGTTAAAAAATTAACATAAAGGGGGCTTACTCTAATATTCAGGCTAAAAATTTTGCTTCATTAAACTTAAATAAAATCTAAGAGTAGGCAAGTTATCAAATTCAATACTCATCAAAGCGTTTTAAATAATAAAATTGAATAATTATTTGGTTATATAATTAACATTAAGTTATTATTCCATATGTGTAATTTAGTCTCTGATTAATTATATCAATTTTGTGATCAACTCTTAATAAGGTTTAGTAGAACATTACATCGAAACGATAGCTCTACGATAAAACCATGAAACACGAAATCCAGGTGCTCAGCTAGTTACGATGTGTTTAAGACTTTCCTTTTTACAATGTTACAATAAAAGGTTCAATAGACTCATAGAAAGTTACTTCAATATGACACAACAATTTCCTCCTCCGAGTCGTTAGGTTCGGTAATTTCACATGAAGTACTCATAGTTTTGATTACATGTAGCAAATACGAATTTATAGATTTTTATATACTCTAAATCGTGGTATATAAATTGGTATACTATCTTAATTTCATCATCTGGCTTAAATGGCCTCTCAAGGACTTGCATAGACCTTGACTCCTTCAGGACCTCATAAATGGACGATCCATGATCTCTCGCTCCAGGAAACCTCCTGCAGAGTTTCCGGGTCTCTTTCAGAAGAGTCAGATTTGTGCATGGAAGCATTGTCCACTACCTGCCGTTCGAGGACTCTCGCTTTTAGCTTTGCGGAAATCTTGAGTTAGTTTTTTCATGTTTTTATGGTCTTTATCAGGCTCTCGGTGCTCCTCAAAAGCTTCTACCCTTCACGAAACATTCACAGCTCAGAGGCTGGGCGCAGTGGGCTTTTAGTAGGTATATATATATATATATATATATCGCATGGGGGACAAAGGCAGCTATCCATAAATAATTTTAGTAGGTGGAATGCGAAGAAGGATCCTCGGGACTACAAGTACCGGAAGTTGGGGTCGGATCTCGTCCTGATATATCTAGTGCACGGACTCTTACCCGTAGAGGAGGGAGGTCTGAAGTAATCAAAGAACCTTCCGGCTTCCTTCGGGAAGCAGCTATCTGGTCGTCAGCCTTTGGTCTCGACGACATTTTTTTCGTAAAAAGAGCCTTGTGTGGCGTCCAGAGTCTCCTCTCATCAACTTTATTGATGGTTTGAAAATTATTCTCATACGTGTTTGGAGATTATGATTAGAGCCCGAAGGGTCATAATAGATGTGCTCAATCTGAACGTTGTAGTTAACAAAATGCATACACGCTATGAGTATCGATGCCGATTGATAAATATTAATTCATATCAAACTCAAAGCATTCAAAACTCTGTGCCAAACTACTTAGATACTTCAACTTATCATTGGAATTTAATGCACAATGTATGTATTGCAACATCAATAAACTTTTATAGCCTTCTGTTTATGTTTGCCCAAACACCATGTTTACTTGACAAAACCAGCCGTTACTGAATTTACAACGAACACCAAACCTAATAAATCTGCAGATTAATACAAACCAAACTGCTGTGTGTGGTCTAACTGCGGTTTTCTGATCAGTAATGGAAAATATGAGGTATAGTGAGAATCGTTAAACATTTCAATTTTCGAACTAAAATGGCAAAGATCAGTGGATAGCCAATTTGAAACTCCAGCAATACGATGAGGGGTTTTTTATATTAGAGGTAAAATAGAAAAAAAACCAGAGATTTAATCAAACAAATTTAATGAAGCAAAATGTATTAATCATTATCCCAGTAGCAATTACCATAGAAAGTAAGTAATTGTACGAGTTATATTTAAGAGATGATTAATAAATACATCAATTACACTTTTAATTAAATATCATCAGTTGGTTATTTAAATAGTTGATATTAAACTACTGCTTTATTACAATTTATATTAATTTGCAAGCAACAGTTGGTTGTGACAAGAATTGAACGTCAGCTGATTTACAATTGTCAGTGATTACTGAACACGATGTTTTTGGTTTTAGGCAATGTCTTTGGGGGCACTTTAATTCACTACCTAGTGTTGTTCGTAGATCAATGTTGTTTTAACGAATGTTTTGAGTCATTAATAAAAAACTTTATAGTATTTAAGAATAAAATCTGTTCGGTATCAGTGTTTTATTTAACTCTTTATGCTCGTATATGCAAAGTCATAAAAAAAGGATTACTTAAGTATGAAAATTTTAGGTGTTTAGCTATGTTTGAGGCTCGAAGATTGGAGGCATATTTTATAAAATTACTAGCTTATGTTTATTAAGAATTATTTCACGTTCCTTGAGAATGTGTCAACATTATTTTTAATTCTTGTGTGATTTTATTAAATTGTATGAAGGTTTTACAAAATTAAAAACATTGAATTCTTTTTATAAATTTTAGTACATAAAAAGGTTTTGATTAAATTTAAAAATAAAGTTCAACATGCTGTTATTAGGAATTAGTGGAGAATAGCGTAATTTCCACTTTCAATAAAAACTGATCTGCACAAAATTGCCTGCTCTTCCGAGACTCGAACCTGGATCTTTCGCATTCCGATAATTGTCAAGATTCAATTTAGATTCACTTGGCCAATACAGACAATAATCTAAATAGTTCAAACAGAAAACAAGAAAAACTCTGCTAAGTTTGTATGTATATGTGAATACAATTCTAATATTTTTATCCTATTATTTATATTCTACTACCTGAAGTGGTCTTGTCGCAGCTTCATTATTTTTGAATTTTGAGATGCGCGAATACGTTTTATGTTTCGATGTAGCAAGTAAATTAAAATTAAAATGTTACTAAATACAGCTAAGTAATAATTGCTTTAGTCTTGAAACAATAAATACATTTAAAAAGTTACAAATATATTTTAAAATGTAACCAAAGTCTTTCTTTACGATCAACATATAAAAATATATATTTTCGTAAAATATTACGTTAATTTATGTCCATTAACATTGCAGATTAGCGTAACCAAGCTGGTGTAACTAAACAGTTCAGTGTGATAAATCTGTATAGAAGACCGGAATTTATATCGGTATCGAGGTGGCTAAGCCTTGCTTGTTAGGGGACGACCAATATTGGACCGACCCAGGTCCTGCCATCTCTGTCGTGCTATCGACTCGGCTATTAACACAGAAGTCCTGGAGTTTATATCGGTATCGAGGTGGCTAAGCCTTGCTTGTTAGGGGACGACCAATATTGGACCGACCCAAGTCCTGCCATCTCTGTCGTGCTATCGACTCGGCTATTTACACAGAAGTCCTGGAGTTTATATCGGTATCGAGGTGGCTAAGCCTTGCTTGTTAGGGGACGACCAATATTGGACCGACCCAGGTCCTGCCATCTCTGTCGTGCTATCGACTCGGCTATTTACACAGAAGTCCTGGAGTTTATATCGGTATCGAGGTGGCTAAGCCTTGCTTGTTAGGGGACGACCAATATTGGACCGACCCAGGTCCTGCCATCTCTGTCGTGCTATTGACTCGGCTATTTACACAGAAGTCCTGGAGTTTATCAGTTCAGATAGTTCATCGCTACTTCAAAACATATTCACTATCAACGATGAATATTTCTCCTAATTATTTAATGTACCATATTTAGCTTGATCGATCTCCTTAAAGCCCTACTATGTCCACTCTCTAAAGATTATGCATAGAAATATGATCGATAAAGCTCTAGGTAGACAATGCTGTTAAAATTTCTCTTATTTTATTAAACAATTTCGTAAATGTGATATGTGAAAATTAACTAAATTATGGAATAAATTAGTCTTATTCGAATATAGATATTATATGTTTCGCTAAATATTACATTACAACAGTGCGCAATATCATTATTATCGTTTTAAAGTAATTATCAGGTAAATAATATATGTACTAGAAGACAACATAATCGTATATTTAATTATCTGTTATTATTTTACATAAAATAAATAATTACGCATATTACATACTTTTAGACGTGTCCAAAAATTATTTACTCTCTAAGAGTTATTATTTAGAATGCAGATTCTAAAATTAAATAAATGTAAGTGATGGGAAATCCAAATTTTACTCTGACTATGCCTAAATTAAAATGTCACAAACACACGAAAAGGAATATCGATTACAGCAGTAATTAACAAATCTGAAAAATTTCATAATCATTAACAATTTAACTTTTGAAGGGCAATGTGGGGAAATCCTAAATCTAAATGGGGTGAGACAAAGTACTTAACTTTTCAGTTAACAAACTTAACAGTTAATTCTCAATAAAAATAAACCCAATAAAGGGGTATAGCCAGAGAGATTTTTAAAAATCAGGGTCCCTAATAATAAACATGTTAAATTTTATTACAATTGATCTAATAGTTTTTACATGATTAAATAACACACTCTCTCTAACACACAATATGGACACCATTAGATATTAGTACCACTTATATTAACTACCTTATTTCTTGTTAACTCTATAGCGAGTAAATTGAAAAATAAATTGCTTACAAGTACGTCATATTTGTATTTTGTATATGGTAGTGGTGAATAAAGTGATAGTCTAAACTCCTACGACCTGAAAGTGGATCACTAGGGAGACAGTATCATACGATTCAATGAATATCAAGTTTTCCTTGTTCTAGGGATGAAATCAGGACACAACGTAGATCAGTTTTCGTCTCCATGGAGACCTCTCAGGAACTGTTAAACAATCGGGTATCTCTCTATTCCCCAGATTATGTCACATACTTATCGAAAAGTATCAAGTGTTATTAGTTGTTTTTAAAACATTAAAATTATTTAGATGAAGAGAACGTTACAAGAAATTCAGTAATTTTGTACGCGCTAATTTGTTTTTTATAATTTGTTATGATCATGCATTTTATATTATTAAAGAGTATCAATTTATGTTTCAGGTGTGAAAATACTGCTGAAGTGAGTATATTGTTTTATTTCATAACATTTAGAGATAATCTTTAATGCATAGGACTAGTCAATACGTCAATATTTTTAGTAAGAAAAGACCTTCACTGATTAGAAATGAATCAGCATGGTATATTAGCAGTCTGAGTGGAACTGAACTGAGTGATTATAATTGAGTCACTGTTGTATAATAAGTCACAGATGTAAATTTAATCGTTAACCATGAGCGATTCTTTCTAAAGCTAATATGGGTTTTGCCAACTTTTGATAACAAATCATTAGACGACCACAACATTTTTGTTTTCGGTAGTTTCTATGTATTAAGAAATTAATTTGACGCGAGGATAAACAAATGTTTTGTTTATAAAAAACTAAATGTCCGAGAAATTACAGGGATTTAAAGTAGGTAATTCTGGTCATTTTTACGCCCAAAAAGGTTTCACAATTTTTGAATGCGTTATATCTTTAGGGAATTTTTGTATAAAAACCCCAACTTTGTTAAAATAAAATAAAAAATAAGTATATTAATTATATTTAATAAAAATATGTTTTTCAAATAATAAATGCATTAATGCCTTTTCTTTCGCGAGGAATTACCAAACAAATGTATTCAGGGAAGATATCATAAAGAGCTATACATTTAACATTTTAAATATTCTCCAACTAAAAAGTCGATTGCATCACCTTAATGAGCACACAAGAGGTAAGACAAACATGTGTACAAAGTTTCTTATAAATCCTTGTCGTGAATTCGTGGCACATGTAATACTGGGCACTAAGAATAAACATTTTTATAACCTTATACAATATTAGTGCCAGTTAAACAAAGGTTTTGTGAGAGACCACAAGATCTTGTTCATGTAATACTGGGCACTAAGAATAAACATTTTTATAACCTTATACAATATTAGTGCCAGTTAAACAAAGGTTTTGTGAGAGACCACAAGATCTTGTTCATGTAATACTGGGCACTAAGAATAAACATTTTTATAACCTTATACAATATTAGTGCCAGTTAAACAAAGGTTTTGTGAGAGACCACAAGATCTTGTTCATGTAATACTGGGCACTAAGAATAAACATTTTTATACCCTTATACAATATTAGTGCCAGTTAAACAAAGGTTTTGTGAGAGACCACAAGATCTTGTTCATGTAATACTGGGCACTAAGAATAAACATTTTTATACCCTTATACAATATTAGTGCCAGTTAAACAAAGGTTTTGTGAGAGACCACAAGATCTTGTTCATGTAATACTGGGCACTAAGAATAAACATTTTTATAACCTTATACAATATTAGTGCCAGTTAAACAAAGATTTTGTGAGAGACCACAAGATCTTGTTCATGTAATACTGGGCACTAAGAATAAACATTTTTATAACCTTATACAATATTAGTGCCAGTTAAACAAAGGTTTTGTGAGAGACCACAAGATCTTGTTCATGTAATACTGGGCACTAAGAATAAACATTTTTATAACCTTATACAATATTAGTGCCAGTTAAACAAAGGTTTTGTGAGAGACCACAAGATCTTGTAATACGCATTATTTGAAATCATGAATTAAAGCAGTAATACTGGACGTCTTACATATGTAATAGTTTATAACACATTTTATTTGTTTATTTAAAATGTATCTTGTATCATGAACTGGAACAATACGCCTTTTGTACTGGTGGAAACTTGTATGACAAACTTTACATACATTTGTTATGTCATAAATCGTATTACAGCTACTGAGCTACACTTTTACACCACTGGTGCGTCACGGTGTTTCTTTAGTGAAAAATTAAAAAAAAATATTATTTAGTCATTGCTATACTTACATTACAAAACCTAAAGTACCTCACAATAGTACCGTAACCGATATACAGGTAGAAACATCCAAATAGTTGCCGTGTGTTTTGTATGTGTATTAAAAAACTGTTACACGTTTTAAAAGAGTAGCTGACAATCTTTTACAGATAGAAACATTGGTAATTTTTGTGTGTTGTAGCTACGTTTAAATGAATTCTGCTCTATAATTCTTTAAAACATTGCATTTAGAATTTAATTTAACAAATCGAGTAAAACATATAAATGAAATGTGAAGCGGTACGATGGGTGTTTTATGTCACAGTCAGTTTATATGGTTAAATATTATTTTCAATGATGAGAATGAACAAATATTGTAACCTTTACACTTTTACTTATCCACAATTACATTATCTTAATGTGGTGTGCTTGACAATTACATAATCTTAGATTGCACTGACGTGTATGAATTTAAACGCAGTTTTATTTAACCAAACAAAATTAAAATTCAACAGAACGACTAATAGAACGGGTAAAATTTATATGCAAATGACGGGGCCAACATCAGTGACAGCCAGCCAAAAAGTCGATGTCGGCTGAACTCATTCACCCCATTCACCATTAAATGTCTGTTGTACATTTTTTTATTTAATTTTTAATGTAACACTACCATAATACCAAAGTGAACTTAACTAAAGTAATAAATTATCTAATGATGATATAAATTATCCTATGATATTTATGTGAAATATTATTTGTTTCGTTTAGTGTTTATGTAATTGTGATATTAATACAAAACTATCGTTATCCTTTATATAATTCAGAATTCTAAATACTATTAATTATTACTAATCTTATGAGTTACCTGTGACTTCGCACGCATTTCGCTTCGCACTTCACAGATAAGTCACATTAACTGAAAGATATTCGGATCCCCGATCCAGATTAGATTTAAGTTTAAAGACAGTGTTCTGTCTGGGACGTTGAAGCCGGAGAGTGTAGCAATGTTTATATGTACCCGTGACATAACTCGTATGTCTCTTCGACATTCCGTAGTATTCGATTGAATAGATCGAACGATTTCAGTAAGAATTGACCTATTTTAGGCCAGTGTGGTGAAGTTCAAATGACAAAGACTTTAGCTTTTCAGCAATAAATTATGACACAGTGTGTATTTTTGAAACGAAATTAGGCGTTTATATGTTCATTTTATGTCAGTGATCATGGTTCACAGTTTCAGATGTTAAGCGAAATTGTCAATGGCTCTTATGTTTGGCTTTGTGCGTAAATGTCAATTCTGGTTTCAAGGAACCATATTTCCAATGCAGTTCCAGATCCAGTTTGCCTTGTTGCCTCGATCAAGAAAATGTTTCAGAAAGTGTACTTTGGCCTGCAATGGCTTCTACTCTAAGATATTTCTGGTGCCACACTTGAGTTTGGTTAGTTGCGCCGATCAAGACAACATTCGATACAATATACGGAGGTCTGAGAATCCTACTTCTGCTAAATAAAACGACTAAGGTTGTTTCATAATAGTCTTTAAAATCTGTTGAATTTTATTGGTAAATGTAATCTTAAACTTTTAGCCCCAAAACCAGTAGTGATGTTCCGTGGACCTAGAGAAGGAAGAACGAATCACTTGTACCAAGTTTTAAGTCTTTAGGATCTTTCTATCAAAAGATAGCCAGACATACAGACGGACAGACATTGACAATATCTTAAGAAGGATGTGTCATGCCCTTAATAAATTAAATCTCTATGCTTTCATAAGTGTGGACATTGGTCCCAATTTGAAACAAAAACAGTATCTTTAAAACATAAATTAGCTTCAAATTTCACCGACTATAATTGTATAAATATGTTTTTCATAAAATTAATGATAATTAGTATTATATATAAATTATTGTTTAAGTTTGTTTATTAATTGTATCTAGAACAAGATTTAGTATATTTTAATTACAAAGAAAGGCTCGAGGAAAATATTTTTATTGAAAAGTATATCCCGATATAAACGAAAGAGTAATTGTGTTTGGTATGACGTCACGGTTCTACATCCATCAGAGTCTCGTTTTTGAAGCGAGTCGAGTTTCATCATTAAACCGCAGCGAACGTTCGCCGTAATCGTTAGTTGAACACTCGGTACTTGGATTACACGTGTCGGTGCCGTGGCGTCGGTTTACCCGCAATACGGCGTGGATAAAGTGGGCCGCAGTTTGTATTTAAATATCTTGCGTTACCCAATTAAACAATCATTAATATTTGAAGAGTGTTTAGGAATTATTTCCATTTTATGGCTTGCATTAGTTTCAGTTTTAACATAACTACATTTATTCCTAAAGGTTTACTTTGTGGATAACTATGAACTAGTGTCTTATCATCTCAAACCAGTATATAAGTTTACTGGCTAAACACTGTAACTTTGGGGTTCTTACTAACCCATTTACCTTCAGTAGACATGTTATTTGTTAATAAGCTTTAGCATACCAGAGCATGGACTTTGCATCCTTATGGGGTTCCGTAAATCGTTAGGCTACTGTACTAAATCTTTCGTTTAGAGTTGGGACCAATTTTAATTTCTAATCATTCATTTTTGATGAATTATATTTAACTCGGTAATTATTTTTTTTACTCTCAGAGTTTACTGAAACTGGCACGTTTACTTGAGTATATTCATAGAGGCTGTTTCCTTTGTTTTGCGCTAAATATCGTGCAACCCCAAGGTTTTAGCACGAGATGCAATATATTTTCATAGACTAAATCACAAATTGAAGTTAATTTTTTAAAATTAAATGACTGAAAACACAGTATTTAACTTATATATATATATATATATATATATATATATATATATATATTAAGATATAGATAAGTATATATATATATATATATATATATATATATATATTAAGATATATAAGTATATATATATATATATATATATATATATATATATTAAGATATAGATAAGTATATATATATATATATATATATATATATATATATATATATATAGCAGTAAGTTCTATCTAGTAAACACTATCTAGTAAATTATAATAGTAAACACACCTAATTGCTGTCCATTTTAATTAGCAGACTTTTAAAAATTATTTTCTGACAAAATTCTTTCAACATAAGCACATGGCTATTTTATATTTATTGCTTAGATCAGTGCTTGCTTATTTTTAGTGTTAATAAGTAAAATTTAGACGTTTTATTTCACTGTTATTAAGATTTTGTTTCTAATTACGAGTTTAAAAAGGTTTAATTCTAAATGACATTAAAATCCTTTGCTATTTTGCCATAACTTATAAATACGCTATAACAGGCTTAGTATATACGTAAAGAGCTATTTAGCTGTTCCCTTAACGTATATTTAAAACATCCTAATAATTTTAACAATATTTTTATTACGTTTTCTAATAAACTCTTTTCTAAATACAGTGAAATGTCGATATAAAATCTTGTCTAAGATAAAATAATTAATTAAACTATTCAGAACCAGAGTATTCTGGTAATTCTAGATTTTTGATTTAGTGCCACGTCTCTTTGGTCTCAAGCACGAGTCATGACCGTGCTTGTGAGCACTCCACACACTTGATTATGTCCAGAGCTGTTGTGAGCTAAAAATTCACACCCCCAAAATCTGGTTGAGATATTTTTTTACTTTTATGGGATTACTGACGTATGGCATCATTCATTGTAGAATAATAATAATTTGTTAAATTTTGAAACAATTTAATACTAACTAGGTTATGTTTTACAAGATATAAAATGTTAAGTATACCTGTCTAATGTACATAATTTAGGAAGAAGTTCCAGAAAAGCTTACTTAATAATCAATTGGAACCGTCTATCAACAGCTACGTAATAGTGTCCTCTAAGTCGGCACATATATATGTTTGTCAAGAGCCAGTAAAATGTTTTATATTTTTGAAATGTCTTCCTTAATTATTAATTATAAGTATATAAAGTAATGAATACAAACAAGTTAATGAATCCTTTTAGTAACCAAACACCTTTTTAATAAATTCTCAGTAGTCTATGATAGACGTTGTAAGCTATTATGATAGGTCGGATGATCTCTGGTATTGTATAAGGAGTACCTCAAGGCACAATATTGGGCTCCTTGTTGTTATCAGGCACGCAATCATGGTATATCACAAACAATGGAACTCCCTCAGGAGATGTTCCACATCTTGAATATTCCTGTATAACTACTCATGTCAGCTACCGGCTCGGGGCGTTTTCAGAATCCTGTGTATTTCAGTTTGATTTGTAGGATCATATAATGCGTTATAACAATAAAAACAAAAGATTCGGAAAATTGTATTTTTTATTAATTACTTGTATAACCATTAAAATACCAAACCACATATTCTAAGATTTATTAATATTGTACTCGTATCAACAAAATACTGTTTGATATTTTGCGTTACTTTGCTAACGAATAGGGTATTGTAGCTAATAACTTAATCAGGTCAAGCATTTTCAACAATCGACAAGGCTTAAGATGAATTATGTAAAGCACTTAGGCCAGAGAGAATTATAGTATTACCGTTTTACAGTATTTTTTTAAAACTGTTATTATTTGTATTACGTATTATTACAGTGTTATGGTATAATGGTTGACTGAAAAATATTCTAAACTATAATGACAAATAAATTATGTAGCATTTATCATCTTCGTACTATGACTAGACTATGGAAATTATATTACATTTTCTTTTTTTTATGGACTGTAGATCTGTATAGTCAGTATTCCCATAATGTGATAAGATACAATGCTAGAAAACATGTCAGGGCATAATTGACGGTTATCTCTTTTAATGAAAATGAAATCATTTTCTAAATTTATTGTGAAGTATATAATAAAAATATTTAATATACTTCTAAAAAATGATGATTTATGTTTGTTTTTGTTTTGGTTACGGTTAAGAAAAGTAGCACATTTGGGTCGAATGAGTAAAGCGAGCAGGAATGTTTGTTTGTGCCTTGATCGACAAAGTCGATCGACATATTTGTATTATTCTAGAAATAATTATATAAATTAATAACATTAAGTAGCGAGTTTGTATAAAAAATTTCAATATATTACAGCTCAGTATTGAAAACTTCTTTATCTGCAAGTGGTTTATGACTTTGGAATTGTAGTAAGTAGTTACAAAATTATAACCACACCATGATTACTATAGTGAATCGGTAGAAACGTTTAGATAACATTATTACCTTTCAGTAATATTTGGCGAATAGATAAATAAGTAACATTTGATACGTGTGTATATAAAAATCGTGTATGTAAGTAAAACTATTGTTCTAATACACTACTGTACTAAAACTTTTAAAACTCCATATTTTATTATTTTGGAATACCTTGGTACAGATTACAAGTAAACCAACAGTTCTTTTTAACTGAATAATACCTTAAATATTTGGCTTTGTCGTAAGACTGTTAGATACGAAAATAATTTCTTTCTATAGCGAAAATGTTTAATATTCTTGAACTGCTTTTAACTAAATAATATTTCAGGTTACCATAGACGAAGTGGAAAATTAAATCGCTCAATGAGCTATAAAATCATTATAGAGGATCGGATTCATATCGTTATCAGATTGGATTTGCCTTATTTCTCGAGACCCGTTAGACATTGAACCAACCCAGACCCCGCCTACTATTGACTCGGACGTACTTTGCAAAGCAGTTAAATGCTACTTCACTCATTTTATCCCACTATATAAATGACCACTTTGCATATTTAGTTAAAATTATCTGAACAATCCAGTTTGTTAGATGATGAAACGTGACCGATATGTTCAACTGAGGTGTCGAATGTATTTGTGTATGTATCTTTCCTTTCCTCTTCAAATTTACTTTCCTACTTGGGTAGGAATCCATAACTTGAAAACGGGATTAGGTCAAACGTTTCAATTAAATTTTTGTATATAATTTGCGGCATTCCCAACTACCAAGACCGCAATCAACTTAAATTTGCTTTTAAATAAAGCTAGCAATTATACTAAAAATCCTTATGATACAACAAAATACTATTGTTAGAGTGGTTGAATCTGGATCAAGCTGTCGAAAAATCAGCGCTTAAAGGCGATTACTATTGGAAGTTGTATGCCTGAAGATCAAGCAAAATGTGGGAAGAAGCCGATTCTATTCTGGTCGTGATCTATCTGTATGTTGTATAATAATGAGCGATTGCCAAGTCATACCTTCTCTCCACGAAGTTTTGGTCTGATGCAGAGGAGGTAAACGTTTAATATCCATAAACCTAGGAGTAAATGTACCGTCCAACCAAGGTTCATTTACCTACCACTGACACAGTAAAAAA
The DNA here is from genome assembly GCF_021130785.1 of Homalodisca vitripennis. Classification (NCBI taxonomy): domain Eukaryota; kingdom Metazoa; phylum Arthropoda; class Insecta; order Hemiptera; family Cicadellidae; genus Homalodisca; species Homalodisca vitripennis. Next base: position 132,665,444 of record NC_060210.1, on the reverse strand, counting down.
TTGCAGGTTATACTTGTACCAAAGAAGAGTTCACGTTGAGCTGGTATTTACAAACAGAACCCACATTGGGTACAGAAAAAGTCAATGAGTCCCTTACATTTTTAAAACTCAAGACATCATCTATGGTAAATATATGTGGTAAGGTATACTATTTGATATATAAAACACGTTTTATTATTTTATAATGTTGAACCAGAAATCAAACCTTAGTTGAAATATAAACCATAAAACTGTTAACGGAAGAAATTAGAAACCTACGACATAATATCAGATCTGAGATAGTGCATAAGCCGCTCTTGTTTGGATCAAGGATTAGAATTTAAAAAGTGCGCCGATCAAGATAGTGGCAAGTAAATTCCTTTTGGGTGTGGTCTGGATAGGTCACATTTGCTAGATGAGTATAGTTTTTCTACTGGTTAAGAATTCATATCGTTACAGAATTCTTTTGTTTCCACACACTTCATCATGATCATGATGTGTCACAGAAAAATAAGTGTTCTGGCATGTATCCTTCGTCTGTTCCTCCTTTAGGAAGTGACCAGGCAATCTTTTGTGGTATTACAGACATTTGTAGTAGCTTGATATATACAAAAAAGGCATTTACAAAAATTCAAATTTTATGTGAGTTGAGAGTGTGTGATGGATTTTCACAGTTAGCTTTTTAAAAGCCATAAAGTTTTAGAGCTGAATAATTGGATTTTGGGAATTATACTGTACGGTTATTACCCAAAAATCAGGTTTATAAGTCTTCGAGGCAGGGTGACTGGATACCGTACTATTAAAATATAGAGCTCAACAACTCACTTCTTATTGTTATAAAATTATTTGATTGTAAGTTATGGACTTGAAACAATAGTAGGCTCTTAAATAAAACGCCCAAAAGATACATAGCGTGATATAAACACTAGCTGGAAATAAAATTTGTTGTTTTAAAATGAGGAACATTCTATTTTGTTCTGCGTATGGCAAGTAAATAAATAGAATTTACTTTTGGTTGAGTATGTTTCTTTAAAGTGGTATACAGGGATCATATCGCGTGTAGACCGCTGCCGTAATTTAATGGAATTTTACCAAATATTGTTATATACTCTCACGGTACTTTTTATTTACGTCTTTAATATGTATTATTATATTTCATGCAAATAGAGACATGAAATTACACGATTTATTGGTGAAGGCCAGTAAAAATCAAATCTTTACTTCTTTGCTTGTATTATGTAAGCAAACTTGTTTTCAACACACAGTTTGATTAGTCTGAAACGTTAGTCAGATATAAGTATGTTCTTATTAGTTTCCTTGCTTGATATTAGGTTTATATTTTGAAAGCAAGGCTATTAAGACTTAAGACAGTATAATTTATGCTTTGAATGAGAAAGGTCAGGTAGAGGTTTAATATTGAGGAGGAATAATTAACGTTCCGTTACAGCGCTTCCTTATCTGTTTAACCTTCCTTTTAATGCATTTAATATAAAGTTTAGCTTCCTATAATTCTATTTAAAATCCTTATTTAGCAAAGTACAATTAAGGAAAGCATAAAAAAAACGTAAATTTTTCATCAATTTCATTATAGTAAATATTGAGAAAAGGGGATTGATGTCCAAGTGTTTAATATAAAATTAGTGTAATACTATTAATATTCTATGACTGTGTGAAATTATTGACATGCTTAGTTTAACAAATTTGTATTTTAGTAATCCATGTAAATATAAGGTATTACATATAATACAACAAAATATTTATACATTTTATGCCCTAAAAACAGCGACACGTAACAGTAACACTTTTCTTGACATTTATATAACACTAAACATATTTTTAATACGACTCTAGCCTACGTACAGGCTGCTTGCCGATGTAGGCTAATTTTCATTGTAGACATTATAGACATTTATTTAGCTGTAATATATAGTTTAATAACTCATATTTAAATTATATTAATAATATGTATCCTACTACTGTACTTAAATTTAAACTGTTTCATTTTATCGCCGCTTACTATGTATGGTAAAAGGGGTAACTCACAATTTTCACCTGTATATAGGTGTATATGTTCTTGGAAATAAATAATTTGTCTTTTTTATTTTATAATATTCCCTCTGATTATCTATAATATGAATAAAAAAACAACATACATACATATGGTCGTGGTGTAGGTAGGAGTCCACCATACCACGTGTCGCGTAACAGGAGTTTTACGTGCAAAAGTTTAATTAAAAAATTCGTTTCATATTCGAGTGTACTGCACACAGATCATACAGAAAATAATATTTTACGTCCCCCTGGTAGAAAAAAAGAGGAATTGTGTTATTCTACTGAATGGTAGGCTTCAATTGACATAGTGGGACATGCACCGTCATACAACTCATTCTAGTCTAAGTAGGAATGTTTTATGAAAATTTTAAACCATGAAGTATTACTTTGGATATTTTGCCACAAGATACATTCGCATTTTTTTCATTAAATTTGGTTTCATAGCAGTGCTCAAATAATAACAGTTTCGGGGGGCTAGGGAGTTGTGCAAGAATGTGCTGAAATCATATTTTGTCACTGGCTTTTAATATTGATTTTCCATTCTCTTGTGTCATCGTTATACTCTATGGATAAAAATGACACATTTTAAAATCTCATATGTTCGTACTCATTTTGTGAATAAAATTATTTAATCAGTAATTTTATCGTTGCCTACATAGCTACCGAAAAAAACCGATGGAAAAAATTTGCTAACGCTCAGCCAAAAATCCCATGACGTCTACAAACAAGACCTGCAGAAATCAAATATTTTCAGCTACTCCAGTATTTTTGTGATCTGCTACCTATCGGGAACTTTATTTGTGTTATACTAAGCGACTGTTCTGAAATCTGAATGTTTTTATTGCAAATCTATTTGGAGGGTGGATTTATACCTTCATGAAAAAACAAACGTATTTTTATATAAAGATATTGTTTAACCAAAGTAACGAGTAATGTTTAAATATAGTTTTAATAACCATAGCCATCGATTTAGACCCAGCGTATTGTATCTAGAATCTGTGACCGCAGGTTTTACATTTCTGTGGTAATTATGTGTATAACGACCCTTGGTAGTAAGTAAATATTTTAGTTTTGTTATATGCAACAATATAGATAAGTGATGAGTTTGATCATAAGTGTATTAGTACTAAATAGTCATGTTACCTTCAAGAACAAAGGTGGGTTGTAGCAATACCAGAGGATACCACATAAGCTGGCAGAGGTAACTCTGGCCATTAGAACTGAACCAGCTCGGTAGATTAGCAGTCTGAGTAGGGCTAGGCTGATTATATGGGATTCATCCCAATCAATGATGTTCACAATCATGTCAAAGTTGTTCAGATTTCATAGCTGATGATGTAAGACTTGAAACGCTATCATAGTATATGTAGATATTTCACTGTCCATCAATAATATTTAACTGCATTAGTTCAAAAACCAGGGATGGCAACAAGAAAATTGTTATGGATTACGTGTATTCTACGTTTATTTAGAGTTATGCTCCGCAGTGCTGTAGTGTATCCTCAAACATAGAACTATCCAACCGTTCGCTCAAAGGCAAACTTTTTAAAGTTGTAACTCAAACATTCTGAGTAAATCATGGCTATTGAAATATACTCCCACTACTTCCAACTCAAAGCATGACGTTGGTTCAAAGCTCTAATGTGGAAGAGTGAAAGATATTAATTTTTGAATATCAGTAGTTGCTAAAAAAATATTCTGCAGTAAATTCTTGGAGGCGGAAATGATGTGCATATTTCTTAATTTCCTTTTCCAGATTCCATTAATCTTTAACTTATAATACTAGAGGGCTGAAATAAAGGAGAATAACAGTTATTATGAGATAACAAACACAAAAATGTATTCTATTTCGTCCTGTAGTTTCTACGTTATTAAAACTAGACATCCTACATTAATATATAGGGTTCTCCAACTCCCTTCCCTCTAAATACTTTTTTGAAATTGGTATTAAAATAAATTTGGTACTTCGAACACTCAAAATTAAAACACTGTTTCTTGATATTTTGTTCTTTCACCTACAAGATGCAATTTCATCATACAAAGTAAAACTTTTTATTTCCCAAACCAAACCAGACCAATTTTAAAGTGAAATGACTTAAAAACGTGAAAGAATGAAAGTAATATTAACTTTTTGGGTAAATAGAAAATATTGAAAGGTTACGTCCGTTTTATGTTTATAATGTATAATCTTTGCAATTTAGTTTAATTATGTGGTTCCCGCAATTTACTTGGTTAATTATTATTACTGTCAAAGACAATACACACTTGTTTCTGTCATGAAAATTTATTTCCAAAATTTCTGTTACATTAATAGTATTTACTATTTAGTAAATTTTTAAAGTTAACCAATTAGTAAATTAATCAGGTTAAAAATCCTTTTTGCTAAGTACCCGTTCATGCTAACTTCATATGATTAATGAAAATTAGAATTAGGTAGGCCGTCAATAAAAAAACTGCTTCCGGAAGGTATTTATGTGTAAAGACCGAATAGAGGCATACATAACCTACAGCGAGGGTCGGGCGTTCGCTATATACAGTATATGTGCCTGTATATAGCATTAGACTATAATAGATTCCTAACTGAAAGGAAACTAACACCATAATAGAATATAGAGCACTAAGGCCATCTTTGTTATGTAGAAAAGTTTTCAAAATAACACACATGTACTTGCTAAAAATTTCACTACGGTCGAAAATACCGTCTCTTACGACTTGATCTTTGCTTTCACACTCATAAAAGACATTTTATAGTCAGATAGTACGGTTTTCAATAATTATGAAAACTATTTGTTTCTTGTAATGAGCTTGGGATAACATATTTCCGATCACGTCCCTATTATATTTGTGGGTGAGTTTAGTAACTGTTCCAACTCTAAGTCCCAACTATTCCAATCAACCACGATAGACTACCATACATTGTTTGTTTCTGTAAAATTCATTTATTTCGTAAATTGACTGAGGTCTTTAGTCGTTAAGCAGTACATTTATTTTGAATAAACGATTATCCAGAGAAATACTAATCTGTCATTCACTTAAGTTAAAAATAAAATAACGTGATTGATTAAAAATATTCTTATCATACTTAGCATATGTTAATATATGTGAAAAGTGCTCCATTTCATTGGTGTAGTGTTCAGATCCTCTTAACACGTAGGGCACCATATGTAACGTATGGGCTTTGCTACAAATATTTTCACAGATTAAGTAAAAACTCATCTTTTTCTAAAGAGGGATACAACCAAATAAGCTAATAGCTATCTTACATACATTGTATTGTTTCCTAAAAATACGAAATCACCAGTCACGATCTTACCGCTCCAATAGAGTCTGTAATGAGTATGAAGAACGTAAAGTTAGGAGTGCATCTTCCACTTTGTGTACTGACGGTTGTCGTTCCGTTCCTGTAAACGAATTATCAATCAAATGAACAAAAGGTGCTGTCTGACTCATCGTGTACCATTTATAATTTACTAAAACTTAATTATAATGATTACATTTTTATTTTCATTATTGTTGTTAAACAGATTAATTTTGACAGCATGCATAATTCGCTAAAAATGCTTATCACAAAAAGTATATCATAATATATTTATAGGTGAAAACTTGGTCCAAAGAATCGTTATTAACTGTTACCACTAAAAGTGATTTCACCACTGAAAGTGATTGCTATTAAAAAATGCATGCATTTCTGTCAACGTGGACCTATCTTACCCTGACGAACGTGTCCTATTTTAACGAAAAGTTATTTTGGATAATCAAAAATAAGTTCGTAATCAACAGTGAATCACGAAAATTAAGGGTGTGGCCGAAGACGTAACATCTCTAAATAATGTATTTTAATAGTTAGTAAGTAGTCTACCAGTATGTTCTTAACATTAGGTTACGTAAATAGGTGAGCATTAATTAGGTTAGTGTGGAAGTCTAGGTTGTTAAGCCGCGTAAGGTATCGTAAGTAGCATCTAACTTTTCGGTTCTCACAGTGACGAATTATCCTTACATAATTACAATCTTGCAATATTTCGGCCCCTCTGTGGATCGAAGAGTCAACAGATGATAAACCAAACATGAATGAAAGAAGTAATTTTTGACGTGAATAGAACCGGAAAAAGTAGTCATAAACGAGCAAGTTTTTTCATTGTAGGTATAAAATAATGTTATGTATGCATTTGACAAGTATACAGTTTGGGTTAACTAATATTTGATTCAGTAATGTATTAATATAATTAGTGAATTGTAACTTGTTAGCGCCACCTGCATTGAACATTTCTTGATTAATGTAAATGTCATTTGTCCCAAATTTCCATCTATGAAAGCAAAAACAATTTATTGTACTAGTTTCACTGCCTGAGCGTTAGCAAAGCCTATCTTTCGAGGGGCTGAACATTTCATTTATGTCCGTCTATCTGTCTGTCCATCGGCACGATATCGAAAGAGATGACCCGTAGACTTGAACTTTCGCATGAAGCTTCATGTACCTATAAGCAACACTAAGTTCGATAATGATGCACGTTACACTGTGAGATGTGATCTTAACGAATATGTTTCATTTGTCTTAGATGTAACAATGCTTTTAACGATAAAACCCTGAATTAAAAGATTCGTTGCCATCTGGTTACCAATAAGACCAATGTAAAAAAAATGTTCGCTAACGCTCAGTAAAATCACATATCGTAACATGAACCATCATTGAACTCTATGTTCCTTATACAGAAGTGCAACTTCATGCACAATTTCAAGTATTTAAGTAATTTATGTTCGAGATAACGTGCAGACAGACACACAGACATAAATCAAATTTGCCTAGCCTCTCGAGCGTTAGACTTCGCTAAATCTCTGCCAATTACGTGTCACATTAATTATCACATTTGTTGGCCAAATGAAGCTTAACGAAACTGTTACGAAACAAAATCATAAAGACTATTTTGGTAGGTAGTGAGCGTGTTATTAAATATAACCCCTGACATATAGATCTGGATATAAACAAGAGAGTAATTGTGTTTGGTATGACGCCACGTGTCTACATCCATCAGAGTCTCGTTTTTTTGAAGCGAGTCGAGTTTCATCATTAAACCGCAGCGAACGTTCGCCGTAATCGTTAGTTGAACACTCGGTACTTGGATTACACGTGTCGGTGCCGTGGCGTCGTTTTACCCGCAATACGGGACGGCATGAGTGTCGGCGTCTTTTCAGCTCTCCTTTTAATGCGTTCCACTTCAATTGTTAATTTTAATCTCGCTCGTTATCCTCTTATACCTTTGAACCCAGGCAACAAAGCGGTGTGTTTCTAAAGAATGTCTAATATTACTCAGCAATCGTCGCCTGAGGACTGAAAACTATTATTACAGTTTTCATTCAATGTTTATGTAATAATACTACCACAAAACAAAAGTGGAATTAACTAAAGTAATAAAATTAGATATATATGTAAAATTCTATATTTTTGTTTGATGATTATAAAATTATGAAATTAGCAAAACTACCGTTATGCTTTGACTTTAGACGATTCAGTAATGTAAATAGTTTTATATATGACTAGCAGTTACCCGTGGCTTCCTGTTGAAGAGGGCATATATTCTTTTTAAATAACATTCTAAACACTCCCAAGAAATCATTTTAACTGAAAAAATCCAATCATCTGATCCAGTGAAGATTTAAATTTAAAGATCAGTGTCCTGGGACTCTGAAGCCGTAGAGTGAAACAGTGTGTTTAAGTCCCCTGGCACAACTCGTATGTCTTTCCGACATTCTATGGTATTAGATTGAATAGCTCAACGATTTCAGTAACAATTGAACTATTTTATGCTTGTGCAGAGAAGTTCTAATGCCGAAAGCTTTAGCTTTTTAGTAATACATTATGGTGAAGGAAACAGGATTTTTCCGGACATTTGCCATCGTTCAGTGAAACAAGAAAACAGTAACACTACGTTTCGAGATCTGCAATCTGATCTCTTCTTCAGGTAAAGAACTAACCTAATACATAATTACAAACTAGGTTAAAATAAACAAATCTTACTAAAACCTTGTGGCACGCCTAAGTCAGGAATCACAACCTACACGTTGTTTGTCAACTTCACTAACTCTAAAGACATGCACTTAACACAAAACTATACCAAACACTAATCATTAAAACTAAACTACGGAATACAGGTCACAATACGTGTTCACTCGTCTACTAACCACCTACGACTGACCAGAGGGACTAGCCAATGGTAATCGTGACGGCTGGCTAAAACAAGATGGCGGAAATACAAGGGAAGGGGGACAGAAATGGGCCCTTTCGTTATTATTGGTTCATGCGAGATGAACTTCTTAAAACCATATTGTGACTCCGCATTGGTTTATTACAAATATCCGATCCGTTTGATACTTTTGGTTTTCTCTTTAGTTCATTTTTTAGAATTGGCAACCAAAGCGGCCTAATCTCGACTGATGGTTGACTGATTGGTTGGTCTGCCAATTTAATGTATGTAGCCTCAATTAATTTCCTTTTGAAGAAATGTTGTTCCCGATGTATTATGTGGGCTTCATCCCAATTCATATGATGGTCTTCGGACCAACAATGGTGTGCAATTTTTGACTTTTCTGTGAAACCCTTTCTCGTGTTTTCTTTGTGTTCTTTTATCCTTACATTTAGTGGTCTTTTTGTCTCGCCTATGTATTCCCTATTGCAGCTACATTTTATACTGTAAACACAGTTTTTGGAATCCTGTGAGCCATTTTTTGGTTTTGTTTTTACGAGACTTTGTCTAAGAGTGTTGTGTGTTTTAAACGCGGTTCTAATGTTGTACTTTCTACCTACTCTTCTAATTTTCTCCGATAATCCCGGCACATAAGGGATTGACATAAACGCAAATTTATCAAAATTCTGTTTTTCTGACTCAGGAATGATTCTTCTGGTTCGTTTGCACTTATTAATTACTAATTGAGGGTATCCATTGCTTCTGAGATCCGATTCAATTTTCTTAAATTCTTCTTTTAGTCCATCTTTATCTGAGCACAAGCTCTTTGCTATATCAAACAACGAGTAGGCTACTCCTTCTTTGACAGATTTTTTATGGTTGGAATGATAATTTAAATATTTTCCTGTGTATGTTATCTTTCGAAAAACAGTTGTCTTAAGGACATCCCTATCTCTTAATACACACACATCCAAAAAGAGAAGCTTGTTTTGGACTTCCACTTCCATTGTGAGGCGGATGGAAGGAGAAATACTATTAATGTGATTCAAAAAATTATTTAATTCAATGTCTCCAAGAGAAAAAATAACAAAGGTATCATCCACATACCTCCACCAAATCTTCGGTGTGAACTGAGCTGAAGCCAAAGCTTTTCGCTCGAATTCCTCCATAAAGATATTGGCGAAAATAGGAGACAGTGGAGAACCCATTGCCATCCCCTCATCTTGACGGTAAATTTTACCCTCTAACTCAAAATAATTGCATTGAGTGCATAGTTCTAACAGTTCCATAATTACTGGCACGGGAAGTTTATATCTATCCTTTAATGTTTGGTCTTCTTTGAGACGTGATTTAATAATTCCGAGAGTTTCTGGAACTGGTACATTTGTAAATAGACTTTCGACATCAAAACTTACCAGTTTGTCAGTTTCAGTCAACTTTAGGGATTTTGACTTCTCTACGAAATCCCTGGAATTTTTGATGAAAGAGTCAGTTTTTCCTACCAATGGCGTTAAGATGTCCAAGAGGACTTTAGACAATTCCCTGCAAGGTGAATCACGAGAACTAATGATGGGCCGGAGAGGGATGGTAGGTAGGTTTGTGGATTTTGGGAAGGCCATACATATGGGGGATTTTGGAGTGGTGAGGAGTTAATTTAGATCTAAATTTATCTGAAAAAAAGTCTTTATGTTTTCTTAAGGTGTTTGCTACTTTGCGTTCAAATGAATCAGTCGGGTCTTTATTTAAAACTGTATATTTGCCAGTATTTAAAGTTTCCGCAATCTTTTCTTTATACGCTACTGAGTCAAGTACCACAGTAGCGTTGCCTTTGTCGGCATGTAAGATTTTGACCGTGTCGTCTTTCCCAAGGATCGACCTGGCCTTTTTCTCCTCTATTGTCAAATTGGGTTTTGTGGGAGGAATTTTTCTGAGTAAATTACTGGCCTCACAACGAAACCGGTCACCCTGTTCCTCAGGTAACTGTGAAACAGCCGACTCGATTCCAGTTACGAAATCCAGTGCCTTTACCGATTTTTGTGCCACAGAAAAGTTTAAACCCTTGGATAAGACTGACATTTCCGCTTCATTCAGGATTTTTGAAGAGAGGTTGATTACATTTTTATTATTTGCATCCGTATTCACGTTGCCATCCTTAGGCAAATCACATTATGGTGCTGTGTGTATTTTTAAAACGAAAGAAGGCGTTTTTAGGTTCATTTATTATGTCAGTATTTACGGTTAACAGCTTCAGGTACCCGCAGGTACAAAATTGCCAATGGATATTATATTAGGCTTTGTGCGTGTATATCAATTCTGGTTTCAATTAATTGAAACCAGAATTGATTAACCATATTTCAGATGCCAAGTTTGCTTTGTTGCCCAGATGAAGAGATTGTGTCAAAAAGTGTATTATGTCCATTCTAATTTACTTCTAGTGTAAGATATTTCTAGTTCCAGTGTTGTTTGCTTTGTTATACCCGTCAAGCAAATATAAACTTTCGTGGATATGAGAATCCTACTTTGTTAAAAAATATATAAAAACAAAACAAAAAACAAAGAAGTTAGTTCTGTACCAGTCTCTACTTATATCTATAGAATTTGATTTTTTAATGTAATCTTGAGCTTATGACCTCAAAATCAATAGCTTTCTTTCTTGGATCAAGAGAACGAAAAACGGTTGACTTTATATCAATTTTCAATTCTTTAGAATCTTTCTATCAAGAGTTATCCATATATGGATAAACATACATAGGAGACGGACAGACAATGACGATATTTTAAGAAGAATATGTGGCGCCTTTGATAACGTTAATCTCTATGTTATTGTAATTGTAGAGAGTGATCCCAATTTGAACTAAATACAGTATTTTTGAAACATAAATTTGTTTCAAATTTCAGCCAATAACATTGTTAAAATTATGTAGCTATGGTAGGAAGGGTGGATTCAATTGTATTTAGAGTTTAGCTCCAGTTCACCTTCATTTTATTTCAGCGTCTGGTATCTGACGCTGTCTCAGACTTTACTCCTGGAATATGGTATCAGTTCGTTTCCAAGCGTTCAAGGGATCCTAAGAAAGTCGAAGAAGCTTAAAACGAAACATTTACGACATCAAAGACATCTATAAATAGTTGAAGTGGTAATCTCATTGTCTCATCAGGTACACATTTGAATGCACTACGATGATAGACACGATCTCTAAGCACTGTAGTGCAAGAAAGTTTTCTACACAACGCGTAACCCTTCCTACCATAGCTATGTTATGTGTAGAAAACTTTACTGTTCTACCGTGCTTAGAGATCGTGTCTACCACACCGTAGTGCACTCAATTGTGTACCTGATGAGACAAGGAGACTACCACTTCATCTATTTATAGATGTATCTGGGGTCAAAACGATGTAAATGTTTCGTTTTGAGCTTTTTGGTCCTCGGCCTATGATGGATCTCTTCAGACAAACATGACTCCAGATTCCAGGAGTCAAGTCTGAGTCAGATACCAGACGCTGCAATAAAAGGAAGGTGAACTCAAAATTCAATTGTGAAGGTGAACTAAAAATTAAATTTTTCAAATTTTTTTGTAACATTATTAATAGATCAGTATTAAATATAAATTATTGTTTAAGTGTGTTTGTTTATTATATCTATTAAAAGATTTAATATGTGTTAATTATTTTAGAAGGCTCGAAAAATATTTGTGTCGCGTATATCCCGATATAAATGAAAGAGTAATTGTGTTTGGTATGACGTCACGTGTCTAAATCCATCAGGGTCTCGTTTTTTAAGCGAGTCGAGTTTCATCATTAAACCACAGCGAACGTTCGCCGTAATCGTTAGTTGAACACTCGGTACTTGGATTACACGTGTCGGTGCCGTGGCGTCGTTTTACCCGCAATACGGCGCGGCATGAGTGTCGGCGTCCCTTCTGCTCTTCTTTTAATGACTTCCACTTCAATTGTTAATTTTAATCTCACTCGTTATCCTCTTACAACTCTGAAGCCAGGCAACGAAGTGGTGTGTTTCTAGAGAATGTCTCATATTTCCCAGCAAAATCGTCCCGTGAAGACTAAATGGTTATATTACTTCTTGGTTTCTTGGAGTGATTTTTAAAATACAGTAGTTTTCTGTTTAATTTTAATTTGGATCTAACTAATCCGTGATTTTCGGTAAAGTTATAGTTTCACGAGTGCATTTGTGATGTAAAAGTAAACGATATTTTTTCTTGCAGTTTTAGCTGAAAATCGATTGCTTTGTTGTCAAACCAGCTTCTGGACGGCTTTGTAAAATGTCTGTAAAGTGGATCTCCTTCACAATATTTACTCTGTGATAGGATACCTGTCCAAGAGCTTTTATCCGGAACATTCTCAGTCAGCAAGAATGTCATACAATTTTGTATTTTTCAATAATAGTGTGTGTCCTAATGACGTTATATAAGCAACCCAATAATTATTGTTGATTTATCCTGTCGAAAATGACGATAATTTACCTAAATGTCAAGTTTACATATATACACACACACACACACACACACACACATATATATATATATATATATATATATATATATATATATATATAATTTATTTTAAGAGATTTTTTAAAATTCAATTTTAAATTCCATCGAGGTTTGATCATGATGTGTAATTATGGTATACGCGATTTTAAGTACATTTACATAATTGACTATTGTTTTACATTCTTGTTTATAAGCATAGTGGGTTTGAAATTAGGTTATAGATAGTCGTGTACGTATTTTCGTAATTTTGGATAAGTTCTTAACTGGCAAAATCGGATAATTTATTAAGTGTAATTAATTGTTTGTTTTCAGTTTTATTAATCTTTATACATGTCCTAACAATAAGAAAACTCTCGATTTTTTATATTTTTAAAATTCCTCAAGCGTCATTACAGCGTTTGGAGGAACTAAAATTAATTTTATGGTTGCCTTAAGTAGTCAATATAAAGTGAATGGGTACGTTTAAAGTGTTCAGGAAAGTGTGATTTGATAATATGCAGATATAAACTCTGCAGACAACAAATGTAAAAGAATAGATTTTGTAGTAGGCTATATACGAACTGAAATTTTAGAAATACTTATTTAAATTTCCATGACATGCATTTAAAATAAACATTAATAACCTCATGGATTCTCACTAAGAAGAGGTCTAAGTACTCTCAATTTAAAACTGCACTCTCAGCCAATAGACATTTTTAACACTAGCTAACAAGAATTCAATTTTAAAACTTTCCAATCAAACAGTTAAATTTTTAATTGCCACTTTGGATAATCAGAAATGCCTGAAAAGGGATTAAAACATTAGTTTTCTGTTGTACGTTATTACGGGATGACGGATGACCTAAGCGCGGTGCGGAGAGTAACAACTAAAAATTGTAACCTAAATATTTAGAAACAATTTACTCCAATTACGTCAGCGCAATTGTTGAGAAACTAGTTGCTTTTATGAAGTTAAGGGCACTATGTCATATTATAGTTTTTGCGGGGCTGAAACATTTTCATGTATGTCTCTCTGTCTATCCACACGATATCTCGACAACGAATTGACCTATAAACGACATTTTGCATGAAGCCTAATTTCTATATTTTAGGCAACATCGAGTTCAATGAAGCTGCGCGTCATTTCAAGAGATTTGGCTGAGCGTTAGTGAACATATTTATATTGATCTAAAGATGGCAACGATAAAATCATACATTACACACATTGGTAAAGACTGAGTACCATCATGGCATTCATGATGTATCATGGTAGTAAGGCTCCAGTTACTAACTATCCTCAACATATCTGGAGAAACATTTGGCTGGCACAATTTCTATATTGGCTGCCGGGGAACTTAATAATTTTATATTCTGTATGATAGTTTATTTGTCTATCTATCAATAGTACATATCAAGAAAATGAATCAAATGAAATAAGTATAGCTTGTGACTTGAAACTTTACACGAAACCTCAAATAAGTCTTATTAAGCGATACCTGTGAAGCGTATCTCTATATTTATATTATTTAGGATAAGCTGAATCTCCCCGTGGGGTTTAGACGATTGTCGTAGTTTAATGTCCAGAATTCCGTACAATGAATAATAAAAATCATTATTTTACTTTTAAAATACAAAAGGGCCTAATAGGTTATATATTATAGTTAAACGCATTTTCATTACAAAATGTTTAAAGAACGAATATAATTTAAAACTCTAAGCAGTAGGACCTCCAATTTCGTTCAAAATTGTATGTCAAACATGCTATAGATAGAAATGCTTTTTGCGTTTTGATAACTTAGCTGCGTATTTTCAGCTGTTAATTATGCACACGAGCATAATTACGAGCAATATGCATGTTATTATGTTGCGAGATGTGCAACTAACTACCTTGTCAGTAAAAGCTTGCCTGCTGCAGATTTTAATATGAACTTCATAGTATTCGACATAATTTATGGGTAAAAATTGAAATAAATTATTTGAAATGTATTTAGAAACTTGGTTGTACTAATAAGTCACTAATAAGTCACTAATAGAATACAAAGATTGTTATACTTAGACGTATATAAAGCGCACAGATAAATTAAAGATCAAAGTGTATTATTACCTGTTAAATTAAACATCACAAAGCTCACATTTAAACTGTACATCGGTTTGAACTGAATATAGTGAATACATTTAATGCATTTGTAGTTAAAGGTATTTTATGAATGAAATACAATCGTCATATAGTTGCAGGTGAATGATTGTAATTAAGACTTTTACACAGTCTATTCCTGGTATACTGACCTTAGAGAAAGTGAAACAAACCCTTGATAATAATACAAGAGAGACCCACGTCAAAGTCATTTGGCTTAAAGGATTTAATCAGTAACAAAAGTCTCTCGCAAAAGGCCTTTTATTTATCCTTTATCTTTCCAGTTATAGCTCCAATGAAGACTTAACAAAAACAGCTTTCTTCGGAGATATTGAATGATTTGTAGTACAACAAAAGAAAATTACTCAAAAACTCTATTATTTATTGGAGGTGTTTTTATCCAACATTACAAAACAAATCAATAACGATATTTGAATGTGTAAATATACTATAAGACTATAAAGCCATTTCAATATCAAAGCATACAAACAGCTTTTAACGGAGAAATTACAGACTATTTTTTGTATTTGAAACTGAAGAGTATGAAAACGAAAATATTTTCCATCGATTCGTAAAACAAAAAACGTAATAGTTTTTCATGATCTGCAATTTGTGCTCCATCTCAGGCAGAGAAGTTACCTAAAACGTGGAGTGCAAACCAGGTTAAAAATAAATCATACCAATACGTTGGTATAAGTAGAAATCAAAAATCAAATCAAACAAACGTTTTGTGTTTCAACTCCATGTGTGCTACGTCTAAAACATTCAATACTACTAATACTAATTATTACGAACTGATCTGATGAACACAGATTTACTCGCAATAAACAAAAATATATACTATGTCACAAAATGATGTGTCACGTTAGAATAGGATAGAATAGAAATGTAGAACCCCACATATTCCTTGAGATAAATGTAGCTTAATAGATCGAGGACTGAAATTTACCAAGATTTTATACATTAAATTGATCAACATCTGATACTAAAAATGGTCTAAAAAGGAAATTAAAAAAATAGAATAAAATAGAGAGTTCAATAACAAATCAATGGGCATTCAAAATATAGTCAATCTACAACTAACCTATAAAAAAGAGTCGCCACCCTCTCTTGATCTGCCCCCATCTTGTTTGTACTAAGGCAACCACCGTGTACTACTTGGTATTGTTTGTTGTCTGTAGTTGGTTATTGCTGTAGATTTTTTTCTACAGTGTAGTTTGTAACAATAAGAGTTAGTTTTATTAAGCGAACGTATTATGTTTATTCAGATACTTGTTGTTTAATTGCAATTATACGTATACATAAATGCCTTGATCTTTACTCTCCTTCTATAAGAGTTTAATCCACCTGATATCCTACTGGTATATAGTATGCAGTGATACGTCATGTATATGATGTACATACACTACACCTAGGTACAGTATACGAAACCCAAATATTATACGGGCAGATATTGTACGGCACTAATTGTGATGTAATACTGTAATGTGTATTTCAAACACACGACGTCACATCATTAACCGATAATCAAAATGAAAACGCTCTGTCAATCTTCTCCTGCAGCCATAAAAAAGTATATTTTGCGAAATTCGTAATAACATCGATGGGGAAAATAGTAACAGAGTGAAACATGATTGCACTGTTGGATATATCTTTCTTATTAGCAGTAAAGTTGGTTTCGCTTTACCCGATAAAAGTGAGTATATACGACCATCAATTCGAATAGGAAATGCAATACTCTATTCAAATTTTTAATAAATTGATGCTATTTTTGGAACTAAGAAGACTGAAACGGTAGGACTGAATATCCTTCATAAACCGTCACTGAATTCCGATATCCTGAAACGTATATTTTGAAGGGAATCTCCCTATAGCCGGCTGGCTGTCCGTCACAATAAGGGAGACGTTGTTAAAGCCAGCAGACAATCAATAGATGTGAGCCAGAGACTCTCTGAGTCGCCTGAGGCCGCGTTATCAGCCGATATCATTAAGGTACCGAGCTTCCAAGCATTGGCTTCATTATCGCCTTCCTGACAAGTCCTTTGAGCCGTCCTCACAGCTTCGCTTGTCTCTCACAGTTGTGACAGTGTGAGGTAGCAACCTGCCGTGAAGCCGTTAGTAGTAATGACATTGTAGTCTGTACCATTTGAAATAGCTAAGGGATTGATTCATTTACCTGTTTTACTATACCGTTAGAGCTATACCATTATGTTACGCACGTTGAATACAAACACGTACAAAATTTGGAAAGAATTTAAGATTTCGAAGTAGTGATCAAATTAGTAATAACTTATTTGTATCATTTCTGTTTTGAAAGTTGTTAGATAAAACGTAATGTAGGTAGCCAATGGGATTGTGTGTTATAGCTAATGCATATGTCATAAGGGATGATGTGATAGTTTCATGAATACGTGATAATTTGAAACATTGTAGCTAATATTGTAGGACAACAGTTAAAACCAAAACAATTAAAAAGTGTTATTTTAAGTTAAACACTAATTAGGTGTTTGGTAGTCTATCAGTTAATTCAAAATTTAAAAACGATCAGTAAGGATTAAATCATAGTTAGATTTTTCAACAGTTATGAGTACTGTATTTTAACCGTTGTTAGCTATTGTATTGTCTAGTGATTTGTATTTATAAAACCATTTTGCAACACATTTGCACTCTGTGTGCGTTAGTTTAAAAAGTTTACTACATTTATTGGTGTATTTACTTGACTCATGCCTAACGTGTGTTTGAATCATATTGTGAATTTAATTCATCTAGAAATGTTATCACCTATTATTTATTTGTGCGAATTTCGGAGCACTGTTTCTGGAAAGGACGGTTCTTACAAAGGAAAAACGCTGATAACATCCATTCTTGGGAGAACTTGTTTGGTTTCAAGTACCAACTTCAAAGACAGGGAAGACGAGATTGATTTGGACAGCCCTTACAACATTTTCCCTTCGATATATCTATGTGCGTGTTATGTTGTATACATTGCATGTGCGGTTTCTGGTTACAAAAATCAGTTTTCACTCTTAATAATTAGATTCGATTTCGTCTCCGTTTCTGCTAAGTAATTTGTTGATTAAAACATAATTAATAAATTTTAAAATAAAACTCACGCCCTTCCCTTTTTATGGAGTTCCTAATTTTGTCTTACATTATTGACAGAAATGGAAATTACCATGGATAGAGTCTTTAAGACACTACCTAATCTACAATCTTTTTCGGACCTACGAAACTCCCTTCTCACCTCAGAGTATTCTTAATGTTCTACCATGCATGTACTATGTCAGTTATGTATGTTACATATGAGTGTAAATCAAGCTTAAAATATTGAATCTCCGCGAAAATTTTGAAGTTTGACACTTTTTCACAAGGACTTCGCACACAAGAAGACTTAACATTTATACAAGAGTACAGATTTACTTCATCTCTTATGGAACATGTATGGGCTCCGAATGATATTTTGTTCGGTATGATAAGATAAGATACTGATATGGATATTTTTCAGTATGATCATCATCTAATGTTTCGGGACTTTTTCATGTTTAAACCTAGTTATAACCGGACAGAGTTTTCAAATTTGTTAAAGTTGTTGTGTGTTTTCAATAGTACAAGTACAGTAGCCAACCATATACGATTCACGTTTTTAGTGCGTTACGAGATTTACATATTTTGATATGGACATTTTCAAATCAAACTAGCTACATGTAATGATCAACCTTCCAGCGTCCAGTAAACTATGTGATTTTTAGAAAGCTTTTTTCGGAGAATTCACCACTGAAAATTCCTTGTGAAAAATTAGTATTTTCTAATAACTTTTTAGATGATAAATAGCTAAACACAGAGAAATCTGTATATGAAAATACGGATATGTAGGTTATAAACACACACACAACTTCCTGCCCAAATCTTTTTAACCAGGAACACTATTCATCTTCAGTTAAAATTTCAGCAAAATTGACAAGATCTATTTCATTACAAGCACCCAAAGTCTGTGTCATCATGGATATTCACAATGCATATTATATCAGCGTATTATATTAGGTCCTCCTCCCCAAGGGGAACACATCGATGACTGATAGAACTAGAGATAGTTCCAATAATGCGCTGCGATATTACACTGCTCCATGATCACCAGTAATCCGCTTCACTGAACAACGATAACCGGCTTACTGCTGCAAGTTATACCGGCCACTCTAAAACTGTCTATGGTACATTATGCTACACGAAACTTTTTAAACGTCGATGAAAATTGTGTAATGAATAACTTAGAATGTTTAGAAAGTGTGCGACGACTTAATATTTCACTACGTAGGTATATTGGTATTGCAAACAGTGGTGAACTTTATTTATTGGGGTCCTTTATACGACAAAATCTGCGCGCCCCCCTCCCTCCCACTTAGCACTTGTTTATGAGGTATTCAACCAAAAAAACTATGTTAGGGAGTGCCGATGTTCGAGTGGTCTAAGACGTCAGATTTTGAGTCTATCTAGATATAGCGCAGGTTCAAATGTTTTGTCAATTTTTATCAATATCATCGATCTTTTATTGTAAGGACTCTCTCACTTATTCAGGTTGATAAGATTCTCACACAAACTAATGGCCTATGAAGACGGGCAGACTGAGGCCTAAAAGGGGATTGGCTACTCCTTAAAGTGACTAAAGATTAAATTTGTAATTCTTATAAAAGATATTGTTATTGAAATTGAAGCACTAAAACATATCAAATATTTTTAACAGAAAGAATATCATGAAAATCATTCGTGCTTTGTAAACACTATAGATCACAACACTTTTTTTACCAGTATTCGCTTTATAGTGTCGTCAAAGATGTATGTCTATAATACTTTTACGGTGGTATCTTTAGACAAATTACTAAGATACTTTTAAAATTAAAATAAACAAAGATAAATCAGTTTCATTTGATATAACAGCAATAAGTAGCTTTACCCTTTCTATACATCTGCCGCTCTTACGCTCGCGCGTGGGGTTATTGGTAAATCCGCAATCGATTGCAAATTACTGTCTAGTTATATTTTTCCTGAAATGTACTTCAGATGTATTGTTACATCTATTATTATGCATTATTGATGAATTACATCATCATTCATTCAATTCTTCTTTTATTTAAGGAAAAGTAGAGGCCGATCCCCTTTTAAGCTTTATTCCGTCCGCCCTCATGGACCACTGGCTTGTGCGAGGATCTTATCAAACAGAATAAGGGGGAGAGTCGATACAGTACGAGGTTGATGGTACTGATAAAAGTGCAAGGGTCCCAGAACAGATAGGATTTGAACCTGCGCTATCTCTAACTAAGTCCCAAAGTCCAATGACTTAGACCGTTCTGTCATCGCCACTCCCAAAACGTAAGGATGAAATGTGAGACTTTTCAATAACTTTTAGAACTTTGTGTGTTAATTATTTGAAAGTTGTACAGAAAGTTTACAAAAGAGTCTTACAACCAAGATTGCAAAACAATTACTACTATTGTTAGTAAAGTCCAGTCTGCTGTATTATCTAACGCCACATACGACTGCTATCCTGCTGCTATTCTAGGTAGTATACTAAAGTATAGCGTTGCCTTTGCAAAAAAGCTACGAATTTATAACCTTGCATTAAGATAACACAGTGGTGGTCTTTGACTTTTTTATATTTATGTGTGACTGGTTGTCGCTCTCAAGTGAGCCACTTTTCTCTGTTAACGAACCACTTATCGTTAACATTTCATAAACCGGTGGCACGTTCATTTTTCCTGCCTGAACGTTCTTCCCGGTTCTGTTTTGCGCGACTGAAATTCTTTAGAAAACTTTGCAAAAGGTCAACCCAGCATCAACGTCGGTAAACTGCGGGATAAAAACGTGTTGTGAATCCAACCGAGTTTCCGTATATTGAAACTTTACGTGGATACTCCACCACAATATTATAGAATGTAAGACCGAATGAGTGGGTTGTATATATATTATATGTATATAGGTATAAAAGAAAACAAAACACGTTTCTTCAACTCGAAATGCTTAATATTTCGTTACTTTTCATTAACATTATCATAAGCATGTATAAAATAAATAAATAAATATATATATATATATATATATATATATATATATATATATATATATATAATTTGAAGTTCATTTTTCTTACTAATAAATAAACATTAAATGGTTGCCAATGCTGTCAGGGTCTTCAACAACAAGGTGAAAGATGATATTTTAAGATCTTTTCTGTTAGTAGTGTAGCATTATCTATTAAACATTGTGATTTTGTCAAATTTAAGTTTAAATTAAATTTTTACTATTTAAAAGTAATTAATAAATTAGTTCAGTGATAAATACAATATTGGACATTTTTTAAACTACTGTCAAAACATTTACTTTTACAATCGCTTCATATTTCGATCTCTGAATAGCTTGGATGCTGCAACCTAATGAGGTCTACCAGAGGTAAACAATATGGACTTACTTGATCATTCAAATCAGTAGCCAGAGGGTCATTGAGTCAAACAATTTTTTTGTTTGAACCCTAATGAAAATAAAAGTTTAAGATTGTTTAATCATTTATCATGGGAAATCGAGTTCTTACCATAAAAATAATTATGTAACAAGAAACACAGGAGCATATGTTTGTGACAATGAACCTTTCCTGCGAAGAAAATATCCAATCTCTTAAAAGAGAAATGGATTCGTCTGAAGGTAGTAAGGACCTAAACCTTACCGTAACATCAGTTTGTTACAGTTTATCCCTTATTCTTCAACTCCAAGAATTCTCTCTCTTTCAGTTCAATCAACCTGAACAGATATTTTCACACTTAACTGTTTAAAGGGTTTAAATGATAATAAAACACTTGGTCGAAACTGCTCCAGTACATTTAGATAATTGTATTGAATTATATTGTGTTGAATGAAATTAATTACATGCAAGAATGTTAACATCTACCTGAAATATTATAATTTACAAAAATGATTACAATTTACAATGCTCTCAAAACTATACTATTATACAATTTAAGGTTTGTAGTCTTGAGTTTAGAGTCTTGAGCCAAAATATTTATATTTTAGAATTTTTCAACATACTCAAATATCTTTTTCACCATTTAAAAGATTAAAAAATGTTGTTTTTAACGAGCCTTGTTATAAACGTTTTTTGACACTATCCAGCTTTTTAAAATATTATGACCCTTGATTTTTATTGCAAAGAGCATATTGTACTTGATATAGAAACAATTATTATTACAATATTAACATCACTCTTAGGAACTACCATTTTAAAATGTTTTTTGTACCTATAAATATCAGAAACTTCAAGATTTTCCATAAACAATAAGTTTTAAAGTTAGCTTGCCCTATTGAAAATTTTGACTATTTTTAATTAATTAAGTAAGTAATTTCCCATTTCGGAAATTAATATTCTTTGATTTTTTTGTTGTTATCATAGTTGTACAAAAAATATTTTCTTACGATTTGCCAAATCCAATATAATGATATGCACCACTATACGAGTAGAATTCAATTTACCTGTGCAGGAAGAAAACTTTATGCAATATTAAGTTTATAGGTATGTTTTCGAGATATCGTGTGGACATACAGGCAGGCAGAATGTTTCTAGTTTTCGAGATATCGTGTGGACATACAGGCAGGCAGAATGTTTCTAGTTTTCGAGATATCGTGTGGACATACAGGCAGGCAGAATGTTTCTAGTTTTCGAGATATCGTGTGGACATACAGGCAGGCAGAATGTTTCTAGTTTTCGAGATATCGTGTGGACATACAGGCAGGCAGAATGTTTCTAGTTTTAGAGATATCGTGTGGACATACAGGCAGGCAGAATGTTTCTAGTTTTAGAGATATCGTGTGGACATACAGGCAGGCAGAATGTTTCTAGTTTTCGAGATATCGTGTGGACATACAGGCAGGCAGAATGTTTCTAGTTTTCGAGATATCGTGTGGACATACAGGCAGGCAGAATGTTTCTAGTTTTCGAGATATCGTGTGGACATACAGGCAGGCAGAATGTTTCTAGTTTTCGAGATATCTTGTGGACATACAGACAGGCAGAATGTTTCTAGTTTTCGAGATATCGTGTGGACATACAGGCAGGCATAATGTTTCTAGTTTTCGCTAACGCTCAGCGAAATAATAATTAATTTCAAAAGAATTTGATTGCACATTTACGCCTCCATTTGAAATCATTATGATTCTCAAATAATATAGATTTCAACCATAACCGAATACGGAGCAATATTTTCTATTGGAATATGTGCTTATTTATTAGTAATTACAACTCTTATAAAGAACGGTTTAATTCATTCCTTGAAGAAAAGGCTAAATAAATACTAAAATAACCTTTACGTTCATGTTTGGAATGAAAAGTAGCAATCTTTCAAACTCTAATTATATTTATTGTTTATGTACTACTCATGAATAATGATGGAATTTAATTAAACGTTTTTTAGCGTAAAGAAATGTTCCAATGTTTAGAACAGAGATGAACAGTGACAACATTGAAGCCATAGAATGCAATTACGTTGTTTGTGTGTCATGTTGATTTTGCTGCTTTGATTGTCGAAGGGCCAATCATCAGAGTTGATGCAAACCTAATCCATTCGCAACTGATGGTTTTTGACAGTTTAATTCTTGTTAAATTCTAACTAGGATGAAATTTTACTTTAATTTTGACCTCTAGACCTCAAAGCCAATAGAGTAGACCTCGGATCAAGAGGAAGCTGTGCACCAAGTTTCAAATACCTAGAACTTTTTATCAAGAGCACGAAAGGACAGACATTGAAAGAAACAATTTTAAGAAGGCTCTAACGGGCCCTAAATAAAACTAAGAAGCACGACAATCTTCTGCGTATTTCGTCTAGCCAACTTATTTCATTTAATGACACCACATTTTCTGTGCTCATTCATTCTTTAATAAATTATTTCACTAGTATTAAATATAGTCTTGTCTTATATTTACAACTGAATTAATAAAAAACAAAATTTCTAAAGTAGTATAATCCATGTGGACATAAAAAAACAAAAGATCCAGTAATAGCAAGCGTGATTTTAAGCAATACGTACTTTATAGCGTGGGAGAAAATGATTACCAGGGAAGCAGGATCTGCACGAGGTGTAAGAGTCTACCTTTCCATTGACAGACGTACTCGTACGGTAATAAAAAAGTCAGTATCTTGGCACTACTCTTTATATTAATCCTATCGTTTTCCATCATTATCATATTTATATACATCTGTACAACTAAAAATTTGTTACAGAAAATACAATGTTATTCCATTGGTTTAAATCCAACAACGTCAGGTTCAAGGATATTTGATACTGAGCAGGCGACCGTCCGTGACAGTCCTGTTTATTCCGAGTGTTTCTGAGACTGTTTGCTCTACAAGGCACGATTTGTTCAGTGTTGCATTACGTGGTCGCTCTGTTCTTGTAAAAATAATAAATATCTGTACAAGTGTACTCTATTTATCAGCTATTTGATTAGTGTTATATCCATAACAATGTAGAATACTGTGTTATTGTGGTCGGCAACCAGTGACAGGATCAAATAAGAAAGTGTGTTTATGAAAATATCTTATGAAGTAAGTACACGAAATAACAATATACTTCTTGTAATAATTACTTACTTGAGTAAATATCATGACATTGCCCTTAACCTTCAAAGTGTTCAGTTCCTTATCTGTACGTACATCCTGGATTTTTGGACTTCAATCTTGAAGTATATCTTGAATTATATCATGATACATTTAATATAATAATAGTAGTTTTATGCAATTTCTCACAATTTATCACATTAACTCATTATTGTTTAAAATAATCTAATCTACATAATATTCACATACATTCACTCTTGCTACTGTCACTCATACAGTTCCAGTATCTTTCAGAAATCTCTCATCATTTTGAAAACAAACCATTTCGTCATCACAAAACATTTCAGACGAGTTTTTAACTGAATTTTATTGTTCGATTTTTTATTCCTTTAGGGAACTTGTTGATTCATCCGGCACCAAACTCTTACGACAGTTGTTGTGATAATGAAAATCTATTACGCTGGATTTGGAAATTTCAATGATGTGACCATATTGAACAATTATAAAATAAGCGCAAAATTTTTCTGTATTTTGTGATGTTTTTTACCTACTTATATTGCAATGTTAAGCCTTTAACATTACATTTTAATTATCTTTATATATATATATATATATATATATATATTTCTTGTGTTCGTGTGTATGTGACTGAACTCCTCCTAAACGACTGAACCGATTTTGATGAAATGTTTTGTGTGTTTTCAATGGAATTCGAGAATGGTTTAGATTCAAAATTTGGTCCACTGGAAAATGTTTTTTTTTATTAATTTTTCATTTGTAAGTAGTTTTTTATTTTTGAGTATTTTACATTGGATCCGGCAGACTGCACTACGACACGTAATACAAAGTGAACTGATGTTTAACAGCTGTTAACACTTTTACCTGAAGTTCATCAAAGAGGCAGAAACATGTGTTTACATTTAAAATTTAGAAAATTGTTATTTTAAAGTGCTTGATCAGTATTGTAATACAGGCTGCATAGAAGACGTCATTGCCTAATTTTAAATTTAGATTGCACCAATAATCAATAAACTATCTAATGCAATGAAAATACTATTAAACGCTATTATGGAAACAACCTCACTGTACAAATCCGTGAATGTTTGTACATAAGGTAATCGAATCTGCTTAGATCGAAGGTAAATGAAAAGAGCCGAAAGAAGACGCTTTATGATCGAAATTGATTTTCGTTGATACATTTTCTTGGTCGGAGCACAAGGCAAACTCCACAATAATACTGGAAATTTCTTAGACAGAAAATTAATTTTAAGACCGAATTTTATTCTTTATAACCTAATATAAATTAATTGTTCTGAATAACTTATCAACACGTAGCAAAAACCACGAAAGATAAATACAGGAAATATGGACATACCTTCATAATGTGCCCAAGAGGCTCACGAAGGAACGACTATCAATTATTTCAGCAGTGTTTAGAACGTGATAGAAAAAGAATACGTGAATATAGTGTACTGTTTTTCAACGGGAAATTGCGTGCGAAGCCGCGGGCAACTGCTAGTAGTTAAATATATTATGATATTTAATGTCCATTACATACTATCTAACGTCATTTAACACTCACTACATAAATATAGGGGTTTAAATTTTATTCACTGAGCGTTAGCGAAGCCTATCTTTCGCAGGTATGGATAAGTTCTTTTCTGACTGTCTGTATCCTAGGCTTAGCGTTGGTAAATATTTTTACATTGGCCTTATTTTATTATGTAAAAGATAAAGTCACAGAATAAATACATTTTTAAACAAACTTTTATTCCTACAGTAAAAAGAAACAAAAATGGAGAGGTAAGTCCATTTTAAAAGTCGGTGACAATATTTGATTTCAACACACTTTTGGATTGTAACACTTTCTCTTGTTCTCAGAATTTTTATCATTTGAACGTAAAAATGTGAATGTATTATGTGGCACATGTCCGCAGAACATCTCGAGAATGAAGTGAGCTGTAGACTTGACATTTTAAATGTAACCTCGGTGAATCCTGTTACGTGTGGTGAGGTAATTTAGATTGTATTTATGTAGCTGCAAGAAATAATTTGGAAAAACAGTTTCTGCTTTAAAATGGATGTTTTTCACATGTTTTCCTGGAACAGAAGAAAGTGAGAACTATAACAGACCCATCAATTTGGATTTCTGACCAAATCCCATACTTATACTCATTTATACGTAAAATGTGACATGAGATAGCACCTTGAGATTGGCTCGTATTTCCAACTGAACCATATAATAATATCGAACTGCCTGGAAGTTTTAGATTTTTGGCAGATTTTATTGTTATTAGTAATTTTGAATTATTATATAAATCATCAGTTGCCATGATATTTGAAAAAGTTGAAATATAATTGCTACTAGTATAATTAAATATAACCATAAAATGAAAGTATTTATCAATATAATACATACAGATTAATGAAAAACTAAGCAATTTCGAACGTACGTGGCATTACAGTTTTGTTGATTTTGATAGCATTAATCCTTTTCGTTAGTATAGAGCACCCGTTACACGGGACACCCTGCATATATCAAGCCAACGAAAATAGAGAAAATTATAACGGCAACGGATGGATCCCAGTTGTCGGTTTTAATTAAGCAGTAACTTGTGATAATAAATAGAATACAATAAACTGTAAATACAGCTAACGGGTAATTACATTCAGCGACGTAAATGGCTAATTTAATATGATGATTAATGTTTGTGTTTTATGCAGGTAACAGCTACGTGGCTGCTAGGGGATTTGTGCTATTTATTTATCTTCATGCAGTGAGTTATTAATTCCTATACTCATCACGATTTTCTAATAAATTGGATGATAGCCGATAAGTAATTTATTCTTAGGCTACTTCAAAAGTTTCCAAAAATAGTCATACATTTCTATAAAATTAACCTTATTATTATTATTACTATAAATGAATATAAACCAAAAGGAAGATAACTTTTTCTTCTCCTGTAATTATAATATTCGATAATTATATTACATCACAGATTCTATACAACCTGTTTCTGACTTCAATGTTCCTTATCGCCAAAAGAGTCTCGTCTACAGTCACCTAATGTAATTTTGTAAAATAAAAACCATCCGTACGGGTAATTGTAAAATGTCAGTTTGTGCCCCTTTTGTAACATATTTTCCCTACACTTGAGCCGCGAGACGCGACTCATTTTCATTTTCAATCCAGTTAAACCAAATGTGAATTTACTACATTTAAAAATACGCTATTGTTTCTGTCAGCACCGCTTCTATCAGGAGGAGGTAACGAGGGGTCCGTAATTGGTAGAATAGAACTAGCTTTTTCTTAACGATCCTTTAGGTGACCAGTAATAGATTCTTCTAATTTTGCACAATTTAGATAGTTAAAGACAAGACCTGGTTGCCACAGAATGGGGAAATCTTATTAAGGGTCATATCTCATCTGCTTTGGGAAATCAATAATTTGTTCTGTTCATGTTTTACAATTTAGATGAATTGGCATAAGATTTGGTTACCTCAGAACGGGGAGATATCACATTTCACATGCTTTGTGAGATATTATGAGGTAGCCATATGCTTTTAATAGAGGAAAGATTGCTATTATATTTGTAGAGACTGCAAGGAGTCAAGGAGTTTGATTCATGATCACATATGACTTATTAGGGTCAGCATTGCAGATAGAAATGCTCTAAAAGGAATGAGCTATATATATATATATATCTGCCAGATGCATAGTTCAGAATCATTTTTGGCTGGGCCGTATACAGAAAATTGTGCATGTAGTGTTAGAAATCCAGAACTTCCGCGAGACCATGACAGTGACAGTGACATTGCTGGAGTGCAGAGGCTGGAGCTGGAGCTGGAGGCGGACGAGAGGACGGCGGCGCCAGGTCGACCTTGCACAGCCCGCCTTCCCGCACCGCAGCCGTACCGCAGCCGCAGAACCTGTCGCAACAACCGAATTCCATCGAAACTGAGTCAGCTTCTGGTCTTGAGTCGGTGCCAGACTCACCTTACATGGGCAATAGATGGCCACGTGTCCAAGACTGGACTCACTGAGCTACTGTCGATACCGCCTTCCCGCGGTCTCTCAGGAATGCCAAGTCATTCCGGTTTGCCTCGACAGGACAATACCCCAAAGCATAACTCGTTTCGTCAAACGTAATAATTAATGCCCATAAATGTATTAAATTTCCATTCGATTCTACTCGTAACTAATGATCGTAATTACTCATTAAAATAAACCGATACAATGGGATATCGAATGACATGACGGAACGTAACGAAAATCTTAACAACGTGTGTTACTATCTCACTTTGTAATCGTATTCAATTTTTTTATAGATTTTTTATTCTGAGATTTCTCTTTGTCATCACGGTCTTCGTGAGATCTATGAAGAAATTGTACAATATTATTATTGACCTGAAAATCGGTTTAAAGTTGTTCATTGGACCAATATAACCAAGTTTCAAGTAGGTATCGTACGAAAAGTACAAAATTTAAAAAGGTCCTGCATGTCCTTGATAACGGATTAACTCTGTACATAACCATAAGTCATAGCTTTGAATATTTAGTTCTCCAAGCATTTTACTAGAGAACATACAGTTCAATCCTGAGAGTACATATTAAAAAATTACACATTGTATATATATCCAATCGAACTATCCTACTGTGTATTCATTATTACTCCATCCGTCTAAAACAGCCACTCTTTTTAATTGCCGATTTAATTTCAATATATGATGTTTAATATAACAAATTAAAGAATAATATGTATTTGCTAACATTCTTGAAATGTTAATATCTTCAGATTACACTTGCAGTACGTCTAGTACATGTTAGTATAGTATCCCAATACAATACTGCTGATACATCAGGGAAGTACAATATATCCTGGAGCAGCACAGGAAGTGCTAGCCCCGACAATATCCGGTATTGTGCTGCAGCAGATTACGGTAGTAATCCTACTTCACAGGATCTAGTAACAAAATCTAGTAAACTTGTATGGAAGGAATATGCTCATCGGTTATTGGCTGATTTACCAGTGTTCGTATAAAATATATTTATCTCGATTTTGTAATATTTTATAACCCAATTTGTCAGCTGTAATTGTATATGAGCTTTTTCAATACTGAGTCGTTTAAAAAACTTTACTTTACAAAAGCATTAAATAACGCATGGTTGTTTTTTTTTAAGATTTAAAATTACGTGCCTTGTGTACAAATTAATGTTTGAGCGAAAACTGATTAATTATTCATTTAAATTTTGTAGGTGCAGGAACAAGGTTTTTGTTAATAACGTTATTAATGAACTTGGAGAAAATAATACAATCTTGTGTTCTTGGAATCAGAAACTGCTACGTAAAGAGGAAAAGCACTGATATATCTCTTTATGAACATGAGATTCTCCTAAGAAATCATGAATACGTAGTCATCTTTTGTATTGTAGTCTAGATTACACAAGTTAAAAACACACCATTTAACGATATTAGTTTACGTAATACTTGACATACACACTTTTTATATAGTGTTGATAAGTTTACGATATTTTTCAAAATTCACGAGTGTACTCTTTTCCCTCATCCAAAAAAATTCTAAAAGTCTGTATTTTAACACATTGAAAAGTTTACTAAATTAACACCAAAATATATTTAAATTATTTATTATTTATCCTTCGTCCATTATAATGCAAAGAAAATTACTGAAAATGGAAAAAACCAAAATTAATACCCTGTTATGGTTTACATCTATTAAATGAAGTTTTCTCTCCACAGCGGAGCCGAAATATGACAAGTTGTTTCAATACGGTTTTTACGGAAAAACATGTATGTCTAGATGACGATCGAACTTTAATTTCCTAAATAAATTACAACTTTATCCCCATAAACTTTTTATTCCACACGCTCAGGAATTAATATTATATTATCTGAACTTACCTGCTATTCTTGACAGCTACATGAAAAGCTTTTCGTGTAATTCTAGAGAAAAGAGGTTTTAGTTGCTCTCGAGAAAATCACAGTTTTCTGACATAAAAGGTCGGAGAAAAGTAAAAAGGTCAGAACACTTTCATAAAATTTTCCGGCATAAGCGTGAAAGCGTCTTTAATTTAAAATGAAATTCAATTTTAAGCCTTTTTCGTTAAATATTAGATACGTGTTTGATAAGGATATTAATACAAATCTAGATATGGCCTATAAAGATTGCATTACTATTAGGAAGTTAAAAATGGAGATGAAATACGGTATCCTATATAGAAGCCCATTTTGTGATATTTTATGAAACGTCAGAAATAATAATATAAGGTAATATCCGGACTTTCTGTATAGATTCGTTTGTTTGGTCGCTGCAATCGTTAGTAATAAACGATAAATATTTTCTCGTGGTAAAGTATCCTGTTGACACTTTTAGAAGGTAACTATTTTATAGAAAAGGTAATAAGCATTGTCTATAACGCACAAATTGTTCTAAAATTAAACCCCAAATTGAATATTGTTTGGTTTCGTTTACATGTAGATGCAGTTATGTAGTTATAGAAGTTGGCTAAAGATCAGAGAAATGAGTTTTATTGGAATGCACCTATAATTCAACTTGATAAGGATATTGAGGATCGAAATCCACATTGATAATTAGACAACATGTGATGCATCATTATGGGATTATTTAACTTACTAATAATTATTTTGATAGTTTTTTTTTAATTATAGTACGGTAAACCGATATGTTAAAGTAATAATTTAGAACAAATTATTATATCATTCCACCCTTCTTTATAATTTATTATTCTTTATGAAAACATAAAATGTACTAAACATATTGTGTTAGCAGTTTCTAAGCTCATTCTTGTTGGATAATTCGCAGACAATATCTCTGAGTATAGTCCGCCTGTCTGTGCGATAAATCTTAAGAGAAAGGACCTAGAGACTTGAAACTTGGCAAATAAGTACCTCTTGGTATAAGAAAGAACTTTATCGATGTTTTGGGCATGTTCTCTAAGGACTGTCTCTCTGTCTGTGCGATAACTCTTAATAGAAAGGTCCTAGAGACTTGAAACGTGGTAAATAAGTTCCTCTTGGTATACTTTATAGATGTCATGTTCTCTAAGGAGTGTCTCTCTGTCTGTGCGATAAATCTTAATAGAAAGGTCCTAGAGACTTGAAACTTGGTAAATAAGTTCCTCTTGGTATAAGAAAGAACTTTATCGATGTTTGGGGCATGTTCTCTAAGGAGTGTCTCTCTGTCTGTGCGATAACTCTTAATAGAAAGGTCCTAGAGACTTGAAACTTGGTAAATAAGTTCCTCTTGTGTAAGAAAGAACTTTATCGATGTTTGGGGCATGTTCTCTAAGGAGTGTCTCTCTGTCTGTGCGATAACTCTTAATAGAAAGGTCCTAGAGACTTGAAACTTGGTAAATAAGTTCCTCTTTGTGTAAGAAAGAACTTTATCGATGTTTGGGGCATGTTCTCTAAGGAGTGTCTCTCTGTCTGTGCGATAAATCTTAATAGAAAGGTCCTAGAGACTTGAAACTTGGTAAATAAGTTCCTCTTGGTGTAAGAAAGAACTTTATCGATGTTTGGGGCATGTTCTCTAAGGAGTGTCTCTCTGTCTGTGCGATAAATCTTAATAGAAAGGTTCCTAGAGACTTGAAACGTGGTAAATAAGTTCCTCTTGGTATAAGAAAGAACTTTATCGATGTTTGGGGCATGTTCTCTAAGGAGTGTCTCTCTGTCTGTGCGATAAATCTTAATAGAAAGGTCCTAGAGACTTGAAACTTGGTAAATAAGTTCCTCTTGGTATAAGAAAGAACTTTATCGATGTTTGGGGCATGTTCTTTAAGGAGTGTCTCTCTGTCTGTGCGATAAATCTTAATAGAAAGGTCCTAGAGACATGAAACTTGGTAAATAAGTTCCTCTTGGTATAAGAAAGAACTTTATCGATGTTTGGGGCATGTTCTTTAAGGAGTGTCTCTCTGTCTGTGCGATAAATCTTAATAGAAAGGTCCTAGAGACATGAAACTTGGTAAATAAGTTCCTCTTGGTATAAGAAAGAACTTTATCGATGTTTGGGGCATGTTCTCTAAGGAGTGTCTCTCTGTCTGTGCGATAAATCTTAATAGAAAGGTCCTAGAGACTTGAAACTTGGTAAATAAGTTCCTCTTGGTATAAGAAAGAACTTTATCGATGTTTGGGGCATGTTCTCTAAGGAGTGTCTCTCTGTCTGTGCGATAAATCTTAATAGAAAGGTCCTAGAGACTTGAAACTTGGTAAATAAGTTCCTCTTGGTATAAGAAAGAACTTTATCGATGTTTGGGGCATGTTCTCTAAGGAGTGTCTCTCTGTCTGTGCGATAAATCTTAATAGAAAGGTCCTAGAGACTTGAAACTTGGTAAATAAGTTCCTCTTGGTATAAGAAAGAACTTTATCGATGTTTGGGGCATGTTCTCTAAGGAGTGTCTCTCTGTCTGTGCGATAAATCTTAATAGAAAGGTCCTAGAGACTTGAAACTTGGTAAATAAGTTCCTCTTGGTGTAAGAAAGAACTTTATCGATGTTTGGGGCATGTTCTCTAAGGAGTGTCTCTCTGTCTGTGCGATAAATCTTAATAGAAAGGTCCTAGAGACTTGAAACTTGGTAAATAAGTTCCTCTTGGTGTAAGAAAGAACTTTATCGATGTTTGGGGCATGTTCTCTAAGGAGTGTCTCTCTGTCTGTGCGATAAATCTTAATAGAAAGGTCCTAGAGACTTGAAACTTGGTAAATAAGTTCCTCTTGGTATAAGAAAGAACTTTATCGATGTTTGGGGCATGTTCTCTAAGGAGTGTCTCTCTGTCTGTGCGATAAATCTTAATAGAAAGGTCCTAGAGACTTGAAACTTGGTAAATAAGTTCCTCTTGGTGTAAGAAAGAACTTTATCGATGTTTGGGGCATGTTCTCTAAGGAGTGTCTCTCTGTCTGTGCGATAAATCTTAATAGAAAGGTCCTAGAGACTTGAAACTTGGTAAATAAGTTCCTCTTGGTGTAAGAAAGAACTTTATCGATGTTTGGGGCATGTTCTTTAAGGAGTGTCTCTCTGTCTGTGCGATAAATCTTAATAGAAAGGTCCTAGAGACTTGAAACTTGGTAAATAAGTTCCTCTTGGTATAAGAAAGAACTTTATCGATGTTTGGGGCATGTTCTCTAAGGAGTGTCTCTCTGTCTGTGCGATAAATCTTAATAGAAAGGTCCTAGAGACTTGAAACTTGGTAAATAAGTTCCTCTTGGTGTAAGAAAGAACTTTATCGATGTTTGGGGCATGTTCTTTAAGGAGTGTCTCTCTGTCTGTGCGATAAATCTTAATAGAAAGGTCCTAGAGACTTGAAACTTGGTAAATAAGTTCCTCTTGGTATAAGAAAGAACTTTATCGATGTTTGGGGCATGTTCTTTAAGGAGTGTCTCTCTGTCTGTGCGATAAATCTTAATAGAAAGGTCCTAGAGACATGAAACTTGGTAAATAAGTTCCTCTTGGTATAAGAAAGAACTTTATCGATGTTTGGGGCATGTTCTTTAAGGAGTGTCTCTCTGTCTGTGCGATAAATCTTAATAGAAAGGTCCTAGAGACATGAAACTTGGTAAATAAGTTCCTCTTGGTATAAGAAAGAACTTTATCGATGTTTGGGGCATGTTCTTTAAGGAGTGTCTCTCTGTCTGTGCGATAAATCTTAATAGAAAGGTCCTAGAGACATGAAACTTGGTAAATAAGTTCCTCTTGGTATAAGAAAGAACTTTATCGATGTTTGGGGCATGTTCTTTAAGGAGTGTCTCTCTGTCTGTGCGATAAATCTTAATAGAAAGGTCCTAGAGACATGAAACTTGGTAAATAAGTTCCTCTTGGTATAAGAAAGAACTTTATCGATGTTTGGGGCATGTTCTTTAAGGAGTGTCTCTCTTTCTGTGCGATAAATCTTAATAGAAAGGTCCTAGAGACTTGAAACTTGGTAAATAAGTTCCTCTTGGTATAAGAAAGAACTTTATCGATGTTTGGGGCATGTTCTCTAAGGAGTGTCTCTCTGTCTGTGCGATAATTCTTAATAGAAAGGTCCTAGAGACTTGAAACTTGGTAAATAAGTTCCTCTTGGTATAAGAAAGAACTTTATGGATGTTTGGGGCATGTTCTCTAAGGAGTGTCTCTCTGTCTGTGCGATAAATCTTAATAGAAAGGTCCTAGAGACTTGAAACTTGGTAAATAAGTTCCTCTTGGTATAAGAAAGAACTTTATCGATGTTTGGGGCATGTTCTTTAAGGAGTGTCTCTCTGTCTGTGCGATAAATCTTAATAGAAAGGTCCTAGAGACATGAAACTTGGTAAATAAGTTCCTCTTGGTATAAGAAAGAACTTTATCGATGTTTGGGGCATGTTCTTTAAGGAGTGTCTCTCTGTCTGTGCGATAATTCTTAATAGAAAGGTCCTAGAGACTTGAAACTTGGTAAATAAGTTCCTCTTGGTATAAGAAAGAACTTTATCGATGTTTGGGGCATGTTCTCTAAGGAGTGTCTCTCTGTCTGTGCGATAACTCTTTCGTAAGTTAGTTATTTCGGTTGTATCGGTTTATTTTTCTTTTAGCCCTGCAGAAACTTCAGCAATACGTGACATTTCTTGACTGTAAAGAGATAATTAATTTGCAGTTTCAAATTCTAGACATTTAAATATCCAAGTATGTGCTTATCAATACGATGAATAATTACTATGACCGTATGTGACGTGAATGCATGCAATGCACGGTTACTTTGAACTGTACCTGTTAATATGCTCGTTTATATACAACGGTTCTAGTTAATATGTAAATACACAATAAAAACCACTGTCATTAAGAAAGTATACGCTCTTAAGATCCGACTGAATTACGCTCATAATAGTTTAGCCATAAACTATTAATGTTCACTTTCATTATTTGTGGTTTGAGAATTTTGTGTGGTTTCTTATTTCAAAGATATTATTAACCACATCCACACGGGTTTTAAATTTTCCTTCATTACTGATTAATCATAAACCATTCTCTGTGGTTTTAATAGCTTAAACATATAAAATGTACACAGTTTTAAACAAACTAGTTTGATTAAAATAATTCTAATTTAAATTCAATACAGGAGTATATATTTTCTATTTTAGATATTTTTCCGTATATCTAAGACCAAATATATAGACTTAAACTTGAGATTGTACTTTTTGGTAAACCTAAAGGCCATTTCAGTATAGCCGTAAATCAAACTTGTAAAAGTACTAAAAGGGGTCTTTTTAAATTTTCGTGGTAGTCCATTAGTTAATAACTTTTAGTTTAACAATTTACATTCTTTTTAAGTTGCTACATTCCATGGAAATTCGGCTATTGCCATTTCATTATTTTTAGATCATGTTTATAACAAGTAAACAATAATCTTCAAATTAAATATTAATTTAACTTATTTAAATCTTGTCGTTGAATTTCCATTATTTACTGGTGTAATTTCTTCAGTGCAGGCAATCCAGGTACAGGAATGTACAGCAGTAGCTGGTTCCTCATTTTATAAGGCGCTACTCCACCAGGTATGCTTGTGTAATAATTCGAAACTAAAGTACATTATTTAATTTTTAATTGTTTCATAATGCTGTATTTAATGTTTAAAATAAAGTATCAAATGTGAAAGGAATTTAGATTTTAAAGTGCTGTTAGACTTTGTAAAAATATTGAAGGAAATATAACTATAGAATGTAATTGCAGGTAAGGGATCTCATAACACTTTATTTCATTTGGTTTACATCCCAAGGATTACTCATGTTCAATACTATTAAACCAATTTATCTCAAACTCTGTTTAATCATAAAATTAGATTTTAATATCGGAACATTAATAACCTAGATTTTTGAAAATATTCTTGTAAAAGTGTAGTTTGTTCAAAATTAAACAATATTCATTAGAAAAGAGGTATTTCAATGTTGTTTTGTTCTTATATCACATTGCTATTGTAATACAAATGACAAGTCTACTGAGGAGAAAACGAAGATATGACAATTTGTTCACTTTCCTTTATTAACTCAACTGTCTAAGTTATGACTTTTTAGGTTAATGTTATTTTCTACAAAATTAAACATTGGTAACATAATACAGTATCTTCTAGCTTCATTACACAGAATATATTACTAACATGAAATAGGTCGTAGCAATTAAAATGCAGAATTCTTTGGTTTAAATTACTGAAGAGCTTTTCTATTGGTAATAATTTATTAACAATAATTTCCACTTATTTAACAAGTTATAAATTTAAATATTCATACCACAACAAAAATGGCTTAATATATAATCTATCTTACTTTATAACGCTTTTTTTATTCAAAACAACAGAACATTAAAATTTAGTAAAGAGACTTTGAAGGAGTTATGTATGATTTGGTCCTTATATTTTATGATATGTAATAAAATACATAATAATATAGTTTTGAAATAAAATTTTATACCATGTAAAATGCATAATTTTTATCGGATTTAATGACTTTATCCATCTACTGCTTTAAAAAGCAAATACGAATTTTTAATGTTACGTTTACCAGTTCAATATCAAAAATTATATATGAAAAGGTATATATCAACATTTTATATTAATTATGCAAGTTCAATGTGGGCATACTATTAAGATGATCATTTTCATCTTTCCGTCCCTCAAAAAGTACCGTTTTTAAAGCTTTTGAGAACGAATCACACATTTTCAAGTGATTCGTCAATGAAACATATGTTGATGAAGGTTTATTCCTAATCAGCATTAGTTTTAAAATTATTTTGTACTCAAAACGTGTTTGCCTATGCAACATTGATTATTCATGCATAACTATCAAATTACAATAGATAACAAGTATTAGGTATTTATTATTCAAGAGAAGTTTGTAGTATATCTTGAAATAAATCTGAAACGGATGGTTTCAACAGAAACACTGTTTTTATGAGTCACAGTCAATGTAAAATATAAAGTTGTGGATAAGGGTGGTATAATATGCATATCTACGATTTTCTTAATATATTGTTAGCTGATTATCATAGAGCCAGCTTCTGATAATGTCGGTTAATACCAAGCTTTACAAAAACGTGACCCAACCTCGTTTGACAGGTCCATAATGTACGAGGCCCATTACAGCTACTTAAGCCATACTTTTATGTGATAATCTTAAAATCACTGATACAAATATTTGTGTTTACTCACAAGTGTGACACAAGGTACAGAAGGGCTCGAGACGTGTGAAAATCGTTTCCCCCACTAGTGAGTGATCAAGGAAGATCGCTTCGTATGGGCTAACTAGTGAAGGGAAGGAAGCATTGTACTATGTTGTAGTGTACACTAGTGTGCATTGCTGACAAGCATTACAACAAGTCGCTATAGTCAGTCCGCATTTGCCAGTCAAATACTTTAGGTTAAAATAAAAACATATTTGAATTGAGGAGTGCCGAAAACATTAGTGAAGGAACCTGATATACGAGTACAGCCGATTAACTGTTACACATAGTTCTATATAGTTGGGTGCTCAAAAGAAAGACAGGAATGTGTTACAAAGGGTCTGATGTGAAACTTCTTTCTCCGGCGATGTCATCCAAATGCAAGTGCAAGCGTACAAACAATCGTATGTCGAAGTGACCGATGTCGCATTCCTACGTGACTTTGTTGCATACCTACACGACAGGGCGAGTCGTACACACATACGGTTGAAGTCTTTGTATGTTCTTAGGTCGAGTGTCAGTTTTTATAATACTAATAAAAATAGTGTCTTACCTTAATAATGTTATAATGAGTGTTAATAAACTTTTAATAAAAATGTAAACAGCTGTTTAATGTCACATCGTACGTGTAATCTTACTGTTGGTGTCTTATAATGAACTCAAAACACGCTCTGAAATAAAATATGAATTAATTAGGTACTATGGCTTTGTATCGAGAACCTGAACTAAAAGAAAAATTACATGCTGTGGTTTTTTTTTTCATGGAAAAATAATTTTATGAATGAGTTTATTCGATTGGTATTTTATTTAACTGTGATAATATATATCACATAATATATTGTGGTACATATATGCATACATGTATATTCATTTATGTGTTTATATTTTGTTATTGGCGATGGAAGGTTCGAAAGTACAACAGGATTTCGGACATTTTACATATGTTAAGAAAGGAGCAACACAATGTTTCGAGGATTGGAATCTATTACAAACCATCTTTACATCAAACATCTTTACAGGTGAACACAGCGCTGATCAATTTCGAATATGTCGAGACTGTAGAAGATAAACCTAAACGCATGATGATATGCATGAGAATGTTCGGCCAAACTCTCTGAGAAGTAAAATTGAAAGGAAAACGGTTGAGTCTCTCTTCATCTCCTTGGCTTTTGGTATTAGAAATGTATTCAATTTAAAAAATTAAACATTATTATCAAATAAGAATTTAAGCATAATCTACTCAATAATGTAACATGTTTGTATAAAATACTTTTTACATAATATTTATGTTGTGTAATTATGTTACCAATTTTATGTTTTAACTAAATATGCTAAATATGTTATAATAAAACACTCCTGTATACTGATCCGAATTGTAACTTTAATTTTACAGCCAGTCTGTGTAAACATATAATGTACATAAAAATTCTTATTTTACGGTGATATTTGCGATTTTGATTCTTTGAAGATGATATGTGTGAGAATTTTTAACTTTTAAGTTCCTGTTGTTTAACTTTTCTCAGAATTCATAAAAACAAACAATAATTTAAAACAGTCAATATAATGTAAGTTCTTTGGATTTTTATAATAAAAAAAGATGTAAGGAAGGTCGTCACAGTAATTATTTATAAAATACTTCCTTGGACATACTAGTTCTTCAGATATCCTACTTTCAGAGAAAGAGTTCCAGGCGTAACAATAATACTAATATATATATATTATTGTATTATTGTAACATATTATGTATATGGTATATATATATATATATATATATATATATATATATATATGTAAATGAAGTAATTACTTAACTGTACTTAAAACGTAATACATTTATTTTAAGACGTAATATATTCATTTTAAAACTATAACAAATAGCATCTACTTATAGATTTTGTAACTGTCATTATAAATTAAATCGTTTATGATCAAAACTTGTCATCTGTACAATTCAATAAAAATGATGGGCTACCAAACAAAATATATTCCTAATTTCGTAAGGGGACGTAATATTTTGTTATTATTAATTACAGGATTTACTATAATGGTCCTATATTACTGTAAATTTGTAATTAGAAGCCGAAGTAACACTGTAATTGGACTTACATAACACTGTCAATACTTGGCTGTTACTATTTCATAATCCACCTGTAATTAATAATCGGTCGCTGAAGGCATAATCTACACTGGCAGAGTGTAATCCAGAAGCCTTTTAACTAAACGAACCCATCAACGAATTTAATACGTGAATAGCTCTCTGTACGATCTAATTAAATACATGCCTCTGTTACATTAATTAATGACAGATAAGTAATAAAAGACAAAATACAAGTAATATTAAATTTATAATATAAGATATTATAATATATTGGCTCATTTTATAACAAATAAATTAAACATGCAAGTACCAAAATTATATTTTGTATAACCTCATGATGGGGACTGGTATGCATTTATTATGTCAGTTGTGTGCTGTATACTAGAATGAAATTTTCATAATGTATATACAGTATATAGTTTATACACATTAAATTTGCAGATTTTTGTACCTAAATAATATTTATTAATATTAAAATTAATATATTACTATTTGATAAGACTTCGGGGCGTAATAACTTTTTTTTAGTTAAATCAATTTCCTTTTTATCTGCTTGTTTGTAATAAATGTTAGGATAGTCTATAATGAATATTTTCCCTAATTTATTAAATTAGATTTCTAAACATATTTTACAACATTTTATGTTAATATTTGAATTAATATATGGGAATTTAGAGTCAGCACTAACTTATTATAGTGGATGTGTTAGATACCATATTAGATGTAGTTTTTATGTATTTAAACATGCAGATATCAAATCCAAAGAGAGTAAAAATACAGACTTAGAGGAAGTTATTTTACACATCTTCTTATAAATAACTGTGAAAAAATAATTATAGAACACGAAAAGCTTTTTTTAAACTGTAACGTGTACCAGTTTACAGAATATTTGAAATATTCGCGATAAGCCTAGAGGTAGTAACTAGATTTAAGCAAGCAGTGATGACGAGCTGTGTAATTTATCAGCAACGAATATACTGACAAATACTGTCGGTTAGTTCACACATTTGCTGAGCATTTAGACAAAGGTGGCATATTAGCTATTACTTACTGTATTTGTCGTATTACTGGGGCAGGAATGGTGGTGAGGCAGAGTCGTGTTTGTGAAAGCAGATATTGTTTTTTTCACCGAAATATCTTTAACGCTTATATTAAACTGCATACTTTTTCAATTTTATATCTTAATATATTTAATTAAATACACCTCCGATTAATATTTGTACTTTTTTGGCTGAGTGTTAGCGAAGTCTATCGCTCAAGAGGCTGGAAAAATGTCCGTTCTGTCTGTCTGTCAGAACAATACCTCGAACATTAGTTGTGGTGTAAATTAGAAATTTTACTGGCAAAACTGAGTTCGATAATGGTGTATATCAATCTTTGGATGTCTGCTGAGCGTTAGAAAAATCTAGCTCTCTACAGAAGAGGTTCTCTCTCGAGAACAGGTTGAACTGGATACTTGAAAGTTGCACATTTTATTACCACTGAACTGGGAGACGAAATACAGGGTGGTTTATAAATTATTGTACACATTTTAAGATTGAATAAATAAAATAACCAATCAACTTAAAAAACATGGAAATTGTTTTATTAAATAGCAAATTTAAAACAGTTTTATTACAATGAACGACAAAAAGATTACTGTTACTCATACTTTTACAAGGAAACTAAACTAATCCCACGTGCTCTCCGAGGTTTGCACGCAAAGTTTGTAGTCTAAATTCAATCACACCATGAGCATTGCTGGAGTTATGCTTCCAATAACCTCGAACTCTATTCTTGAGTTCCTCATATTCTTGAACTTTTTTGGCGAAGACTCTGTACATAGCCCCACAAAAAAAAAAAGTCTAGGGTGTAATGTCTGGGGAAGTGGAGACCAAGGAATTGGACCATCCGTCCAATCCAACGACCAGGAAACGTGTCATTTAGGTAGTCACGTACTATCTTAACCCATGAATCTTGCTGCCAGTAAACATTTGGTTGTCTATGCTCAATTTGCAGTATTGCAAAAAGTTCAAGCATGTCGAGGTATACCTCTTTAGTGACTGTCAAGGTTCTGCGAGAAAAAGGGTCTTATCACTTCATCTATAGCCAATGCACACCAAACGTTTATTTTGAGGGCTGTCTCTTTCTTGTTCTCGAACATTATGAGGATTTTCAGTACCAAAAATCCTACAATTGTGTCTATTCACACCAGAACATGGGTGTTCTGAAAAAATTACTTTTTCAAGAAATTGCTTTCTCCAATGTTTATTGTTTGTTCTTCGAGGTCAAGTAATCTAACAGCAAAATCGTCTAGCGTCGAGGTTTATCGTTAGGTTTTAGTTTCATGTAATAACTTGAATTTTTGTATGGATGGA
This sequence comes from Homalodisca vitripennis, assembly GCF_021130785.1. Classification (NCBI taxonomy): domain Eukaryota; kingdom Metazoa; phylum Arthropoda; class Insecta; order Hemiptera; family Cicadellidae; genus Homalodisca; species Homalodisca vitripennis. Next base: position 132,623,367 of record NC_060210.1, on the reverse strand, counting down.
GCTAGGTGTCCTTGTGCAAAATTTTAAGACTGTTGATCGAGGTAATCCTAATTCCAAACTTGCACGCCGAGTAGAATTGGACCATCCTCGTAAACAATTCTCTTAACGATCCAATTAGCTTCAGAAACTGGAGGTCTACCAGCACCTTTTCTATGTTGGACACTTCCCGTCTGTTCAAACTGCCTATACCAGCGTTTTATAGTTGTTACTCGGAGGATTGCGGCCATACTCTAAACGAAACCTTCTTTGAACAGTTATTACAGATCTGCTTTCATGAAACCAAAGAACACACCTTGCTTTTTCTTGCACACTAGCCATTTTGATACTGAGGTTAGTTTTAGTGTTGTTCTGCGAACTGTAAAAACAGCTGGTGTGGAAAAGATCCATTGTTGACCACTGACTATGTCACAACACAAGTCATTAAGAAGTATCATACCTTACACCCACAGTTTAAGTGACATTTTTGACGTGACAACGTCTTAAATTAGGTTTTCGGAGTCACTCATGAAAAAGTGTAAACGCCCGGTAACGTTTACGATTGCCCGTACAGTGGGTCCGCCGCACGGGATCCGCACGGGATAAAGCAGATAACTGTGGGTCCGCTTCACGGGATAAAGCAGATAACTGTTTTTATTCGTGAAAATGTTTCTCCAATGTTAGATTCGTCATTTACAACAACTACAAGTAATCTAACAGGTAAATAATTGTACACTGATATTTATTTATCGTAAACTATGGTTTTAGTTAATTGTAGTTGACACAAAGTTGAGGAAACTGGAGTTTATAGGTTATGTCATACTATTGACAAATGTTGATCGTGTTAAGTAATTATTAGTTTTAAATCACTCTGCATCAATCGTAATTCAGTCGATTGAGAAAGAACAGCTCGTATTGCTAGTCAAACATTTAAAATAACAAATTATAAACCTCTAACTGTCATAACAGTGCGACACTTCAAACAAACGAACTAACCGACCAATCATCCACGCGCGAAGTTAGAATTTAACTGTGTTTAGCAAGAATTTCAAATTCCAATTTTAAACGAAATGTTTTATTCAACTTTACCATTTACAATAACAAATATTTTCATGAAACCAAATTATGTACAATGTTTCTTGTAAAACAAAATATATTTCTATAGTTAAAATTTAGTGCATTTCTTATACTGAGGTTCATTCAATTCCTTGTTTATTGTGCAATTTAATAATATTCATATCAATAAGATATTTGACCGAGAAAAAGACTATGTCCACGTAAAATCTTCGCCCGTAAAACCGACTTTACAAGCAACCATACATTTTTACTTTCTTTCTATTACTACTTTTTATAATTATTGTAATGTGTACAATTTTTAATTTTCAGTCAGTATATAAAACTGTTTTAAATTTACAATTTAATAAAACAATTCCCATATTTTTAAGTTGATTGGTTATTTATTTATTCAATCTTAAAATGTGTACAATAATTTATAACCACCCTGTATATCTTTTGTCCATCTGTCTCTTTGCATTCCGTAGAATATCTCGAGAAAAAATGCACTATAGACTTAAATTTTTGCATTATGGTTTGTATAACAAAAGGCAGGAAAGTTTTCACCTTTGGGGTATGGCAGGACGTTAACTAAGCATGTAATTTAGGCGGATATCTCGAACAACAAAATAGCATGAATTTTCTTCTTGATGTAACCAAAATAGAGTAGGAAGATTGTACATGTCCTGCTCCATGAGGTATAGCTGAGCGTTTGTGAAGTCTATCGTCCCGCAGGATAATATTTGGAGAATAAAATAAGCTATAGAATTGAATTCTTGCAACTATCACTGAGCTTGCAAGATGTCCCATTTATATTTCTGCCTATATAACAATTATCAGGATATATTAAATAAACTTAAATGTTATAGGAAACTTTTGCCAAGTCTGTTACCCGTCGTAATCCTAATTTGTTTAATAATATGATTAAGAACTGTAAAACAAAATATCAATTAACTGTGTCCTAGATTAATGATATCTGAATACACAAATTGTGTTGTAACTTTATACACATATTCTGGATAATTGAAAAACATTTAGAAGGTTTCATAACTGTAATAATAAAATTATAGTACAAGCTCTTTACCTGTGTGTTATGAACGATGGTAGAAAACGAAACCTAAACATTGCTTGGAGTCCACCTGAAATGAAAGGTAGAAGAGGCTTTCAAATGTATGTAATCCCCGAGAGCGAGTAACTTAACACTCTACTGTACGAGTAACACGACCGTCTCTCTTTTCTCTTCACATCGCCCCGTTCCCTCTGCATCGTATCTGGCCATTCTTTTGGTAACATTCAAGTGTATGTAATCCCCGAGCGTGAGTAACTTGTCACTCTGCTGTACGAGTAACACGACCGTCTCTCTTTTCTCTTCACATCGCCCCGTTCCCTCTGCATCGTATCTGGCCATTCTTTTGGTAACATTCAAATGTATGTAATCCCCGAGCGTGAGTAACTTGACACTCTACTGTACGAGTAACACGACCGTCTCTCTTTTCTCTTCACATCGCCCCGTTCCCTCTGCATCGTATCTGGCCATTCTTTTGGTAACATTCAAATGTATGTAATCCCCGAGCGTGAGTAACTTGACACTCTGCTGTACGAGTAACACGACCGTCTCTCTTTTCTCTTCACATCGCCCCGTTCCCTCTGCATCGTATCTGGCCATTCTTTTGGTAAACATTCAAATGTATGTAATCCCCGAGCGTGAGTAACTTGACACTCTGCTGTACGAGTAACACGACCGTCTCTCTTTTCTCTTCACATCGCCCCGTTCCCTCTGCATCGTATCTGGCCATTCTTTTGGTAACATTCAAATGTATGTAATCCCCGAGCGTGAGTAACTTGACACTCTGCTGTACGAGTAACACGACCGTCTCTCTTTTCTCTTCACATCGCCCCGTTCCCTCTGCATCGTATCTGGCCATTCTTTTGGTAACATTCAAATGTATGTAATCCCCGAGCGTGAGTAACTTGACACTCTGCTGTACGAGTAACACGACCGTCTCTCTTTTCTCTTCACATCGCCCCGTTCCCTCTGCATCGTATCTGGCCATTCTTTTGGTAACATTCAAATGTATGTAATCCCCGAGCGTGAGTAACTTGACACTCTGCTGTACGAGTAACACGACCGTCTCTCTTTTCTCTTCACATCGCCCCGTTCCCTCTGCATCGTATCTGGCCATTCTTTTGGTAACATTCAAGTGTATGTAATCCCCGAGCGTGAGTAACTTGTCACTCTGCTGTACGAGTAACACGACCGTCTCTCTTTTCTCTTCACATCGCCCCGTTCTTTCTGCATCGTATCTGGCCATTCTTTTGGTAACATTCAAATGTATGTAATCCCCGAGCGTGAGTAACTTGACACTCTGCTGTACGAGTAACACGACCGTCTCTCTTTTCTCTTCACATCGCCCCGTTCCCTCTGCATCGTATCTGGCCATTCTTTTGGTAACATTCAAATGTATGTAATCCCCGAGCGTGAGTAACTTGGCACTCTACTGTACGAGTAACACGACCGTCTCTCTTTTCTCTTCCCATCGCCCCGTTCCCTCTGCATCGTATCTGGCCATTCTTTTGGTAACATTCAAATGTATGTATCCCGAGCGTGAGTAACTTGACGCTCTACTGTACGAGTAACACGACCGTCTCTCTTTTCTCTTCACATCGCCCCCGTTCCCTCTGCATCGTATCTGGCCATTCTTTTGGTAACATTCAAGTGTATGTAATCCCCCGAGCGTGAGTAACTTGTCACTCTGCTGTATGAGTAACACGACCGTCTCTCTTTTCTCTTCACATCGCCCCGTTCCCTCTGCATTGTATCTGGCCATTCTTTTGGTAACATTCAAATGTATGTAATCCCCGAGTGTGAAGTAACTTGTCACTCTGCTGTACGAGTAACACGACCGTCTCTCTCTTTTCTCTTCACATCGCCCCGTTCCCTCTGCATCGTATCTGGCCATTCTTTTGGTAACATTCAAGTGTATGTAATCCCCGAGCGTGAGTAACTTGTCACTCTGCTGTACGAGTAACACGACCGTCTCTCTTTTCTCTTCACATCGCCCCGTTCCCTCTGCATCGTATCTGGCCATTCTTTTGGTAACATTCAAATGTATGTAATCCCCGAGCGTGAGTAACTTGTTACTCTGCTGTACGAGTAACACGACCGTCTCTCTTTTCTCTTCACATCGCTCCGTTCCCTCTGCATCGTATCTGGCCATTCTTTTGGTAACATTCAAATGTATGTAATCCCCGAGGCGTGAGTAACTTGACACTCTACTGTACGAGTAACACGACCGTCTCTCTTTTCTCTTCACATCGCCCCGTTCCCTCTGCATTGTATCTGGCCATTCTTTTGGTAACATTCAAATGTATGTAATATCCCCGAGCGTGAAGTAACTTGTCACTCTGCTGTACGAGTAACACGACCGTCTCTCTTTTCTCTTCACATCGCCCCCGTTCCCTCTGCATCGTATCTGGCCATTTCTTTTGGTAACATTCAAATGTATGTAATCCCCGAGCGTGAGTAACTTGACACTCTACTGTACGAGTAACACGACCGTCTCTCTTTTCTCTTTCCCATCGCCCCCGTTCCTTCTGCATCGTATCTGGCCATTCTTTTGGTAACATTCAAGTGTAATGTAATCCCCGAGCGTGAGTAACTTGACGCTCTACTGTACGAGTAACACGACCGTCTCTCTTTTCTCTTCACATCGCCCCGTTCCCTCTGCATCGTATCTGGCCATTCTTTTGGTAACATTCAAGTGTATGTAATCCCCGAGCGTGAGTAACTTGTCACTCTGCTGTACGAGTAACACGACCGTCTCTCTTTTCTCTTCACATCGCCCCGTTCCCTCTGCATCGTATCTGGCCATTCTTTTTGGTAACATTCAAATGTATGTAATCCCCGAGCGTGAGTAACTTGTCACTCTGCTGTACGAGTAACACGACCGTCTCTCTTTTTCTCTTCACATCGCCCCGTTCCCTCTGCATCGTATCTGGCCATTCTTTTGGTAACATTCAAATGTATGTAATCCCCGAGCGTGAGTAACTTGGCACTCTACTGTACGAGTAACACGACCGTCTTCTCTTTTCTCTTCCCATCGCCCCGTTCCCTCTGCATCGTATCTGGCCATTCTTTTGGTAACATTCAAGTGTATGTAATCCCCGAGCGTGAGTAACTTGACGCTCTACTGTACGAGTAACACGACCGTCTCTCTTTTCTCTTCACATCGCCCCGTTCCCTCTGCATCGTATCTGGCCATTCTTTTGGTAACATTCAAGTGTATGTAATCCCCGAGCGTGAGTAACTTGTCACTCTGCTGTACGAGTAACACGACCGTCTCTCTTTTCTCTTCACATCGCCCGTTCCCTCTGCATTGTATCTCTGGCCATTCTTTTGGTAACATTCAAATGTATGTAATCCCCGAGCGTGAGTAACTTGTCACTCTGCTGTACGAGTAAACACGACCGTCTTCTTTTCTCTTCACATCGCCCCGTTCCCTCTGCATCGTATCTGGCCATTCTTTTGGTAACATTCAAATGTATGTAATCCCCGAGCGTGAGTAACTTGACACTCTACTGTACGAGTAACACGACCCGTCTCTCTTTTCTCTTCACATCGCCCCGTTCCCTCTGCATCGTATCTGGCCATTCTTTTGGTAACATTCAAATGTATGTAATCCCCGAGTCGTGAGTAACTTGACGCTTCTACTGTACGAGTAACACGACCGACTCTCTTTTTCTCTTCACATCGCCCCGTTCCCCTCTGCATCGTATCTGGCCATTCTTTTGGTAACATTCAAGTGTATGTAATCCCCGAGCGTGAGTAACTTGTCACTCTGCTGTACGAGTAACACGACCGTCTCTCTTTTCTCTTCACATCGCCCCGTTCCCTCAATGTATATGCCTATGACGTTCCTATTATTCAGCAGGAATGAGCGGAAAAACCTCGGCTGAATGATTTTATTCTATAAAAACATATTTTCACAAATTAAAAGTAAAAATGGTAGCCATTTTAAGTATTTAAACCAAAACATCTTAAAAAGTCCTACAGATAACAACAGTTTTTACAACTGCTTACAACTTATAGCTAGTCAGTTATTTCTTTGTTTAAAGTTTGTTAATGACGTTGGAAGATCGGAAAAGATAATAGGTTTTCGAAAATTTGCCATCATTATATGCTTCCAAATGTATAACGCAGTGTTTCGATGATTTGAATCTATCTTTTTCGTCAGGTGAGATCTATCTTCACCTGACGAAGAGGACAGATTTCAATCATCGAAACGTTGTCTTATATATTGTGTTAACAGTTATTGTACGATAGTTTCATAAAGGCCCATCGCCCGCAAACATGGATGTTGTCCAGATCCACTTATTAAGTTGATTTTTGATTCCTCTTGCAACTAGTAGCGGTGTACCTTACCAGTCTAGGTTCAACCGTTGGACAAATTGTAGGTTTAGATCATAAATAACGCATGCAGAAATGAAGTTCATGATGTACTTCGGAAGGTCATATGTCCTGCTATTGAATTAGGTTTATTTTGGCGAGGTAAATTTACTTGTCAGATATATTCCTGTCGTAAAACAATCGGACAGTTCATGTTGATGTGCATTACGGCAACCGGCCACAAGGTGATACTCAACCTTGTCGTAACTGTCATGACCAGCCCGTGACTAAATGGGGTGTTACGTCTTACGTGTCGTAAATGCCACCAGCGCCCGCTCATACCTTGCTGTTATTAACTGCGACGTTCTCCCCTAAATTTGAGTGGGCAAAAATACTTAAATCTCAGGAAACATACATTAGGATCGTTGCTGTTAATAACATAATTTGAGTATGAAGTAATGCTAGAAGTCCAGAAGTCATCTCCTCTCATAACCAATTTAGACCACATAACAAATCTATTTCTCTTTAATTTAAGGTAAATGGATACTTAGAATGTCAAGTATAATAATCAGTTTCTTAGGGTTCTAAAGTTATTTTAAATGTCTCAAGTAGTTAGTGGGAAAAATGTACTAAAACTGTATAACAATGGAGTACTGCATTTAAATTATTTTTTACGAACAATTTTTATCCAACTAAAGTACCCTTCCAATCATGTAGCTACGCTATGAATGAGTATTACTAGTATTTGTTACTTATTTTAGTAAAATTTATCAAGAATCTCCTCTGTATTCAGTATAAACTAAAGAAATATTCATGCTTCCCATTAAAGACTGTGCATTCTGTTTCTTGTTCTGTTGTACAGGTGAAGCTCCATATTAGAGTACGAAAGTTTAGAATTAGAATTATAAATGATATGCTTAAAAGGATATATTATTAATGTATTCACAGATACTTAATTAAAATCAGATATTAAGGTTGAAATCACTACATCGCGACGTAAGAAGTGAGAACTGGATTATATAAAAAAATTGATTCAAAATGAATGGAAATAAAATATGTATTCTATTTTTTTGTTCGATTATCGTCAGAAAACGAGTATGAAAACTTTAAACAGGTTCTTGGGTCATTTTATTTAAAGCTTGTTATATATACATAACTTCATGATCTGTAGAATAATATAACCCTTTAAATTTGCAATATTTAAAGGCGTTAATGTTATAGGTTTAACATTTTTCACGGAAATAAATACTTAATTTAAAGAATTATATACCTTGAAGTCAAATTAATTAATTCATAGGCACTATAGAAATAGCTCTGACTACGGCGGTATGTAAGAGTAAACAGTCCTTTAGATGAAATGAATCAATCATCATTTCAATTCAATCTTCATTTATTCTGTTGCATAACAATGTGTACAAGATACGTCATTCATAAAAGCTTACACCTTTTTGTAGTTTTTAATTGTTCAAAGTCAACCATGTGTCCATTTCTTTCAATTGATTAATATTATTAATACTTAAGTTTGATTATAAATAATAAATATATAAGGAATACATAAATAACAACAATACAATAAAATATGAAATAGTTCCGTATTAATTCAATCATAAAATGTAAGGGCTCTGTAGTGTAGTGGTAACATAGGACTCACCCGGCAAGTGAGAGATCCTCGTTCGAGTCCTGGCTGAGCAAGTACATTTTTGACTTAACATTTATTGAAAATTTGTTCAGTAATAAATAATATAAGACAGTGAGAATCGTAAAACAGTTAAAACAAAATAAATAAAAATGGATAAAGTTGGATAGTAACATTGGCCACAATAATTAGATATATAAATTGAAAGTTAAAGGAGAAAAGTTAAATGTGTTGGTTAAATGAAATTTGAAAATGAAAGAAACATTACAATATCATATTAAAAAGAACAGGTAAGTAAATTTAGTGATAACAATGAAACAAATGTAACTAAATAAACAAGTAAAATAAACTACCAAAGCATTAAACTCTGTCTGTTGTCAAGCTCAGAATACTATGACGCTGTTGTATTGGGTTATTGACAAATACAATCAGTAACTTTCCTTTGAAAACTTTAAAACTCAACTTCAATCGATATCCTATTGAACATACTTTTTATTTAGATCTAGTCATCTCTAACCCAACGAAAGGAATTTCAACTCTTATAAATACTATAAATATAGTATTTGACTAATGTCATTTGGTCCTATAATATGAATATTTTAAATAGTACGCATACAAATATTTAGTTTATCCAGGTTACTTACAGCTAATAAATAAAATCTCATTTTCTATTAAAAGGTGTTTATAATGAGATACGTTGCCAATTTATGATGGTCCGAATCATTATATTCTGTCCCTTTAATTGTATTACAAGTTATATTTTATAATAATATAATGGTTAATGATGCATAATTTCGACGTTAATACTTGACTACAATCAGAGAGAGAAATACCGACAGCAAGATTGCCACGCCAATTGTGGATATTAGTAATTGACACTGAGACGCCACCTCAGTTGGCGCTGCCTGTACTCGACACGTAACATTTCGCATTAAACAGTTACGAGGTGGAGTGGAACACTCTCGAGCCTCAAGGAACGTTATTGTTGTGAATCCGATAACAGAACTCGAGTTTATTCAACAACATTTGTTTCGTCGTCTCTAATTCGGTTTATTACTTTATTCAAAGTGGAATTCCGTTCCTTATAAAACTACTATATTGCCTCTAGATTTTGAAAAAAGTTATGTAATTCAATCTAAACCATAATTGAAAGCCTGTAATAATAAAAAAAGGTTCCTATAAAAATATGCATATTTTCATAACTTTTATCTTAATGTTTTGTTTTATAAAATATGCATTAACTATTTGTATAGATATACAATTTTGGGAGATATAGGGTAAAACGATCCACTTGCTTTATTTCCCGTTTGCTTAATTAGAGTATATAATGCTAAGTAAAAAAGGAGGTAAATTAGGGTTTATTTGACCAATTAATTTACCTTCTATTCTGAATTTTAATCAGATTTTACGTACAAGTGAGTGATAAAAAATTTTAATCTCGAATTTCATAATCCCAACACAACATATAAGCCTTATAAATTATTAATTATGTGCCTTAGAAATTATTGCTTTTACGAGTTTTTTCTTAACTTTACATCTTGGTAGTGCATAACCAAATTTAAGGTAAATGGTTAATATTGAAATACATAATTTGCTCTATTAACGTTACAAACAATATAATGTAAAGATTGAATTTAATAATTATTTAAAGTGATGGAATGTGAAAGGCGTTTATAAATTAGGATGGGTTATATTAAAGTGGTTCAACATTGACTGGAAGAATGGGAAAATAAATCTACACTTAAATAATAAAATAAAATAAATAAGCATATCTGACAGTAAACAGAAGCAGATGATTGAATAAGATAATATAATAAAGTTTATCATCGAGAATACATGAATAAACTTCCACATTATTTATAATCAACTACTAGCAGTAAAATTAATGATTATTGTATAAGGGTACACAACTATTTTGAGATTCGAGCTCTGAGGCTCAATTATCTGAAAAATTAAATGCTAGAATCAGTATGCGAATGTTGAGTTTAGTACCAAGAGGGGGAGGTAAAATTACTTTAGATAAACATTAGGACCAAAAATTAAATTCAATTGTATGTATAGCTGAAAATTATTTACATATATGTAAATAAATATTTGTCTGTATGTCCTTTATAGAATCGTAAACTATTTGATCGATCATTTTGAAAATTTGTATGTATATTTATTTTTCCTCGGAGAAGGTTTATATGCTATGCCCATTGATGTAACTGGCCACCAGGCGGCGCTGCAAAAGATAAAAGATTTCAAAGTGCCTGCACATTATAAACCGCAATTACGAGACAGATACGTATATTAAATAGCCTAATACTATTTGAAGGCGCTAAGTTTTTATGTATATTTGCCTTTAAATACATTTCTGGTTGAACTTAAAGCTTGAGTGTTATACCACTTTATAATAAAGTACATGTACGTTTACTATAGCAATGAACATACACTTTTCAAAGATTCTCTTGATCGTAGCAACAAGATAAACTTTACATCGGCGTTGGAAATATACCTCACTTAAACCAGAAGTGCTCATACACGAGGAAAGCTTACGAAAGCGTGCGAAACCGCGGGAAATCGCTAGTTGTTGATAATTGTAAGCTTATACTGATTTAAATATTGTTAAAACCTTAGTGTCATAGCACCGAGGTGTAAATAAAATTCAAAATAATACATTTTAGATAAATGTATTTGCCGTTTTCATTAAAACGTATAACGAATAACAGTACAGTAATAAACAGTAATGAGCACTTTAGATGCTTTACATTGTAAATCTGGCCAACATTAGACGCAATCTCTGGAAATGTCAGGAGCGTTACTACCTGTTGCTGGGACACAATAAACTTAATGGGCTGGAAGTGACTGCCGACCTTGTCTCGGATATCACGTAACAAAGGACCTCCTGTCCTCTGCTTAACTCATTAATATTTACCACTGCAATTATTGCTCCCCAATTAAACATTTACTGTTTTAATGTTTGTTCGAGCTAAAATCTTAAACTCACAAAGCCCCTTCTTTTCAGAATATTGGCACCATAGACACATTATCACGGGCTGTACTTATTTATTTAATTTTGTTTAAATGGTTTGAGATGTGTCGACACAAGAGCGATTTCCGAAGACAATAAATAAAGATAAACCGATACAGCAGAATGTCTAAGGCCGCCAATGTGTTACGGGTGTTATCGCCCCGCAGACGGGACTGCCCTTTAAATTATTTCCCTATATCAATAGAAATCTGCCTTGGACCAACAGTAATCTATGTATCAATTGTTACATCTCTACGACTTTTCTTTCAAGAGTTATTTCACAGACAGAAAGGCGGACTGACAAAGATACGATTGTAAAAAGGATCTGTCAGATCGGAGTGTAACTTTGGCTCAAACCTCTTCACCCGTCAGCTCTATTGGAGTGTACACCCAAAATAAAAACGGCTGAAGGTAAAATGTGTGGAAAGTTGTACATGTGCTAGAGCTTCGGTGAGTGAATGAGTTTTTTTTAATTTATGATTTAAGATAATTGTATTTTTAAGTATAATTAAGGAAAATGGATTTTTCTTTATTTAATTTTCTTAATGAAATTACATTTTTTTGTCATTCCCTGAAACTATGTTATGTACTTCCTGTACAAACTTCACATTTTGATTTTCATCCGAATGGTGGCAATCACCATTCTTTTTTGTTTCACAGAGTTTTTTTGTTTTGTCTTTTTTTTGCTTTGTTGTTTTTAGTATGTTTTTTGTTGTTGTTTTTTTAGATCAATGGAAGTTGTTAGTGTCAGACGCATTCATCTTTCTGCCATTACACTAGAGTTGGAGGTACAGTTTGTCCAGTCAGGTGACGGACTAGTGTCGATGCCTACTACGAGTGGCGTACGTGTCTGGATAAAGCGGGACCGACAATTGTTTAATAATTGATTAAATGGTTTATAATTAGTGTTAGGTATGGCCAGTTCGAGGTCGCTGCGGATTATATTGATTGCCAATGGTTTTTAAATTGATTTGAACAACACGTAAATTATTAGATTTATTTCTAACAGGCCTTGGCAGGCACTACCAATTAACTTTACATTTATTTTACGGATAAGGAAACTAATTGAGTTTTGGTTAGTGTCACATAGTTAATTAGTAATTCTAACAATGTTTCATATTATAGAGGTGGTAGTGAAAGCGGTGTTTCGTCAGGGAAGTCGATAATTGGGTGAAACCGCTACAATCTGGGCACCAGCTTGGCACTCCCCCTAACGAGATCACCACACGTCTCAGATTGGTACCAAACAGTTCTCTGCCGTGTTTATGTAACCCTGATTACAAAACTGTCTAAATTATCTACTAATGCCTGTAATTTCACGTGAAGCAATAAAAATATTTTGTTATTTTGTATTTGGGGGAGTCATCTTAAAGGGTTATGCATTTTAAATACAAAACTATTTTCCACTCAAAATAATGGCACTATGAATTCCACTTCTCTATTATTTGTGGTCTTACGCGCCCTCCAACATCACTCCCCACAACAAAAGGCCAGGCCCATCACCCTTGCCGCCGTCACCTGTCAGTTACATGCACGAGTCTGGCTGACATCCTGTAAAGGTACCTTCTGCCTGAGAACAATACCTCTCTACTTTCTTTCTGCATTCTTTCTGGTGTATTTACACTTTTGTATTTCTCATTTGTTGTAAATACAAATCAATTATATACAATTTAATATTTTTTTTATCAAACTACGCAACTTACAGAAAACAATTAACAATTAAATAATGTAAACTACCCTACTACCTGATTCGTGTTGTGTGTTATGTTCGTTGTAATTATGGAATGAATATTTTTTTAATTGGATACTTCATTTAACCCTTTATAGGATGCTGGTTTATTAACCACCACAAAATGCTCTAGGTGGGCAAGGTTATAATTTTACAGAAACATATTTTAATGATATGTCCTGAATAAATATTTGTATTCTTACTCTTAATCAGCTAATTTGGAATTTTTACAAAGTACGGAACCAGTGATAACCGGTGGTCAATAAACTAACCAGAAAACCTTAACTCCTTAAAACATATGCATTTGAATACTGGTTAGTTAAGTGATCACTTTTGTATCTGAAATAAAACGCGCGTATATTTCACAAAGGATTATTTATTTCATATCAAGTGAAATACAGCTTCAATAACAAACTTTTGCAATTACATTGAAGATAAGAAATTCTAAATATTAGCCTTAAAAGTAACTCATCTTAACCTAATTGTACAATTTTAACTGTGGAAAGGCACAAAACAGTCTCTACATAAGGCTACCCCACATTTCTGACATGCAGTAGTTGACCTTTTGACTTTTTGTTTTGTGCTACATCTCGCACAACGTCTACATTTTACTGGTAGGTGTTCACCAACATTTGAGATTGATAGCCCAGAAATAACTGTTCTTCCACTTAACTTTTTCCCTTTTGTTATGATACCTTTGCTTATTTTTACTCTGCTGTTATAGTTGCCAATCAGCTGTTCAGTTAGAAGCTTTCTGAACATAAGAGTTTTTTTAAACATACGTATGCAGAATAAAAGAATTGACAATAGCAGAATCCATCAAGTAAAAAAAGATCTTTAGCCACCACCGACGAGACTTCTGGGCGATTGAGTACTTTGATGAATGCAGGTGATCAAAGTAATCTACGCCGCCCATGTATTTATTATAATCAACAAATGCTTTGGGACATATTACTTTAACTTTTTCCCCTCTTTTATCTCTACGATCAATTTCTGTAATCTCTGTCTTGCAGTGCATATTAGAAGCAATAAGTACAGCTTTCTTACCCCTATCCTTCCACTTACATACACTAATGTCTTGGCAAGTTGCATAATCAGAATCAGCTACTTGCATTTCTTTATCATTGACTAAAAGATTGTTTGGAAAGTATTTGCGTTTCTTCTGTATAGTTCCACAACCAAATAACTGTTTTCCAAGCAAAGATTTGAGAAAAGGTATTGTGTTGAAAAATCTATCAAAATACAGACAATAACCTAAATTTTCCAAACCCCTTGCTAGCTTTAGGACAATACTCTCTCCCAGAGCTTGATCATCTGATCTCCTGTTTCCACCGGAAGCTTTCCCTTCATAAACATCAAATGCAACTAAATAACCAGTTACAGAGCAACACATTGCCCATACTTTGAAACCTTTCTTAGTGGGTTTTAAGGGTATATACTGTTTGAGGCTGGAACGACCCTTAAAACCAATCATACTCTCGTCAATACTTATGTATCGGAATGGTGAAAAAACTGCTTGAAATCTATTTTTTAGGTGATTGATGAGAGGTCTGATTTTGTACAATTTGTCAAAACCTGGTTGACCTCTTGTAGGCATAACAGAATTATCATTAATATGCAAAAATATTAAAATTTTCAAAAATATTTTCAGTGACATTACTTTTACCACTGCTTCTAAATGGAACATGGGATCAGATGACCAGTACAATCGTATGCTGGGTAGCACGTAGAACCCCATTATCACCAAAATGCCTAGAAAAGCTAGTAGTTCGTCTTTACTTAGATTCAAGTCAACATTGTGTTGTGTTGCAAACAAATTGGATTGATAAACAATCTCATTCAAGAAAGATCCTATAAATACCAAAAAAATATTCAGTGGCGAAGAAACTTCTATTTCTTCTTTTAAACCAATAAACTGACTAAACTCAAAAGAATTGAACAAAATTAGGATTTTGAGAGGACTTATCAAATAAGAACTCATCAGCTGCCAACTCACTCTCATCATCTGAACGTATTTCTTCTTCAGAATAATCTAATCTATCGCCAAAGAGATTGTCCGCTTCTGGCATGAAATTTGGGTCCAAAGTATCATCATCACTGTCAAAAACATAATCTATCATTGATTGCGGCAGTCCAGAGGGAGCTCAGGATGGCCCTGGCACGGATATGTCAATGCTAGGAGTCACTCTTACAGCTGGCAATGGGGACGAGACACTAGCACTAGTGTTGCCATCTGGTGAAGCACAACTAAGACGAGGACTCACCAGTGCCGGAGTCCTAGTTGATGGGATTGACTCTACCGAAGTATACAGAGGTGTATCTTCTGCATCAGTGTCTCCTTCCCCTTCTGAATTTTCGGCCATACCATCGGTCACATCAAAGAGAAGTATACGATCTATCTCGCTGTTGCGAAGGCAGAGCTCTTCGTTCTCTTCCATTCTGAAAAAAATTAAATGTTATATTAACTACTGTGTTATACTTGCCAGCAACTAGCAAGTCTATAAGTCTTACAACACAATTGGCAGTACTAATTTGAACATAACAAATAGTACTCCCAGCAAAGAATATTCAGAATAGTTAGGCAAAATGAGAAATTTCACAAAATACGCAGCATGCTTGCATTGGATAAATTAGAATAACAAGTTTATCAACAGAATTTCTAGGATGCTTTTTATGATTTAGTCAATGATAAGACACTAATGTAATGAATGTGCAGGTTAATTGCCTCAGTTATGTTTCAAGCCCATTTTATATAATATGTTATAAAACCTTATTGTTAGGTTAGCAATTAACTTTGTACTATTTTTGCAATTTACGAATATTATCCAATTAAATTTATTGCTTTTCAATTATTGGGGCTAATGTCTGACTAGTCTAGTATAGCATGATAACAATTAGTTATTAGTTCACTTACCTTTCATATGGTAAAATAGAGGAAAACTGCAGAGAGGTTGTCAATTTTCTGAAGTTCGTATCGCCAGAGGAACACTGATCACTTAACTAACCGCCTTTTAGGATGGCAGTCCATACAAACGAGCACGTTGGAAACTTAACTGCAATAAAAAATCCCATGTCTCCTACTGGCTGAATCATCCCGCCAAATGCCTCAAAACTCATTTTCGCTTAATATCTAAGCAAATATAGACCTTAAGGTTAAGTGGTTAGTTTATTGACCACTGAGCGTTAAGTGAAAATAATGAAAATACCCTCTGCCCTATAAAGGGTTAATTTATATTTTAGTTATATTTTTTCTGGATATTTTGTGTTAGCTAGATTAAATATACATTTAATTTATATTATAGTAATATTTGGTGTAGATATTTTGTGTTAGCTAGATAACTTTCCAGTGTGTGACTTAATATACATGGTTTTAATTTTCCAATTCAACTCAGAGTAAAGTACTTTTTAAGAGTCGACTTGAAGTGTTTCAGCTTAATTGACATATTTAGGGAAAATATGTAGCCTATACCATTAGTTGCAGTTTGTGCAAGTTTTCATATTCTATTAAGAAGCAAAAGGTCCTTTTCACTGATTGATTGTGACGTGTTATTTTGTGCGAATGTACGTGTTTAGTTATGAAAGAATGTTATAATTAATGTTCGTCAGGAAACGATATTCCGCTGTGTTCTCCATTTTACCCCAGGTGATTTCACGTTGTATATGATGGTGGTAGTCTATTTTATACCTATTGTACTTGGTGTTTAATACAGTACACAGTTTGCCAGTTGCCTTTAATTGGGGCGTTTTCAAGCAATCTTTAGCTTCAAAATTGTACTTTACTGAGACTGTCAAGAAATAAAGCTGACGCATCGCAGAAACTAAGGAGCTGAAGAGTCCTCCTGGCAAGTATTAGGGATTGCTGTCCTGAAAGAAACGCTAGTATTTATCGCGTTCGTAAGACTGGCCGAAAGGGAAAGTGGAGCCAGGAGAATAAGGACTTACCCTTGTCGACCTCTCAGATTTGGGATTGTGTGTATCCTATATAGATGATATCAAGTTATCTCTGGTTTCATGACCGTTGTAACCCACTTACAGTCACTTCAAACAAAAGTTAGAGCTTTCATTACCTTACCTGTCTTGCTGTCTCTAAGCTACTTTACTTGCTTTCCTGTCGTTGTACAATATCCACAAATAAAAATATAGTATTATGTGAAGTGAATGGAGCAGAAAGTTATTAAAAATACTGCAGTGCCCAACTTTCAAAACTAAAACCGTTAACATTGTTATAATACCTATTATTGAAATTGGTATAATAATGTTTTCCTAATCAATGTGTACAATTTGTTGCAGGCAAGACACGTGTACAGTCAACTTGGTAAGTGTTCTACAAACCATGAATTTCTCAGAATACTTAATATTATATATATTTAGTGCGAGTACTAAAATTTAATTCTAAGCAGCATCAGCAGCTGAACATACGAGTATCTTGAGTATATAAGGATTATATTTAATTGCAGTCCTACAAGCAAGTTTGGTTATTAAATATACCATAACCTATTAATACAAAGGGTAAATGTGGTAAGGAAACTCTAATTAACTTTGTTGTGAAACAGATCAATTTTGACCTCATACCAAAATCTCACCTAATTTAATTTTCCGTAAATAATATCGCGTTTTCTTTTCTTGGAAATCCTTGCAGAATTAAATCCCATCTGCTATTTGGATTTGGCTAGAACATAAAGATTACAAAAAAACTGAAAGGATTTTAGAAATTAAAACAACGATAACGTGTAATATATAAAAATAAGATTTAAAAAGAAGATTTTCAAAAAATTTGAATTCTTGTGTAAATATTAACAATATTAACACTAAATTATCTAACAGTGTAATTGTAGGGTTATCAATAGAAATTTTAATATCCAGTGGTTTCAAATAACTACAATTAAAAGTTTCGGTATTCTTTTCTCAACAGAAAAGGTGTATCATAGGAAGTCACAAAAGAAAATTAAAACCATAAGACAATACCTAGAAATTAACTAATTAGGCATTGTGACTTTACATAAAGTCTGGTATTGTCAAATAATAAAGCAGAAAATATAGTAATAAAATATACGAATTCTTAGTTCAGTGGTACCTATTTAATTCATTTACATAATATGTATTATATACAGTATTAAACGACTGTCTGATACTTAAGTACCACTATTATCGTATTAAATAAATTTTTTATCGTGCAAAGTATCTAAGTAAATTAATTTTGTATTATTATCAGTGATTACCAAAAGAAAACAAGATCATATTTTTGTAGTTGTATGTGCTGTTAAAAAGTCAGAAATTTCATATTTTTATTCAACAGTCAGTAGCATATTTAAACAGTTGATCTATTCTTTAAATAATTACCAATATGAGTAAGCCATAAAAAATATGTATTCGAAATTATTTTAGTTATTACTATCTTATGAAGCTTATTAAAAAGCAATATTTATTTTTCATATTTTTTATTTATATGATTTACTACCAATCAATAATTTACAAAATTGTAGTTGTTGTATTAACATCAAATTTAGTTTGTTTTTACGCATATAAAAGTGGTGTATTTCTTTATTATTTCCGTCAAGATAAGGTAGAAATTCATAATTAGTAAAATATTTTATAGATTAATTTCTAAGAATTATAATTTAAAACATTTGTTTTCGTATAATTTTATATAAATATAACAAAATATCGTTACGTAGAGTTGAAACATTTACAGTTTAAAATCCTATAAAATGTGATAAACTTTATGACGTGTAAGGTTAGAAAACTTGGCTTTGATTCAAACATGAATGCAGGCCGTGTGTTCAAACTTGCGGTCGAGTGAAGGAGCCGCGCTCCACCTGACGCCTGGTATTGTCTGGCAGGCCACTCTTTTAATAATTCAGCAGCGAACTTAACTTTCTTTGGACTTCAAACTGAGGTAACATTTCCGTTTATTCTGATGTCTTATTCAACTATCCGCCTTTCTTCTAAAGCAGCTCCACATTCTGTTGACTTCGTGGTAAAAGTGTTACTATTTTACCACTGATTTAATGATTATTGGCTCGACACTTCCAGTGAAACTTACGTTAATTGTCAAAAGAGTTCACATGATATTTTAACATATAACTTTATTATAATGTTTGAGTAATTGTGCTTTTATAGTATTCAAATTTAGTATGCTTTTCTTTCCCATAGAAACTACTGTTTTTACCTGTATCTAACACATTTAGAGAGAAATACTTAGTTATAGAAATCAAACAATCACATTCACTATAAAATATCCTACGTTAGCTTCGCATACGTGCGCTTTTGTATTTAGCCTCAGGTACGAAGACGATCTTAACTCACCTTTGCCAAAAAGTATCACACTTAGAGTAAAATTGTATGTATTCAGCAATAATAAATGTAAACGACACATATCAAAGAAATGAGTTTTTATTGTTTTTTGAAGTATTTATTATTATCATAATAAATACTTCTACTGTTTTATAAAACAAACATATATATGTTGCTTTCCAACATATATGGTCAATTATTATCGATCGTAAATCTTTTCAACTATCAGAACATTGCAACCAGAAATTGAATTTCAACAGCAAGAACATAAATAAATTTGTTGGCGTTCAACAAGAATAATAAATGCAAAGCTGGTTCTCTTAGCTGTTATTCAAGAAATTCAATGTTCGAAATTGTCATCTTGCAAATAATGAATTCACACCTCAGTATCAACCAAGAACATTGTAACGTTCTGTGCAAGATCAGTCACAGTTGAATCTATATTGAGAGACTGACCCAACGAACCAAAAATGGTATTAATACGTTTTGGACTGCTGTAATTGTGGTCCGAGCACAGGTTATTCTTGTAGTACCACCCGCTTGTGCCGGGATTGGCACCCCTGCGAGAGATAGGTCACCGCCTCTGCTGGAGCTCTGGTAATGGGACATTGACAGATTAAACTGTCCACCCTCTTAAGTGGGGAAAATCAGGAAAACATTATCAAATGTTATTACGTTCAAGAATTATGCCTCTTTAGTGACCTTTGATATTTTAACAAAGGTCTTTATTATCGAATACTAAAATCTGCTGCTGTTTGAAAAGTTCTTTTTGGGTGTGCTATCTAGCGGCAAACTGAAGAAACAATAAGTAGACAAAACTTCATAAAATGAGGTCCTGACTTGAAGATGTAGAAAAATGTATAACAACGCTATACAAAAGATTTAGCATGGTACTACTATATAAAAAATAATGCGTATGTGACGTATATTAGCACACAAACTCTTTCCACACAATCCCCTTAGGATTGCGAAATCTTGAGAATATGGCTGTAACTAGATATCACAGAGTCATTATGTTTTGAAAGCATGTGAAAGTCCTTTGAGGTAAACCAAATGATTATAACAGTTAGCTACAAAATAAATATTAACGTTCACTTATCCGTATATTTTTATTTTATATTTTCCTCCAGAAGTAGTTTAGTTTTAAACACGAGTTAAATTAGAGTTTGGTATCGAATCGTGAAAATATGAGGATAAGTACTACGTTAAGCGTTTACAAACAAAACCCACACAGGTTTCACCTGTTATGAATGGTAAACCTCTCCCTGTTATCGCTGGGGCTTGTAAAGTACATTAGAAATTCTGTTATCTATTCATACTCTTCGTCTATTACATTAAACAAGCAAAGTTACAGTAAATAAATAACGCAAATCTTCAATAAATTCAATTATCATGCTCCATATTCTGTGAAAATGTTTATAATTACAAACATTATTTGTCAGCGTTAAATTTCAACTATGGAGTAAATTCGTCTTTCAATAATCTTAAAAAGGTCTAATTTCTTTTATACCGAAATATTTTAGATTCACTTATCCTGCAGAAAGCAATTAATTCTCATATTTCAGATCGTCAGATTTCGATTGTTTCTAGTACTAAAAAACATGTCACTGTTATTTTTAATCTAAAGTTATTTTTTAACGAATAAATGTATAAAGCGAATTCACTGATATTGTGTTTTTTACCCGACAAAGAGAACTGTTCGTTTTATCTGTAACGTAGAGCCTCGCGTATGTTGTCTGTGGGACCTGGAATTCCAGAGATAGAATAAATATTTCTCATGTTTAACCTCTTTGTTTTTCTTTTTACTCTTGTTGTTTCGTTTGAAATGTAATTTTAAAGCGAAGACTGTTGTTGTGTCACTGACTTTCGTACAAACATTAAATATTGATTTAACATTCTTGAACTGTCTTGATTCATATTACTATAAAATTATATAACACATCTTTGGTGCTTTGTAATTATATAAATTGAGCCATTATAGAGGAACGAATAGTTTGTTTTTTATCAAAACTCTCTCACATTTTTTTTACATATGACTGATATAAATGGAAATTAGAACATACTGTCCAGAACTTTAAGCGTCCAGAATCACTTAAGTGTTCTTAAGATTTAGGAAATTTAGCAATTACTAAGAAATACATTATGTTTGGTTTCCCTGTTTACCGCTTTAATGTTACTAAAAATATTGAATTATAATTATTAAGTAGTTTACAACTAAGTAAACAAATACTTTTCAAACAAAGTTGAGTATTATTGTTCGTTAAATCAGAACAAAGTCGCAACACCTATTTTTGAACTGAAATAAAAAAGTAACAGTCCAAACAACAGAATTACTATCAATTCCAATTTTATTTTATTATATCAATGTATATAGTGGGTTAATTTTATTTTAATTTTACCACATATTTATATTTGAAATAGTGGTATTTATAAATAACAGCTAAATATGTCAAATATCGTTATAAAATCTAATTTTAAGGTAATTATTAAATACAAAATATAGTTAAACGCCTGAAGTGGTGTTAATTGCAAACTCAGAATGTACCAAAGTTTAATTTTACTTTTTTAATATTACTCACTATTACACTTGAATAAGTAAAACCCTCCTTTTTAACGAACTCTAGAAGAATAAATCTAGAACAAATTAATAACTTGAACATTTATGTCCTTGTCTTGTAATTTATGACACCTCAAACCAAATAGGGTTAGTGTTTACAGCTGTTAAGTATGTAGTGACCTTTAAAAAGCCAAAAGAATGACACAAAAGTTAAACACAAACCGGGATAGACCGCGTGGCAGCATTAGCCTCCGGTGGTTGTAAAAGTTATTCAACGTTTTTATTATCATAACATGTATTCATAAACATGCATTTCCATCAGCTAACACTAAAATATTTGGTCTTCACACAATCGGGATCACACATTTTGAAATTTATTATTTATTGAGATTAGTCGCAATAATAACACTAATTAGAACCAACAAGTTCTCAACATTGCATTTTCTTTTTGAATCTGTCAAACCTGTTTTAATTATGAAACTCAATAAATAACAGACATATCCTTACTTTTCTATTTTCAAATTATATGTCAAATCATTGCTTATATTTTAAACACTAAATTATAGTTTATAGTTACTATTATTTAGTTTTTGACTGGTTTTGCTTAGATGTATTACGAAAATATCAGTTACAAAATACTAATTTTATTTTAGACGGAGAATTAGTGGTTAATATTTGCCTTGAACTTCTTTCGTTAAAGATTATAAAACCATAAAAATTCCAGATGAATTTTGTATTATTCCTCCCCGACTCAAAACTTACTCATCGCCTGAAGCTTATGTCGGTCTAAAGTTTGGTATGTGTCTCTTATCTTTAGACAAATAACGATGTGAAACTACTGAAAGAGTGACTCAAACCAAGAAAAACAGATTTTATGTTTCTCTGATTAAGATTAGAAAGAGTTTATAGTTCCAAGCGGCCTGAAACTATAAATGTTGAGTTCAGCTCCATGTAACGTTCCTTTAGATCAGCGTCTGAAATCCTGTCATATACCTGAGTCACAGAATCCGTCAGAAGATATCCAAAAAAAGTTGGCGACGAAGACTTATAAAACGAACACTTTCATGAGCCCGCAGATAATACCTTCTTTGCTGTCCAACATTTTCGGCAACAACCGAAAACTATTCCTTGAAATAGTGCCTATCATGTAACAAAATACAATTCTAGACCATCAAATCAAATATTATAAACATTCTTGCATAAATGTATTTCGTAGGAAAAGTCCAGCTGACCTTCCCTCTCCCCTTATTTTTGTTGTAAGTCCCTTATATTAGTTACTGTAATACAACCAGATTCACTTCTGGCACCATCAAATATTAGTAGTGGTCAACGGCGTAGAATAATATATGGAATTGTTTTAAACCGTTATTTGTTGGTAGAAAATGTTTAATATTTGGGGGCATACAAAGGGATTGTATAATCTATGTTTTACAGATTATAAAATTGACTGCTACTGTTCTTAGGTAGTCACCAAATATCAGACGAACTCTATTCGTTCAAACCGAATAGGACATTTTTAATGAGAATTGTTGAGATGAATATGACTAATCAACTACAGACATCTGATTAAAGGGTTGTGTATCAAAACGTGACAGCGGTACATTGTAGGGGGTGGTGGGTGGGAGGCGAGTTACATGACACTTGGTCCGTACGGTCCCCGTACTGATAGTATCTGCTGGTGACAGTGCCACTAGGATTACATCACTGGATCGGTTTATCAAAAATTACAATTCACAGGATAGTTTGGTTCGTCTATTCCGACCACTGTCTAACACTTGGACGTGGATTAGAACTTTTAAAACTAATAAACTTTGTAACTCAAACCGTGTTTATTTTGATTTTTATACATAATTGAAATGTTTTCTTTATCCCTGATTTCTTCGTGAGCCGAGCTTTATTCGATATCATTACTTCTCATTGGGCAAAAAGGTAGCGTGAGTTCATTTTATAAATGCTAGACCATTTTGTGGCTATAGAGTTTTTTCAAACTTGTATTTTATTACATGCATTTCAGAGTTAATAAATGTTCAAATATACGCAAAACATTTTAATACTTTAAAAAAATCTATTGCAAAATCAAGCAAGGAACTCTTATCCAACATAGTTATAATTATTTTTAAATTAACCTTAAGATAATAATGTTAATTATGTAATTAGAGTTTTATCATTCGTGGCAAAGTGTATATTTTCAATATGTAAGTCTTTATTTATTTATTTTCCAACGGCAGCAGCCAATTTACAAATACAAGCATAGATAGTAGATACAGCGGAAAAAACGCTATCTGTGTATGTAAACGCGTTTATTTATGTAACGTAACATTTAATCTTCACCAAATACTTTATTAGGATTTTACATTAATATTTTAGATACAATGCTATCTAAAATAATAAGAACAGCTTATTACAAGTAAGTTACTGCTAAGAAACAAACTGAGATAAGTAACAAACTATTAGCGCAACAGGTGGTAGAGTACCTAACTACTAAGGAGTTGAAAAGTCTCCAATTTCTTTTTTCCAATATACACTGGGAAATGTCCACTTTCAATACTCACGACTAATATTAAAATGCTTATTTTTGGTGCAGTGTTAAAAATGTTTTATAATTGTTATCGAGTTTACATTCACAACTTACATGAGTGGCTGAAATAAATAATAAATACCTCACATCTTAATACAGTGTACCTCTTGGGAGCTAAAATTATACTGTCGTATAATACAGCTACATTAATGTGGTTGTTTATTTACATTATGTTCATAAATTATAATTGTTTTACCATTATTGTTTACAGTATGATGAAAAATATTGTTCCTAAAAATGTTCCCCCAATCGTTAAAAAGTAAGTTGTCTCATATTTTACTCTAGAATTCTATTAGGAAGTGATGAATTAAACGTTATGTAAATGTTTATTACAAGCGCTATACGGAGACAGCGCGAATATCGTACTCAAGTGACGCCATAAAATGTCCTCAGACTCGGCCGTATCACGTTACGAGCCATAAACGACAAATGGGGTGTTTGGATGATGATAGACCGTCACTTCGTGACGTGGCGTTTGACACCTAATGGATTAGACGTTTAATGCTTTACATTTCTTGCCAGTTCTCAAAGTACGGCTAAAATTGTGTATGGGAGAACTTGTAATTGCTAAATTAAGTGTCCATAAAAACTCCGATATGACTAATTAAAGGTTTAATATTTAAAGAAGTCCTTCAACCTCACTGTGTTCTAAAATTTTAACTTAGAGATACTCTGTATATAGTCATCCATCTCAGACTTTTCTTTTAAATTTACTAATAAAATTATATAATTTAGTAGTATACTGAATTGTTTTACTAAACAATGTAAAGTTATTATTAAAATACTCTGCGTAATTAATTTAAATCAATATAATTTACGCGTGATATTTTTTTGTTTATTATAGTTTTTGTAAATATTTATACGTACTCCTGTTTTCGCTTAAACATTAGTTTCTGGCAGTATATAGACACTTTTTCTATCCATGACTTGTTCCTTCTGTTTTTGCTTAAACATTCGTTTCTGGTAGAATATAGACATTTTTTTATTGAATTAAATATTGACATTTTAAAAGTTTGTACGATATTACTTTATTTTATGCTTTTTCAACATCTCTCAGTTTATTCTAAATCCACTCTCTCCCAAAAAATACAAGGTAGAAGTACGCCAACACGTGTCGTAAGAGGCTTTGCTTAGATTGCATGAATAACTTAAAGTCTATGACATTTCACTTCCGAGATGTCCTGTAGACAGATAGGCATACAAACAATTATACAAAAAAGAAATTGAAACAAAAACGACTCCTCGTTGAATTCATTCTTGTAGAAAGGAAGTTTCGTACAAATTTTGAACTATTTTTTTTTTTTAAGGAGAGACCGATCCCCTTTTAAGCCTTATTCTGTCCGTCCTCATGGGCCACTGGTCTGTGCGAGGAACTTATCAAACAGAATAAGGGGGAGAGTCGATACAGTACAAGGTCGATGGTACTGATAAAAAGTGCAACGGTCACAGACAGGATTTGAACCAGCGCTATCTCTAACTCAGACCCAAAGTCCAACAACTTAGACCGCTCGGCCATCGGCACTCTACATATTAAAGAGTTTTTTACGACCTTTCTTGACATTGTTTCCACATAATAAATTCATATTTTTTTTTAAATAATTGGGTTTCATATCATATCAGTTTTAATAAATGTCTACACATAAATTCACTATAAAGTTATGTTGTATGTTAGGATAGCTAAGCTACATGTGTTAATATATTTAAATCTCTTATGGGTGTATTTTGTTTCTGTTTGCCATTTTCCCATTGTTATCATGGTTACCCATAAGACCAATGTAAAAGTATTCGCTAACGCTCATCCAAATCCCATG
Organism: Homalodisca vitripennis; assembly: GCF_021130785.1. NCBI lineage: Eukaryota > Metazoa > Arthropoda > Insecta > Hemiptera > Cicadellidae > Homalodisca > Homalodisca vitripennis. Next base: position 132,597,334 of record NC_060210.1, on the reverse strand, counting down.
GAGTGACATGCACCATCATCGAACTCAGTGTTCCTTATATAGAAATGAAGCTTCATGCTCAATTTCGGTTCTATAGGTCAGTTCATTTGGAGACATCTTGCAAACAGATAGAAACATAACCAGACAGACAGAAATGATATTTTTCATCCCCGCGAGTGATATACTTCGCTAAAGCTCAGCCCATAAATGGTTAAAGCCAACATATCATATTTTATGATTATAGCTCAATAAATGTGAAGATATTATGTTGACGATATCATTTTCGGTCTTAAAGTATGTAGTTGATTGCCTTCTCCATAAAATGTGATGCATATAATGGAACAGTAACAATATTCCCATGCTTTTATAAGGCAACGTAATGAAGGAGAATGTTGTGTTTAGTACAATATATGTAGGATTCTATCCAATTAAGCAAGTAATAGCGTGTAGAAAGTAGCGCAACAGAATGAACGGATGAGTTGACAGTTTGTCTGCAGAGAAATTGTGTTTAACAAGCGTAAATTATGCTGAGTTAAAGCTACAGCAAAGTTTGACATTGACGCAGTAGTAGCCTTGATGGTACAACCCTGAGTACGACACTAAACAACTTGTTTGTTCTTAAGTAAGCAAAACAACTCCATATATATATATATATATATATATATATATATATATATATATATATATTATATATTCGAATCAGCAATATATGTAGAAACCTAAAACATATTGCTTTTTCAGTTTGTAATTTTATATTTATTATAACTGTACCCATTTTGGATGGAGTAGTCAAAAATCCTTATTGTCATTGATGTGTTCTCATGATAACCTTCATTTTGATGCGTTTTTCAATGGATCATAGCATTTGAATTCTTGATTTACCACCCACCCCCATTTTGGTAAATACAGGAGTACTTCTGAAGTTTAAGACACGACCTCGAGTTATGGAGTCCAGATGTTTTGTTTTAGAATGCTACCAAAGAAACTATATTTTTTAGTTTTTCCTGAGGGATAGTATTGAATCATGCCAATACCAATAGGAGGGAATCTTAATTTGAGAGCTTCTCCTAAACCATGAAGAAAGAAATGATTTTGTTCATCCAAGAAATCAGTAGAAGCTTGATACAGTTACCCTCGCAATGAGTAGGAACAAAGCCCGGTTTCATAAATCTTTTTTAGTGTTGAGAGATATGGTGTAAGATTCTCGTCACAAAACACCACTTTCTCAAAGTTTTTGAAACGAAACCAACTAACAATAACATATTTAAAAGTTTTATTTTTAAGACAGCTGTTTAAATCGTCGAGACTTCCATTCCTTTATACAATACTTTATGTAGATAACAGGAAAAATACATAGAAAAGACATCATAAAACGAGTATAAACAAAGAAATAATTTATACAATACACTTAGAATATATTATACTTTTATCATACGTAAATTAAGGAAATATGCACCAATACATATAAATATGAAAGTACTGAACCATAATTATCATTGATTTTGAATCATAAAAAAACCAAATAGTTACTAAAGTATTAACTTGGTAATAAAATTTATATATATAAACCAGTTTTTTGTTGTTTTTATCTAGCAATTATATTTAAAAAAAACAACACATTTATAAACTTCCAATATGTATCTCTTTAAAAGAACAAAAAGCCAGTAACAAACAAAGATAGCAGTTCGTGTTTGAAAGAGATTATTGAAGTGAACTATTAAAATCTTTTAAAATGCGTTGTTTGCTAAGTAAGCATTTATAGTTTAATATATTTGTTGCTTTGTCAACTTCATCTACTATATCCTAATTCAGAAACAAAGGTTTCATCTCTTTAAATTAAGTTTACCGTAACAACTATAAATTAATCCAGCAGTAAGTAGTTGAGATAACGAAATATGATGATTACTTTTATGAGCTGGTAACAAGATGAAAAAATGGAACTGGTAACAAAGTAACTATAGGCCTAAGTTGAAAATATACATTGGAAATAGTAACAAAATATAACAAGATAAACTATTGACTGTTAACAATATAGATATTAGATCCAGTAACAAGATATATTTATATTAATAAACAATAAGTAGAAGGATAATGGGTAATTAATGAAAATAATTAGATAGCAAGTTCCCATACAATCCTTATCATATTTTACAAAAACAACTAATTTTATATAGAGACAGATGTGAATATTGATATATTTAAAATAATAATGTGATATGCGTTGTATACGGAAAACCCTCTCGTTATTTTTTATTGTTATTTTTGTAATACAAAATATTAAAAACATAAATATCATGAAATGCATTATTCTTGGTAAGCTTTTTGATCATTTCGCTAATCAAATATACAGTAAAATAATTGACGGACATGCCAGTCTTCTTTCTTTTATACAAATTTGCAGTACGTAGATCTTAAAATTTCACGTAAACTCTAAATATAGAAAGCGATATTTTGAAATATATTTTTCCAATAACAATGAATATACTATCATATTTTTATCAACAGGTGTATAAGATACGATGATTTAATGTGTTCATGAAAATTTAATATTAATAAATACGAATTGGTAATTTTTAATAAAGCCGACAAAACATGAGCCTTTGACGTAGGAAGAACAGTGACTGCGATGTAGTTTTGTGGACACTAATAACGAAAACTGTCAGCCACCAGTTGACACTACCACTCACCAGTTTATAGCCAGCGAATATTGTTTGCGACTGCATAAATCTTTTATGTTTCATTTCGCTTTGTCACAGGTCAAACTTGTTTATACCAAAGTCACTATATTTAATAATTTTCACGTTAACTTCTTCCCTTCAATTTACGTTAATGTTACTTCAATCAGACTTGGATCTTTTTACAATTAATTTGATACAAAACTAAACACTAGTTTATATGAAGTAATAAGCATTTCACGATAATTTCAGTAATCGCACATTACAAATATTTATAATGCTCTTCAATATTTATTGTTCACTAAAATATCTCATGTTTATGCATCTCGATCTATGAGATTTTTGTTCTATGCCTATTATTTCAATTACATTTCAACATTTTATCGAATCAAGGTTTGTGCATTTCACCACTGATTTAAAACACTCTTTATACAATTTTCATAACTAAAAAATTGTCAAATCGACGTGTAAGTTAACATTTTACACCTCATACGTTTTATCGAAAGTATGCAATGCAAGTAAATCCACTCTATTTCCACTAAGTCCTCTCTCTCCAAAATATATAAAGCTTATATGATTCGTATTAATACTTAAAAACTTTGTTGAGTAAACCTGTAATAGCTTCCACTTGCTTCAACACTCTTCCAGCCATAGGATATTTTTAATTTCCAATAGAACTGAGGTACGGTGTTCCCCAGGGATCCATTCTCAGTCCTGTGCTTTTCCTGCTTTATGTCAACGACATAGGATCATCACTTCTGCATGGAGGACTAGTGCAGTATGCTGATGATACGACTCTCTGTTTTAGTGCAAGATCAAGTGAAGTGTTGGAACAACAGGCCTTTGTTGACCTCAATAACTGTGTACAATACTTCCAAAGCCTCAATCTCACAACAAACTCCTCAAAATCCAACGTTTTAAATTTTGCTTTGCGCAATGTAGGCAACCATTGTGAATCTGCCGTCTTGTTAGCTGATTCCACACTGGAAGAAGTCCTCTCTTCAAAATTTCTAGGAATACCTTGATCGAGGGTTGACTTGGAATGAACATATCAATCATGTTTGCGCAAAAATTTCCTCAGGCATTTATGTCTTGAGATCCTTAGCAAAATACTGCCCAAGTCAGGTACTGATAACGGCGTATTATGGCTTAATTTACCCCCATTTGTCTTACGGAGTGGTCCTGTGGGGAGCGTGCGCAAGCTCTCAGTTTCAGAGAGCATTCAAACTCCAAAAAAATGCTATTCGAATAATTGCAAAAATAAAATTCAGAGAGTCGTGCAGGCAAGCTTTTAAGGAATTACAGCTGTTAACTCTCCCGTGTCTGAACATTTTAGAAACCACTTTGTTTTGTATGTATAAGTGTGCCTTAACCAGAGGCCGGGACATACACACGCATAAGACACGAGGTAGAGAATTACTACGAACTGCAAGCCACAGAACAGTGGTTTTTTGAACACCTACCCTCACAGGCAGGTGTTAATTTTATTAACAGACTGCCAAATTCAATAAAAAATTCCCTAACGCCCAAGGCGTTCAAAAGGCGCCTTAAACACCTCTTGGTGTCACAAGCATTTTATAATGCAGGGGAGTTTTTAGCATTTAACTGGGAGACCGCCCAATTACACGACATTCTGCTGTTTAAAGTGGGATATATTGGCGAAGGATGAAAGGTGCATAAGTGTAAAATTGTATGTGTAAATGAGAACGTTGTGGCATGAATGTAAGAAATTTTAGATTAAAATTTGTGACGTTTGCTATACATTGTAATATTGTCGCTGCATAAAGCTGATTTGATTTGAAATTTAAAGGATGCACAAAAGTCTCAAATGACTCATAACAAGGTTACAGCTTAGTATACATGTAGAATACGTAATATTTTTAGAGTCCTGAATAAACATATAAGTTGATAAATAATGTAGTTGAGCAGTTCTAAAGCAATATGAACTAGTCATGCTAATTATTTTATAATTAATCAAGGAAACAGAAATGTTTGCTTGAAAATTTACATAACCTTTAAATGCTTAAGACTCATAGCAGTTCATATTAACACACGTAGTTACGCTTGTTTTCTTTAGCATGAATGTAAAATAATTAATAATGTTTGTGTTTCTGAATTAAAACAAAGATTAAATCGTACTAAAACGGTAAGTTTCTTGTAATAAACTGAAATTAATTTGGCTATTGCGAACTATTAGTCTTAATTCTCACATTTAGTAACAAAGTTTACTCGGTTATTCAAGATAATGGCTAAACAGATAACATAAATGCTTGATTACATGATGTGATGTTTCATATACTATGCAGTATTTAGTAATTGTAACTTTCAGATTTTAAGCCTGTTTCGTCAACATGTATTCAGATACCACCCGCACGTTTTGGGATTGGCACCCCTGTGAGAGGGAGGTGACTGCTGTTGGTGCCCTGTTAATAGGACATTTATTGATTAAAATGTCCACCCTCAGAACCTAAACAATTTCAAAATTCTCAGTAATAAGAAAAATTTCCAATTATAGTCCGATAAAGAGCATGAGTAGCGTTTTAAATAATTTTACAAAGAAACAAAGAAAAGTATCGTTTCATGGACATTTCCCCTCTGAAGTGGAATATGTTAGTGGCATATTCACAGGGGAAATGGTTAGCTAATTTCAATTTGGTTGGTCAGAGTGGAAATAAGTAAATAAGTTGAACCGTGTAGTAGCAATATTAAAAATTTGAAATCACAAAGCTAGAACATTCCTGTTAAATTCAAATATTGGAGAAAGCGCTACAATATTGCACGGAACATATTTACCGCAAGAGAACTCTCATCGCTCATCACTGTAACAGGTATCATGTTTTCTGTCCCTGGCTCGCAGTAGCCGAGTAAATAACTCAATACTTCAACCGCACTGGTTTTTGTTCCCCGCCTACGAATTTCACGAATATTTGGTTATTGCTTGACGACTAGGCTGGGGCTTATCAGTTTACAGAACTTTAACTAACAATTCAGTCTCTGAATAAGCGCAGTTATTAGTATCCATTTATATCGCTCCTTTCTACTTACTAGCCTTAATATCAGGATCTGTCCTAATACTGCACATACTGTACTATTTACACTGGTAGCATGCAAATTTTCTAATGTACAGCTCATTTCATTAGACAACATGTGTTACTGTGTCACTTTTTAAATTGTCATTTGATTGTTCTCATTTTTTTTACAAATGATGTAAATTTATAGTTGTCATCGTGTTTACCTATAAGGCTAATGTATAAATGTTTGCTAACGCTCAGCCAGGTCGCACGTTGTGACATGCACCATCATAGATCACAATGTTCTTTATACATAAATGCAATTTCATGCCTATAGGTTGGTGTGTTCTTGAGATCTGTGCGGTCAGACATATAAGTAGACTGGGATGTATTAAGTTTTACGGTATCTCGAGAAAAAATATAAAATAACAAAATCGAACATTAAAAATTAATTAATTTACAACAATACTTTTTCGTTATAGTAAGTTGGATGTATAATACCTTCTTTATATGCTTAAATTATTGTCAGTTTACACTTAATCTATTCTTTATTATTTCATCATTCTCATACTGTAAATAAATTTCAAATGGTAGACATAATAATAACACTAGAAACCTTTTGATTCTCCTATCCTATCCATCTGGTACTACGAGCCTTACTATTAAGATCGGTTCTATTACTATTAACACTGTTCCTCGCAGTAGGAATTTGTAGGAGTCACTACCGTTCTAAAAGAACAATTCATACCACAGTCAGTATTCATTATGTACCGGTAAGACACATATATTAGTTCACTGTGTACTAATATCCCACGGGTTACGTATCAGGCTACGCTGAGGTTCCATGTAAAAGTTCAAGGCTATAGCTCATTTCATTAGACAACATGTGTTACTGTGTGACACGTTAATGTGTCATATGATTGTTCTCAATTTATTTATGTACTCTGCGATTTCATCGTTTCCATCATGGTAACCCTTATGGCACTTATAGCCAATCACTAAGTGTCTCATGTACTGTCGTGCATGATTATTGAACTCAATGTTGCTTATATAGAAATTGTGCTTTGTGCTTTAACTCTATAGTTTAGTTCGTTCTCGAGATTTTGTGCGGACAGACATATAGACAAGACTAACAGATATGAAGTTTCATAGCCCCTAAAAAAAATAACAAAAAAATAGATATATTGAAATATAAATGTATTTACAATATTCTTTGGTTTTAGTTACTAGTTTGATATATGTATAATTCCTGCATTATATGTTGAAATAATTGTCAATTTACCTTTTACCCATTCTTTATTGTTTAATCATTCTAATACTGTACACAATATTTTTAAAATGTTTGACATGACCATAACACTAGGAACATTTTTATATATTATACTAATCGTAATTTTTAACACCGTAAGTACAGTCAACTGTATTACGCTATGCGTAGACCTAGTTAACTACGACTGTAATTAATCAGTCAACTAAGACTGAATTTGACCATATAATGCTGTAATTTGTTGAGAGCTGTATATTTACCAGTTGATAGCCTATTACAACATACGTAATTTCCCAACAGACCTCGATCCTTTCCCACTACCTCCGTTTAACATAAATGTGCAAGCCTTTGGGAAATTAACAAAGATGAAATGTAATAAGGACAACTCTGTTAAAACAATTTTTATTTCATTTCTCTCAAATATGCCTGTTAATAATATTTCCCAAAAACCACACGGTTTCATAAAAATCGCGTACTAAAAAATTAATTAATTTCAATGGTTTTTTTTTGTTTTAACGAAAATGTTCTGTAAATATTTAAGAAACGTAATAGTGAAAATATGAATATAGGATGTAAGGGAACTCAAATAGGGGAGACCGGGGCAAGTTGACGACGTTAAGGAATAAATATTTTTAATAAAATATTGTGATAAAAATAAAAGTCTTAACGATACATAAGAGTTAAGTATAAGTCTTTACCTACATTTAATTTTTTTTTAATTATCATAATATCAATTTTTTGTTTGTAAATTTTAGTTTCTTATGAAACAATGCAAAAAATGTCATCTTGCCCCACCCCCGGGGCAAGATGACTTTTGCATAGGGGCAAGATGACGAATGTTATGGAGGTTTAAATAAACACGCTACTTTGTAAAAGAAAAGGCTGCTAGTCATTTTTATTTATGTACAAAAACTGACAAACTAGCAGTAGTCACAAACAAATTCCCCACCTTCGTAGCTTGTACAATTCTCGTGCCACCATTCACTGCACTTGGAACACTGGATCCACTCTTCAACTGGAGGATCGGAGTATTTTTTCTTCACACCCAGGACATCTAACTTCACTGCCTTTTTGAAGTAGAAGCTGTGTTCATACACCTAGGACGTTTTTTGTAGGGTCCAAACTTGAGTTTCTTTGAAAACCTTTGAAGCTCGAAGCTCTTCTCTTTTCTTTTTTAAGCGCTCTTTTTCATCCTTCATTTCTTGCTTTACTTCCAAACACATTTTTACTGGCGTGCTTGTTATAATACTAGAACTTAACTTCTGAACTTTTCTTTTCTTATCCTTTGGTTTACCTTTAGGTAAAGGCTTAAAGTCGAAGACACTTGTATTCTTCTTTACCGGGATTGGGGCACAGTCTACTAGGGCCTACTGTTTCTTGGCGTTCACTCAGCTCAATGGTTTCTTCTTCAGGTTCACCTGGAGTTTTCTGTTGTATTTGATGTTGTTGATTGGATAGTAGGATTTTCATCTTCATTATAGCTAGGGTCTAGGCCTACATCCAGGTTCTGATCAGTTGTTTGTGATGCAGCAAAGTCATGTTCGTCGAATACAAGTGGATTATAAGGTTCTATTCCTGTGGACCTGAACCCACTAACGGCATTGCCAACAGTTGCAGCCTTGAAATAAGCAATGGTCAAAAGCTCACCAATTTTAAAGTCACTGATGGTCTGTCCTGGATTATTGACCATGAAGTTGTCACAAGCTTGACTGTAAAAGGTTTTCAGCGAACCAAAGAATGAAAAACGTCCAAGGGCTGAAGACGGTGTGTTGTATGAGGAGGAAATCCAACCATAACAATATGGTTATCTCTGCATAAGTTGATTGCCTCTAGGGTTATGTGGGTTCTGTGATTATCGACAAGTAGCAGGATAGGAGAATCAACTGTGGGTTTTGCATTGAGGATAAAGTGGTTCAAAAACTTTACGAACAACTCTCCGTTGCTCCAGCCATTATCGCTGGCAGTGGCCCACACTACCTGGTGGAGCTCTTTCCATGAGTTCAGGTCGCATTCGCTTTCTGGCAAATACCAAAAAAGGGGTAGGTAAGTTCCGTAGCATTGATGCAACAAATAATAGTGACGTTCCTGCCTCTCTCCCCAGACACAACTTTAGAAACTCTTCTACTTCCTTTTGGTGAAATTACCTTAGGTAATTTATTGGGCACAGTAGATAGTCCTGATTCATCTGCATTGTAGATATTAGCAGCGGGAAAATTGTGTTTTTCTCGCACTTCCTTCAAAATGGAGAAAAATTTATCAACACTAGGTTTGTTGAAACCCATTGCTCTTGCAACAGATGTTGCTTCTGGCTTACGCATACTAAAGTTGTGTTTTTTCATAAAGGTAGCCAGCCAATCCTCACCAGCCATTTTAGTTTCTTTATTAAACGGATGAGAAATCCCTAAGTGTTCTGCGTATTCAAAAACGAGTTTTCTGCACTGCAACTTGGTCATTCCAAAAAACATTTGGTCCATTACCGTCAAATAGTTGTGTAAATCTTGGAGCTGCTCTTCATTGAATACTTCTCTATATCTTCCTCCATGGACAGGCATATCCTAAAAAAAAAAACTTGTTTAAGGGGAGCAGGAAAGGTAAAAAATTTATATTTATTTTATTTCATTATTTTAAAGTTTGGTACTTTTTAAAGGTTTGGAAAATGTAAATAATAATCGTTGTAGGTTGCTTAGAAATGTTGTGATGAAGTAAATGAAAATGTTATGTGTATTTGCGTAAAAAGCTGGGGTACGGATTATAGTCTTGTCTTTGTAACGTGAGAAGTTGTTATACCAAAGTAAATTTTTGTTTTAATATCAAAAACAAGGTGGTAAATAATTTAACTTAAAACAAGTTGTAAAATATAAACGTGGTGCAAGGTGTAGGTGAAAATAGTTACCGAAACGTTCTTTTTCAGTCGGCGTCGAAGTGTTGCCTCTGGAACATTGTAAGTTCTCGCTGCTCCCAAGCAAGTCATTCTTCCCTCCTTGACCTCTGTGAAAGCAGTATCCATGTTGGTTTTTTCCCACTTCTCTCTAGAGGAAGTCTTTTTGTAGTTTCTCACCATCTCTGGAACCAAAGTAAAACTAAAAATCTGTACCCGCATATTAAATTAATAAAAAATTCAATTCTAAAGTAAAATTGTTAAACAAAAGTGTAGATTAAATTTTTTTTAAATAAGTGGTTAAGTCTCACAGTGGTCGTCAGTTATTAGTTTACTTAAATCAAAATTGTATGCATAACCATACTTCTTAAAAGTTTCAGCTTTGCACCAGTAAAATTAACCGGGGCAAGATGACGAAACACGCCATCTTGCCCCACGTCATCTTGCCCCGAGCGGGCCGTAATAGAGTAGGTAAATTTTATTGGCATTTAAGTTTAAGATAAATATAAACAAACATGGTATTTATGAGTAGCCTAATACATAAGGTAAATATAGGTAATATTGAAAATTAACATATCTTACCTGCGTATTCAATAAACCTTACGATGCAAAGGCCGAAAGTTACAAAAAACGCACTCCAAAAACAACAAGCCGCTGTAACAACACACACAATGGCGAACTTGTCTTCACTGCCAGTTATTTCAGAGGCCATCCGTGTGGAGCGCTACTGACATTCGACCGGTGCTACTACCTAGCAACTAATTTGAGAAACTAACCATTCGTCGTCTTGCCCCGGTCGTCAACTTGCCCCGGTCTCCCTACATATAGAATTAATTGCGTAATTTTTAGAAACACTCATAATATTGTAGTGTAAAAAAATTAAATTCAACAGTATTTTTCCTAAGAAATCCAATAATAAATATAACTGGAAACAAATAGTGTTTGAAATCAAAGTTTCAGGTTTTAATTCAACCCTTAAAGTGTCGTAGATCAATATGCGTGACAAGTAACTTTAAAAGAAACTCAAATGTACTTCAGTTGGATGCAGCCTGGACGATGCCGTGGCACAAATGGCCCATTCAACAAGTGCCATATGCTGGAAGTAATTTCCGGAGAGCAGAATTTCCCCCTATTGATAGCCTGTGATAAGATTTATCATTTACAAAAAGTCCCCTAATCCCCTCCCCCCTTGTGCTACCCCTCTCCCTCCAGCTTCTGACTGTCAATATGTAGGCGGTAAATCAACTGTAACTCCGCTAGCAAACCTTTTGAAACCTTCATTTTGTTCGTCTTTACCATGTTTTCCTCATTCCACCATTGTATAATTTCTCGGTTATTACACAGAAAAAAAACGATTTAATTTAGTTGGTGGCTGTTTTAACAAAATAAGTAAGTAAATATGTACAGATATATTAGCGTTATATAGAAAGGAGGAGAAAATACCATGGGAGGATCGCTAAATTCAGGGAAATTACACTCTTTAATTCACACAATCAACAGGGAAATGTTCAGTTTTCCGGGAATTGCTTTAACGTATGACTTTTCTTTCATTGACAAGGCTACGTAGTCAAACAGAATTGGCATTTATAGAAACATAACTGTTTCATTTAAAATGACAAAAAAATCACTAAAAGTATTCCAGCTATTCTTATTTTATTAGAGATAACACTTAGTAGGAACACTTTTAAAAATTGCATTTAAGGTTAAAAGTGTTATCAATATAATATATTAAGTAGATGGTATATTGAAACCTTTAATACGAATCGATTTTCATTTGAAGTGAGTTATGTATTGACATTTTATTTCCAAGAATAGGTGGTGTAGATCAAAAGAGACGATTTGGATTAAACAAATTTACGTCCCAATACAGAATAAAAATTTGATAGGGTATGACGCACCATCGATATAATATGGTCATCATGAACATAAAATTAGACGAATCTAACTTAGTATATGTGTATTTGATTAAATATAAATACAAGAAATATTGATCCACAGCTTTTGTTGTAGCATCCTCCAGTCCCTCAGAGGAAAAATCTAAAGTTTTGGAAGAGGTCTCCTAACTTTCCTTTTCATTGGCCACTTAATGTTCGATGGTTATAAATTTATTTTTTCAGTATACAAATAAAATGTTGAAATTAATAAAATCCTGGAGCTTTTGCACAAGTTTTCAACAGGTTTTTATTTATTAGATATTATAAGGAAATTGCTTTATCGAAGTTTTCTGTACAAAAAGTCATTAAAATTTAACTTTTTGATGGTAAAAAACAGGACATGAATATTTAACTGGACGACTGAATAATACATTAGTGTGGTATTATGGTACAATATCGATAACTATTGTTAGATTTTACCAAAATACCCATGTCTTTTTAATATCCAACCAAATGTACGATAATGCTAAACTACGCACGTGAGCAAAAAAAATCAGAATTGTCAGTGAAATGAATGTTAGAAGAATATAAATAATACACTTTTCTCCACTTGATCTTTGACTTTTAGCGGTAATCGCTTAGTACAAACAAACACGGGATATACATGTGATACATGTTGTACACAGTATAACTCGATCTGTCTGGTAAAAGAGGAAATTGTTGCCTAGCAACTAATGTAAATAAAACGAATAATTACGTCACTGTTGGAAGTTTAAGTTTTTCTTTAGCTGTTCTTGTAATCTCAAAAGAGTAATTTCATACTTGTATAAATAATGAAGTCTCCGATTCTGAACTAAGGAATGAATTAAAGCTTTGTTTCCTGATTCAGCCTTCAGTTTTTACTTGTAAAATGTCAAATTACTTTTTGAAACATAAATTTTCATGTTTTTATTTGATGGTCATGAAAAATTATGTTGTCATAAGAAATATATCTTTTTGTTAAACATTAGCATTCACATTACGTAATACACAATATTTAGTAATACACAAACACACACAAGCCTTTATGTATGTATAAGTATATACAGAGTGAATGTGTCCTGCAGATTAGCGTTAAATGGAGAGGAGAACGATTAGAGCTGTAAAAGCTAAATGTAAATGCCAAATCACATGCAAGGAATAAAAAGTGTCAAAGTATGTCAAAAGTCTAGATCTCGGATTCCAATTTAAAAATTCCAATTAAAAACCGATAGTATTAAGTTTTAAAGCTTTAGCTAAAAGAAACAATTTGGCGAACTCTGTCTATATTTTACCGTTTCACATTCGTAGACGAAACGTAACAAAATTGAGGCTTTACAAAAAAAACCCAGGATTTTCTACAAATGTCATTAGATTCAAGAACTATCAATTTCTTAATTTGTAATGTATTGCCTCTAAAATTACACCTTGCATGTACATATTGACGTAACCTTTTCTACAAAAGTAATATAAAAAAAGTTAAAACGGGTATAGTTCAAAAGGTTTTGAAAGACTAGTATAATTCTGTACCTCATATTAACTAAACGCCTTTAAAAATTAAATGACAAACTTAAAATGTGTGTCTATATCTAACAATGTTTATTTACTGTTCAAAACTGTGCTTTTATTGTTCAAAATTAAAACTTATCCGCTATTATTTTGTTGAATATAATCTCTACATTTTCAAACGCACAAAACAGTAACATCTTGGTTTAGTTTTCTCAATGAATATTTACCCGTAAAAAATGGAGGATCAAACAACAAATTTTATATTCCGAATACTCGTACAATATGATAACCCATTCATAATTTTAAATATATAAATAATTACGAAAATAACATAGTATTTCTATTTTTCAACTAATAGGTATGGTTTCTATAAAAATTAAAGGAGTCGTCAGTTTTATTAAACAAAATCCTATACAGTACTTCAATATAATAGTATTGGTGATGTAATTATAGTCTAAATACTAAACACTTATTTTAAGAATTTTTTACATAAGTTTTCTAAACAAATAATACAGTTTGTGTAGTAGGCAAGTAATCTCAAAAGAGTAATTTCATACTTAAGTAGGCAAGTTGTAGATGATTTTTTCTTCACCTCAGTAATACGGATTTTAAACGACTATTTTCCATTTTCTTAGTATAAAAATAAATATGAATTTTTGTGCTTCCCCAATTGCTTTTACAGGCAAGAGAGAAAAGTACAAAGTATTCATAAATGGAGTCTCATTCATTTCATATTTGTTCCATATACGATGTTCGTATCTCATTGTAACTGTCAGTAAATAAGTCAGTAAAGATGGCATATTCATATTTTCACTGTAGTAAACTTAGGGGTGGAGACAAGACTATGTCACTCAACATCATTTTATATACAAGAATTATATATAAACTAGATGAATTATTAAAACATCATAGGTTTAATAAATGATCACAAAATTGTACAAATTATATAAAATTGTATTAACCAGGTTAAAAAAAAGCATGTTGCATAATTTTGGGTAATTCTTTTGATTGCAGACAACTAAAGCTCTCTTATTTTTGGTGAATCCAGCCATTTTGTTAAATTTTCAGCTTTTTTGTACTACACGGTAATAGTTAACCGAAAAGAAATAACACTTGCGGCAGTATCTTTTACTTTCTATTCTTAAAGAAGGCACAATTTTGAATTTTTGCATTACTTTAGTTAATGGGTATTTTTTTATTTTGAAAAGGATTTTATTTTATATCATACGATTATTTTTATTCAAAGTAACTTAACTTAGTGTCAAAAGGGCGCCATTTATTATTTACTAAATATATGAGCGCCGAAATTGTGAATAGTAGTGGCTGGTGATCATATTATATATAATTTTAAGGGAAATGTAGGATTTTTCATTCCATTATTAAAAAATTCCCTTTCAATGAAAACTATTTAGGCATTTTGTGTTACTTTTTACCTTTATTGTGTTCCAAAAATAATTATTTTTATTGAAATTAGTAAGCATAATTCGATTTAAGGAACTTTTCTATAGTTTATTGGAAAAATATGTGTAACCATGTGCAAGTCAAATTTTTAAAACTAGATGAGTGTTGTTTTGTTATTATTTTGTGGGAGAATTTTGGATTGTGCTATGAAGATATACTATGGTTAGTCATTGAAAACAAATTACAGGAAGTATGTGGTAACTTTTATTGCATTAGTTACACGAGAGGTAGATCATACCTACGGATGAGGTGTACTGACGTGCGAGTGATAATTTCAGTTAGTTCTGAGGGCTAACGCTAGGGTTGCGCCACGTAACTTTGACGGTTGTAGTTCATTTACTACCTGAACTACTTGAGCGAGTCTTTTACTCCACATATAGTGATCTGAGCGCTCACTTCTTCCGTGGCTCAGTTTATTGCATTAGCTGATTTATTGCTCTTTTATATAGGGATTTTTGGAAAAATTAAAGCTTTATAAATGGTTAATTTATTTATTTTCAAGTACTTACTGTAGAGTTATGTTTGATGTTTTCTACTAGTAGTTGTTTCGGATTTCAAATAAACATTCTTTCTTCACCTCTTTATGGTGTAAAGTTTTTGACACAGTAGGTAACAGGGTAGAAATTTGTTTAGATTCGATTAGATGTAAAAGATTTATATTATTTCCTATGTCTAGGTTGTGCTTTGTCCGATGAAAATCCGTATATGGAACTTTTCACACATACCTTTTGATTATTAATTACTTACAACATTAATAATTAAATAATGCAATTAGCACATTATTCTTAAATTAAGTAAATATTTTAAAGGTCTAAAATTAGTACTTGTACTTTATTACAAATACATTAATACTTGTTCAAACTGAATTAACCACACAAACCGAAAGAAATTGACTCAATCAACTGCATATTCATTACTTAAGGACGTGTGTTGGACAATGAGTGCATTATTTAAATTATCTATGCAGCAAGCGACTAGTAAGTGAAGCGGCAAAAAGAATTCATCCAAGCCGACTCAACGATAAAAGTCATTACTTTTATTTGGCTTTAACTCAACATAATATTTCCCCAGACAAACTGTCAACTCTACGTCTTCTTCTTCCTCTTTCCGCTACTATCCCCTGTAACAAAGTGATATCACCTAGTGTAGGTGTTCAGAAAATACCAGGTTGGATTTCATTCGTAATATTCCAATTAAATTATGCGAACGGATGGTTCATTTTTACTTTTATATTATTTTTCTAAGTTGTTTATAAATTGTTAATTTAATTTAACTTCGCATTTTAAATATCTGTATTTAAAAAGTTATTTTTTGTATAGTTAAACAAATCATTTGGGATATATGTTTTTCCCTGTTCTAGAATAATATTTATTAATGTATTGAACACCGTATTTACATCATGGTGTATTTAACTTTTTGTGGTACACACGAGTAAAATAATAATACTATTTTGATTCTTCTGGAACCGAAATTAATTTTAAATGTTTCAAAAACGAGCATACTTAATTTCAATCCGGTTGTCTTACAAAATAGAAATTGGATGTCGATTTAGAATTTTTTTGCATAGCTAACAGAATAGCTTTTGTTATTTATTTTAATTATGTATTTTTGCAGTAAGACCTAAAAGGGTTCATCTGTTAACCTCGTACATTATTTGTACTTTTAGAAAATAATAATAATTGTGAACGATAGTCACAAGAATATATATTTATGAAAAAATCAAGAAGCTCAGATAAATATCATGTCTATCAATAGACACTGATTAAATATCGCAAGACAGTTTTGACTTGTAGAGACTGATGAGACTTAAACTACAGGAGACATCTATCTATCCATCATCTTTTTTTAAATTATTCAAGACTTTATACTCGTTTTGCCTCCGGTCATGTTCCAGCAATTTTAAAAATTAGAGCTTGAGACCTAACGATGATTTAACACCATACAAATATTTAACACGATTTGTAACATCCATTTATAACAGATTTCCTTGTAAGCGTCATAATACGAGTACATAAGGCACTTATTTGGACTTCTGCTAGTATCAGAGAATTAATAAAATGCTCTGATACTAATAGATATAAAATATATATTGAATATATAATAATACTAATTGATAGCTTCAAACATAATGAGTTTTGTTTGTTTAGAGATTATTTTTATTATTTATCATTGATTAAATGTAAGTAATTATGAATAGTACAGAAACTTTTTGTTCTCACAGGAAGATTGAAAGTTTGAATGACATTGTAAACGTGAATTTGAGAGCTTTACTTGTTTGGTTGTGTCAATCATCCTCACCACAATCAGAATTATACCTGTATAAAATTATCAATATTAAGGAATTAATTGTTTCTTTATTAATGACAGTTTTTAATTACACTCACCGTATACATATTTTAGTAATTCCATGAGGAATGTTATGCATTTGATTTGTAATTTCGGCCAATTTCACATCAGGGATTTTACGAGGGATAATTTTGAAGATAAAGATATGAATTTTGTACACTACTTACATAAAATATGGTTGAAAGTAACATCTCATTTATATAAAAATTATGCAAGTTTTTTAACAATGTTTTATTTAATTTACAGTGTATTTTCAAGGGTATTATTCATGAAAATACATGTTATTCCCTTAAATTAAAAGTCCATTTTCACACAGGCTTGTTAAAAAATTTTCCAAACTAAATAATTAAATGCATATTACTCCTCATTGAGTGATGACATTTAGTTTTGTTGCCTTCAAGAAATTTATTTGAAAGTCTTATACTATCAAATTTTAAAACGTTAACCCTACCTCAAACTAATCACATTGTTTTAACACTCGCGCGTAAAGCCAAACTATATAAAACAATATAAACTTTTCAAGAAAAACAACACTTTTTAAATACGTACAATAATAATAGATGAAAGATTGAAACTGTACTTTAAAGCAATGTTATATTTAATTTACAAAATATCTTCAGAGGCATTCATCATTAAAATATATGTTATTCCTTTAAGATAAAATTACATTTTCCTATATTCTCGTAACAAAGTTTCCTAAAATAAGTACTTAAATGCCCATTCCTTCTTGAAGATTGATAAAACTTAGTTCTGTTATTTTTAAGAACTATACAGTATTATAACTGTGGGAATAAATGCCCATTCCTTCTTGAAGATTAATAAAACTTAGTTCTGTTATTTTTAAGAACTATATTATAACTGTGGAAGGTCCTATAACTCTCAAATTAGAAAAGGTTAACCCAACCTAAAATTAATCATATTGTTATACGATTGCTCTTGAAGCCAAACTTAATAAAAATATGAAGTTTTCAAGAAAAACAAAATAGTTTTGAACACTTTTGTTACTTCACTTGCGGATCTGACTTTGTCCTTAAATGTATTTCTCCGTAAGCAGGAAACCACTCTAGGCTTCGCAGAATGCATGACTTTGGTTTTGCTGGAATTGGAATCGAATTGTTCTGTGAATACAACAGATGCTTGGGTCTTGGTATTGCGTGTTTACTGTACTCGCGTTCTGACATGAAACGTTTCAATCCCCAGCTCTGTGTTACTCTGATTAGTATGCTTAAGCAGTATTTCTGGAAGATTAATGTACATACTTCCAGAACACTCTCTTAAAATTTGTGACACTGTAGTTCATCCACAACAAGTATTACCCGAAAATAATTATTTTGTTAGTTTGACTGATATTTTAAAACCAGACAGTGAACATTTCTTCATTTAAACATTTAAATTTAAATTATACCACGGTTTTCTGTACAGTATTGTACATTTATTTACTGATAGTAAGCTTCCTGATTTCTTTTTCGATCAGGAATAAAACAGCTGTTGGTTGTAAGAGATGCATATTTCTAGTAATGTCATTAACACGTTGCTTCATAAAAAGTAGTACCAATGTTAATTGTGAATAAATGTTATTCATACTTTTTATTTTTTAGAAAATTTCCAAATCGTTGAATGCATAAATACTTCGCCCAACCTAATACGCCCTAATACGTAAAATATATCATCATAAAATTTGTTCTGTCAACATCAACATTTTCTTACACATTTAAATCTGCGAAATATATTATTTTTCATTTTCTATATAAAATCTGTTGCCTGAAGATGACTCTCTGCAACAATGCTGAAATATTTATAGAACGTAACTGTAATGGCAAGGCAGTTTCGGCGCTGTATACTAAAAATCCACTAAAAAAATTATGAGCACTTCTGGTTCGAGTGAATTTTCCACCAATGTTGAGTTTGACTTGTTACCATAATCAAGAAAATATGTTAAAAAGTGTATTTTTTACCATTGTAATTTACTCTGATCTTCGTATTATTTGTTCCATAGTTGGTTTTGTCTTGTTTCCTAATCAAGAGGTTATGTATCACAGATCAGAGAAGCCCACTTCTCCCAAACGATCACTATGATGGGTTTTAAATATGGGTCTTAAAATTTATATTTAAAGTTAAAAAGTAATATTCTCTTACGTTTATAGTACTTAATATTTGCAAAGCATGTACATTTAAAAGTACATTATCAATGATACTATTTACGCGTTTTTTCCGTTATAAACTTTAAAATATTTTAGAACATTTAGAGCTGGAATTAGTACATTAGTTCAAAAGCACAGTCCAACAAACTGTCATCCAGCATAATTCTTGCTGACTCCTTCAAAGGGAGTCATCGGAGTCAAATTCTGACATCTTATGTAGTAGCTAATTAAATAGTAGATAAATGAGTTAATTATGTGGTTTTGCTCTCATAAATCAATGTTTATACAGAACATTTGATAATATTTTTACAGACTTTTAATTAATATTTCACAAAGTATTTTTGGCTGCTTTAGAGACCAGTGAGACGTAGCCCGGACGGATTTTCGATATGAGAATAAGCCTGTAATCAAATTATGGACCTTAAGAATGCCCATATAAAATTTCACTTCAATAGGTTGTATAGTTTACACGTGAAAGCAAAAGAAAATCAGGCAATTTCGCCTTTATAATTTAGTACAATGTACATTAATACGTATTTTACAGTAAAACCATCATCAGAATTACAATTTAAAAAATTAATGGAATAAATGAAACGTTTTAATTTTTTATGTACGCATTTTTAACAATATTTTCTAATTATTGTGTTTGTAATTATTTGTGGGTCTACGGTAGAAATCATTTTGAAGGAAAATTAAAATTTGGCGTGTGAAAATTTAAATTTTGTTTCAAAACGACTAATGGGTTGTCTAGTATAAGATAATTAACCATTTATTGCGCTGATTAAATTGGACCTTGTGTGAGGAATTTCAAAAACCGGTGTACTCCAGCGTTGTGAATGCTCTTCAGAGCTCTCATTTCCTGCTAGCCGTGCCATCTGCAGAGAGCAGGACGTCATATCCTGCCTCTGATTTGTCACGCCTGTCATATCCGCCACTTGCAGAAAACAAACAACATCCCAAATTTCTTATTATGCTTTAAATCCGCACATTCGTTCACTGTACGGTTGCAGTTCTTGTATGTGGTGACTTTTCTGTGAATATTGAAGCGATCCACGATGTCCACGATGGATTTTTAAAAGGAAACCGGTGTTACTATTAGTCATCGAGATTACAAAAAAAAAAATTAAAAAATACAACAAAAGTGGATGGAAGCCGTTATCATTCTTATCCCTTGCTGTATATATCAAAACGTACTATTTCACAATACCGAAATGGCTACCAAAATTATGTTTCCCATTTAAATAACCTTCAATGGTTTTAGTACAGAAACTGAGAGCCAACTCACAATGTACAAACACAGAACCAGCTTTTTCTGAAATTTAGAGATAAGAACCGATTATAAATCTCACCAGTGTTGTTTGATGTCAAAATATGGGGTTGACAAAAGGTTTAAAAATATAAAATGATAATTTCTTTCTCAACACTAACCCGATACACCAACCGTAACGTATATAAACGTTAAATCAGCGTCAGTGAACCATATACAGCCATTGAAGTGATTATTGTAGATCTTTTTATCTAGTTATATGACTGTGATACAACTATTTAATTATAAATGTACAAGTAACGTAGCTATGGTGGAGAGGGTTGATTCAAAGTTGATTAGTGAGGTTAGCTTCAGTTCACCTACCTATTAGTGCATTGTTTGGACCTGACGCTGTCACAGACTTGACTCCTAGAATCTGGAGTCATGTTCGTCTGAAGATATTCAAAAATGTCGGCCAGGAATCGTGCACCTGACAATGAGCATACCTCTTCACCTAGATTACATCATATTTTGTCATCTAGGCGTCTCTGGTGTCAAAACTATGTAACGAGTTTCTTCGACGTCCAGCATTCTTATTATTTGAATGTCTGACGGTCGATTTTAAGTGCATATAGGGAAAATACAACGTGAAAAATTTGATACGCTCCACTAAAACTAACGTGACGTCTACTTCTTTCTTAGAAAACATTCTCTATCGATTATAAGAAAGGTTGTGGGCATATACACCGGAAATTAGCTCTCGGCTCGTAGATTGCTACTACTTTTTTTGGTAATACTGTTTATTCTATAAATATAAAGTTAAATACTGGAAAGTTAAGTCATTCCACTTAAGTACTATGTGTACGTTCTTTATAAATAAACTCAAGCAGTGCGAGGGTGAGACATATGTAAGAGATAAATAAATCACGCTGCTACCTGTAGTTTGTTACTAGTATCAATGACTTGTGTGAGCAGGTTTGTATTGTGAAGATTATGCAATATATTACATAAATGACCTCTTGTAAAGTTAACTTGTAATACTTTTCATTGACAAACCACTCAAGGATCATGCGGTTGTATCTACATCTGTTTAATTTTAAAAATCTGTAAGATGATCTTCAAAATATAAAATCTATATGATAACAAACATAGTCTTGAATTGCAGTGAAGAAAACTTACGAAACGAAGCAAGATATTTGATTCAAAGCATCAATTATAAACTCTTGAATGTGTTAGAAGTGTATCCATAATGCTCATTCAAAGTCATAGTGTATAGATAAATTCATTCCATTTAACCCAACTGTTACAAAAACCAGTTATAAGTTTTCAATAGCTTAATAAATTGCATCTTGTTCAGAAACGAACACATTCAACTACCAAAAATCATCAGTTGCGATTGGATTAGGTTTGCATCAACTCTGATGATTGGCCCATCGACAATCAAAGCAGCAAAACCAACATGACACACAAACAACGGTAATTGCATTCTATGGCTTCAATGTTCTCACTGTTCTCCGTTCTAAACATTAGAAACATTCTTTACGCAAAAAAAGTTTAATTAAATTCCATAATTATTCATGAGTTATACAACAATGATAAATATAATTACAGTTTGAAAGATTGATATTTTACCCACTAAACAAGGGCGATAAGTGTATTTCATTATCTATTTATGTTTACCCTTATGATTGATATAAAGCTGATGTTTTACCGTTATAAGTAATGTACCATCATAGCAATACTAATATATAATAACTTATTCTTATTGAATAAATTGCTTTGTCATAAATTATGGTTGAAATAAGCATTATTTAAATATCATAATGACAGAATTGATGCTTAAAGTGCAATTAATCTATTTGCTGAGGGCTATCAAAATATGGAAGGCTGAAAAACTCCCATTTCTGTCTGTCTTCATACTAAACAATAGACTTCAAATTTTGCGTAAAACTTCATTTATATACAGGTGACACTAAATTCGATGATGATGGTTCATGGTACTGTAGAACTTTTTATTGGTTTTATTGGATATTTTTTAATTGGTCTTATGGGTAACTATGAGTGCAACGAGAAAATAGTAGAAAAAATAAATTTTTAAACAAAGTGGCAATTTTATCCAGATTTTGATATATGAAATCTCATGTTTTTATTCATAGAGTGAAATAACACGTAACAGAGTGAAAGTTGATTTCTGAGTACTTTTGCGTTGTAGTACCCTACCTAAGCTCTCACGGATTTTTTATTATTTGAACGCTGCTGTAATACCTAACAAAATTAATAAAAATGTATATTTATCATGTGGCAAAGTATTTCAAGAATACTTTTTTGTATGCTTTAAATTCTGTATGAAATTTCATTTCTACAAAACAAGAATGAGTTCTGGGTGCATCTCCAATCATGGAATTCGGCTGAACATTATTGAAGCCTATCACTCAGTAGGGTAACACAACTTCTGTTTTGTCTGACAAAAGGATGTAGAATTTTCTTTTTTGTATGATTCTTTTCTGTCAGTCTATTTGCTGCAGGACATCGCGAAAATGAAACGAGATATAGATGTGAAATTTCGCATACAATCTCGGCAAGCTTGTTACGCGACACGTGGGTGTAGCATGCTCCTACCTTGTTAAAATTGTAGGAGATAGAAATTATTGTGCATTTCACGGGAGTAGAATCCGTTGTCACCATTGAGAGGATTGTTGTGCTCATCTCCGCGTTTTGCGGTAAAAACTCTCCTCTCAATTTTATAAATAATGTTTTCCTCAGTTTATTACTCAAGCAACTATCGCTCTGAAAATTGAACGAATATTCTTATCCTTTCTGAGTACAGGCTTCACTGAGGTTGAATACAAAACATCCAGTCTATAGCTCACTTCACTCTCGGGATATCCTACGGAAAGATACAGATATTCTTATCCTTTCTGAGTACAGGCTTCACTGAGGTTGTGTGCAAAACGTCCAGTCTATAGCTCACTTCATTCTCGGGATATCCTACGGAAAGATACAGATATTTTTATCCTTTCTGAGTACAGGCTTCACTGAGGTTGTGTGCAAAACGTCTCTAGTCTATAGCTCACTTCATTCTCGGGATATCCTACGGAAAGATACAGATATTCTTATCCTTTCTGAGTACAGGCTTCACTGAGGTTGTGTGCAAAAACGTCTAGTCTATAGCTCACTTCATTCTCGGGATATCCTACGGAAAGATACAGATATTCTTATCCTTTCTGAGTACAGGCTTCACTGAGGTTGTGTGCAAAACGTCCAGTCTATAGCTCACTTCATTCTCGGGATATCCTACGGAAAGATACAGATATTCTTATCCTTTCTGAGTACAGGCTTCACTGAGGTTGTGTGCAAAACGTCCAGTCTATAGCTCACTTCATTCTCGGGATATCCTACGGAAAGATACAGATATTCTTATCCTTTCTGAGTACAGGCTTCACTGAGGTTGAATGCAAAACGTCCAGTCTATAGCTCACTTCATTCTCGGGATATCCTACGGAAAGATACAGATATTCTTATCCTTTCTGAGTTCAGGCTTCACTGAGGTTGAATGCAAAACGTCCAGTCTATAGCTCACTTCATGCTCGGGATATCCTACGGAAAAATACAGATATTCTTAAATCCTTCCATTAGACAAAAGAGACATAAAAACCTCTCCTTTGTTTATAGGGGTGTATTTGTCCTGTCTACTGAGAGATAACCTTATATCACGCTCAGCCGAATCCCAAGGCTGAACCATCAAACCATCATAGTAGAACTCATTCTTGCCTATGCATAAATGGAGTTTCATGCAAAATTTAAAGTCTAAATATGAAACCTTTCTTGAGATACCTTATGGTTTTTTTTAGGTTATGTGCGTTACTAAGTCACAAACTTCATACGAACAAAGCTGAAACTACATATGACTGTATTCAATTTGTTCCCGCAGGTAAACCCAACCAGTTTTATATTCCTTGTAAACGTCATTTAAAATGCTTTTATAAATAAATATTCTATTTTAAAACGTTACTGTAGTAGGTAAATTATTTTATAAATGTAACGATGAATATTTATTTTATTTTAAAGTGAATTTGTTCTCGACTACACTCATTATTAGGTTATTTTACTTTCCTTCCGTTATTTCAGTAAAATGTAGACACACGTCATATTCCTATCTCGCTGATAACGATACAGTTGGATCAGGACTAACGAGTGTCAGCCCCTGAAGTTTACTCACTAACGAGTCCTTATCGTTGTCTAATCTTGTTATTGAGCCTCATCTCACTCCATACACTCCTGTCACAGATTGAGGCAATAACGATAAAGACTGTAGGTTAGTTTAGTTACTTTGAAAAAGTAAATTCGATTAATATTAGTTTTCTAGTGATTGGGTTTTGTACATATTTAGACTATGTTATATTTATATTAATGACGCCTAACTTTAGGCCAGAAATGTTTTAGACTTCAAGCACAACAATTAGAACAGTATCCACCCAATTGTTGGGATATCCATAAGTCAGTAAGACTAGGAGTATTGATTTCATCAAACTGGATAACAACCAACCACAAACAAATATTTAATTTATTTATAAACCATATTTGACTATCCGTCATTTTTAATACGATGCACATTATATTCATTATTAAATATACCTTCATATCACTTTTTAACGTAAAATACTTTTTTTAGAGTGGAATGAGGGGTTTTAGTAAATGTTATGTTTCATTACACTAACATAAATTTTATCGCCTAGTTTTCATTTGTTTTTCTCATTGTTAGGATCACGCATTAATAAGTAGAATTGACTGTCCCCGCGATAACTAAAGATGGGTTAGTTTTTAGATTTTTAATAAATATTATTAAATGTCGTTTGCAATATAATTTTGTAAATTGTTTTACTGCAATAAAGAATTATTATTATTATTATTATTATTATCATTGACCATAAAACATTGGCTTTTAATGTTACATGGTAGGAGTACGCTAGACCATGTGTCACGTAGCAGGCTTAACCAAGTTCTTTGCTACGTCGTTATTTGAAAGACATCCAGATAGGACATGATTCATCTCATTGTCCTAAAAAGCTGGAAGAAAGTACTGAAAGTTACTAGTAATCATGCCCGAACTACCCCCTCCTCCCCACCCCCTAATATTGACGACATACAGGTCAGATGAGGAACATCGATCTTGCCATTATTGAATTAGATATCCAAATATCCAGCCCTCAGTTTAATTCATTCTCGATATATCCCTCACAGTGAAACATATCCTATGAAGGAATATAAACCAACATTGAACTCGAGCTTTTATATTTAGAAATGAAGTTTCGTTAAAATTTTAAACCTACAGCTCGTTTCTATCTCGAGATATTCTCCTGAGTAATATACTTTCTTAAAACTCCAAACCCCACTTAATGATCATCATTAAACTTGAATTTGTCCATGTAGAAGTTAATATTGTACAATGCTTTGTTAATGGCCCTATTCTTTCTCAATATATCCCGCGGAAGGCAGACATAGAGATATACAAACATAAAAAGAAGTTTGAGATACACTAAGTGGTTCCAAAATAAATGTGAACACCCAACTCATTAGCCTTTTTCTTTCTTGATATATGCTGCGAAAAGATAGGCTTCGCTATGGCTCAGCCAAATATCACAAAATTATACGTATCATCATCGGACTCGATGTTTATATAGAATAGTAAGATGGCGCAAAATTTAATGACTGGATTAGTTTTAACGAACAGACAGACAGACATGAATGGACTATTTCTAGCCCCTCGAGTGACAGGCTTCGCTAACGCTAAGCCAATAACTAGTGAGAAAAGATTGTTTAATGTGTCGTTATAATATAATATGGTATTATAATGTTATATTAAACTACTCTAGCCTACGCACAGGCTGATTGCCCATGTAGGCTGATTTTCATTGTAGACTATATGCTAATCTGTAATATATAGTTTAATAACTCTTACTTAAATTATATAAATAATATTTATCCAACTACTCTACTTAAAATTAAACAATTTTATTTTATAGCCGCTTAGTAAGTATAGTAAAGGGGTAATTTACAATTTATCCACTGTAAATAAATTTAATATCTTGGTATACATGTTTTTGGAAATAAATAATTTTTTATATTCTAAAAAATATGTATCGTCTTTCAATTGATGTTTTTGGTTTTTTTACCACAGTCAGTGGCATTTTTAAATACGCAACAATATTTTATATGCCCTTCCCGTTATATTATAATAAAATTAATTTTTTAACCTTTGTACGAGATGAATAATTTGTGGCTCCAGTGTGAATGCCCTGTGAAAGTCGAAATGAAACTAAATGTAAAGGATCAGCCTCTCTTTTTGTTCCGAATGGTGCGGTGGTACAGGCCTATAACGAGATTACCCTGGGGGATTACTGGCTGCAGAACATTGCAGGATTGCTACCGTGGGTCATCACAGTGCTTACAGGGATAATTGTAGCCTGTTACGTGCTCCATCAATCGGCCTGTTCACGCATGATCACCTGATGGCTCTCCATTCATGAATAACTCTGAATGACATCACTAGATTTTTTTGGAGATACGTGTACAAGGGTTTACCACCCTTTCACACCCAAACAGGACCTGTTCATTATTTCAACCAATCTGTTAATAAAAGTAATTTAATTCGATGTCGTTGTTAAGAAACAAAAATATATTCATTTGTTGAAAAAGTTGAAAAAAAAACATTCCATTTTTTATTTCATTCTGAAGAAAAATTATGAAATATAAATTATTTTATTCATTACTAATTAATTAAGTAAATGTAACATTTTATTAGTTTCCTTTATTTAAATTTACAATTTACATACCCACAAAAACAAAATAATGCTTTGAACTGAGGTTATCTCACAATAAATATTTTTCAAAATTCGATTCACA
Source organism: Homalodisca vitripennis (assembly GCF_021130785.1). Taxonomy (NCBI): domain Eukaryota; kingdom Metazoa; phylum Arthropoda; class Insecta; order Hemiptera; family Cicadellidae; genus Homalodisca; species Homalodisca vitripennis. The sequence continues at coordinate 132,570,026 of NC_060210.1, read as the reverse complement.
AGCCTATTTGCTATAGAGAATTCTAAACATTTTTCTTGAATTTCGCTCATTCTATAAGTATGTTAACAACTTTTGGGACAGAATTTACCTCATAAAAAGTGAATGTTAACATGTAAATGTCTGTATTAGTTAAAATACCCTTTTATATTTACATTATTTAGTGAATTTTGTGATAGTCCATATTCAATTTTATTACAAAAATAAACTCAGGTAATCATTTTTTGAAGTCTTATTAATTAAACGACGGTAAATACAATGGTACTGATGTGATATTACTATTTTTAGGGTTGTAATGAATTAAAGTAGGTAATAACAATAATCTAAGAGTCAATATAATTTATTTACTGAATATTTATTCATCAACAGCTGTCAATACCTCTCTTCACTGTAACGTTGTAACTGTACGCGCGTGGTTTCATCAAATATTGACACCTGTCCAATTGCACGGATGTTAATTACCTATCAAATAACCAGTTTATAAAAGTCTAGCTAATAAAAATAACGCATTTTGGACATTTTTTTAATATGTTTCATTAGAATGCCGGTTGATGAATATATATATATACATAATCTTTGTTCAACAGTACCATATTTTATGGAATTTTGAAATTTGTAAATATGTCTCCAAATCTTTTATGCAGACAGTTCCTTCGACAGACTTTAATCCTGATTTCCATTATTTAAATGTTTCTCATTATTGGTTTCTTCCTCTCGATGTCGTATTCAAACTCAAGCCCTGACAACAGTTTTTACGTATCTCAGGATCTTTATGCGGATACGTTGGCATTTCAATCTGTGTGGTGACTCTTTGATATAACCCCTTTATGCGGATCTCAAAATGCTAGATGATAATACACTGATTTCAAGTACCCAAATCGTTGAACCAAATCATTCTTTGGCATTACTATTAAGGATCCTAAAAATCTTGGCTCCTGTATGCTCCACGTATATTTACTAATCTCTCTGGTTACTGGTTACAGAACAAGACAACAAGTCTCTTTGGCCATAAGCAGGACCTGTTAATGTTAATTTCTTAATTTGTAGAATCATTATGCGTAATTTCCTTAATGCATAATGCTTAGATCACATTAGTTTAGGTATGTCTTAGATTGTCGCATTCATGCAATGATTTAGAGCAGAGTTTCCCAAAGTGTGCGCCGCGGCGCCGCGGGGCGCCGCCAGCTAGTGCTAGGTGCGCCGCCGTTGTTTATCAAAGAAAAACAACTAGGCAAGGTCAGACAACAGAGCTTTGCATCTCGGTACGTCATTCTGTTCTTGGAACTCGTTGCTAGGCAACGGAACTACCTTCGTGTAATTTTCGGAAATCGTCGTTTTACGTTCCCGGCGGACAGTCTGCTACTACTACTTGCAGTCTAGCTTCTGTTGAGGTTATGTTTTTTAGATTTAAGTTGCGAGTTTATGTTTACACAGTGTGACAGTCGCACAAGTGAAGTAAATAATCAAAGTAGTGAAGTTGTAGTTTTGTTCAATTTATTTATTTAGTGTTGGTTTATTATATTGTTCTTTAAAATGAAAAGATTCTTATCTTCAAATAAAACTGAACAAGGAAGTAAAACAAAGTAGTGATTCCGCGTCAACTTCTGCAAAGAGCGATGCCGAGGCAGCTGAGGGAAGCCGTAAACCAAAATACAGAAAATATGACGATAAGTATTTAGATTTTGGTTTTTTCTTGTATTAAAATTAATAATGAAGAGCGCCCGCAATGTGTTGTTTGCATGAAGGTTTTATCAGTCGAATCTATGCTGCCTAGTAAACTAAAACGGCATTTAGAAACTGTCCACTCAAATTTTATAGGGAAACCAAGAGAGTTCTTTATAAGAAAGGAAACTGAGGCAGTAAAACAAAAGTCTTCTTTTTCTAAATATTCCAAAGCTAAACAGCGATGCACTTTTAGCTTCATTCAAAGTGGCATATCACATTGAAAAATGCAAAAAGCCTCACACAATTGCGGAAGAGCTTATTTTACCAGCTGCCATTGACATGGCTAAGATAATGATTGGCGAGGATGCAGGGAAGCTGCTTCTTAAAATTCCTCTGTCAAACAATACAATAGGCAGGAGGATTGATGACATATCTGAGGACATTAAAAACCAGCTTATAAATAGTTTGAGAGGTAAAGAGTTCGGAATTCAATTAGACGAGGCTACTGACAGGTCACAATGACGCTAATTTAATTTGCTACGTTAGGTATGTGAATGAAAACCAGTTGATAGAAGTTTTGTAAGGAAATTGAAGGAGGCACCTCTGGTAAAGAGTTGCTTGATATTGTTAACAATTTTATGGCGGAGAATGATATTAACTGGGAAGACTGTGTTGGGGAGTGTACTGATGGAGGCGGTCAATGTCAGGCCACTACCAAGGACTGCAATCTCGCATTCGGGAAAAAGCCCCAAACGCTGTTTGGACACACTGTATTATACACCGAGAAGCACTGGCAGCAGCAAAGTTCAGTTCAGAGTTAAGTGCAGTTATAAAAACCGTGATCCAAGTAATAAATTTTATCAAAACAAGACCAATAAAAGCCCGGTTTTTTTCTAAACTATGTGATGACACAGGCGCTCAACACTCGTCGCTTTTGTTACTATAGCAGTGCTCGATGGCTATCTCTGGGCAATTCTCTGCTAAGATTGTTTGAACTGAGGCAAGAAATTCACATTTTTCTGAGTGAAGACAATAATGCTCTTGCTGATATGTTTATTGATGAAAGTTTTCTCCTTAAAACTGGCGTTCCTGACAGATATTTTTGAACGTTTGAACATTCTTAATAAGTCTTTGCAGGGGAACAATACGGATATTTTTCAATTGACCAGTAAAGTTGAAGCATTCAAGAAGAAACTTATGCTTTGGGAAAAAAGTTTGAAGAATGGAGATTGTTCGATGTTTTCAACTTTGAATCAGTTTCTTAAAGAAAAACGATCTTACTCTGAAAGAAGAAATGAAAACAATGTTGACTCAGCACTTGTCTAGAGTACAAAGTTATTTTGAAGACTACCTGCCAAAGATGAAATCAAAGCGCAGCAGTGGGTAAACGACCCTTTTCAACTGAAATACCTGAAAACTTCAGCAATGAAGAAGCAGAACAGCTAATTGACATTTTCAACGGACTTGTCTTTGAAATCAAAATTTAATTTCAGTCCCAATCCCTGTTTGAGTTTTGAAATGGTATTAAAAAACGAATTTCCGCTGTTGAGCAAAAAGGCTTTGCGTGCAGTTATTCCATTTGCAAGTTCTTACCTTTGCGAGTGTGGTTTTTCCGCAGTGATAAAATCCAAGTATAGAGCAAAGATTAACATTGAAAAGGAAATTCGGGTTGCTATATCAAAATTTACACCCCAGGTACAATGAGCTTATAAAAAGACAAACAAGCGCATCCGTCCCATTAAAACAGAAACTTATGGACTTTGTTTTTTATGTATAATATTTTTCAAGTTAGCATTTCATTTCTAATATAGAATTTTCTTATAAAGGGAGTCGTGTTTTTCTTATGGTTGTTTTAAGTTATTATTATTACATTTTTTGCAATAAATCAAGTACAATCCGACTTTTGTGTGTTTAATGATGTTTTTCACCGTTGTAAGAAACAAGGTAAACCTGGTGTGTTGTTAAAAAAGTAATAACAATCTTATTAACAATGCTACGTAAAGTATAATAACAAATAACTATTAAATTTTTATACTAAAAATTTTATTATTGTAATGTAAGTGCAATGCAAAACGGATAAATTATACTAGGTGCGCCGCAAAGCCATGTCTGTACTCAATGGAACCGTGGGGCCAAAAAAGTTTGGGAACCTCTGATTTAGAGTGTTAATTTTTTTAGGATGCTGGATTTATTAACATCCCTGCAATAATACGAGCTCCTTTGCTGGGTTTCCCATAGTCTAGTGATTACCTCACAACGCTCACGTAAAGTAATGTCCTTAAAACCATATGAATGTTGCGCTTATCAAATAATAGAATAGAACTAAAAGGTTACTGCACAGATTGACATTCATCAAAAGATGGACGGACTGTGCTTACATCTCTTGACCGCAAAATCAGTTAAGTTCTTCCTTGGAGCAAGCTAAACCTATGTCCTTCATAGTCTCTAGAACCTTTATATCAAATATTTACCACACAGATTGACATGCCGACTGATCGACATACGGATAGACTACCCTTTGACCTCTAGACGCCAAAATCAGTTGAGTTCTTCCTTGGAGCAAGCTGAACCTATGTCCTTCATAGTCTCTAGAAACTTTATATCAAATAGTTACCACACAGATTGACATGCCGACTGATCGACATACCGATAGACTACCATTTGACCTCTAGACGCCAAAATCAGTTGAATTCTTCCTTGAAGCAAGAGGAACGTATATCCTTCCTTGTCTCTAGGACCTGTATATCTAAGAGTTACCACACAGATTGACATGCCGACTGATCGACATACGGATAGACTACCCTTTGACCTCTAGACTCCAAAATCAGTTGAATTCTTCCTTGAAGCAAGAGGAACGTATATCCTTCCTTGTCTCTAGGACCTGTATATCAAAGAGTTACCACACAGATTGACATGCCGACTGATCGACATACGGATAGACTACCCTTTGACCTCTAGACTCCAAAATCAGTTGTATTCTTCCTTGGAGCAAGAGGAACGTATATCCTTCCTTGTCTCTAGGACCTTTATATCCTAGAGTTACCACACAGATTGACATGCCGACTGATCGACATACGGATAGACTACCCTTTGACCTCTAGACGCGAAAATCAGTTGAATTCTTCCTTTGGATGCAAGAGGAACGTATGTACTTCCTAGTCTCTAGGACCTTTATATCAAAGAGTTACCACAGGAACCTTTCTACCAAGTAATTAACTCACAGACGGTCAGGCGTACCGTCGGACAGACGACTACACGATTTCAAGAAGGGCATGTAGGGTCCGTAATAGCACGGATGTAGTTCACTAACGATAATCGTAACGATGGTCGTATCGCACCAAGACTGCAGCCCGGACAGTCGCAGTGACGCACCAGTGTCCATCCAATTGTCAACCGGACATCCTCGTTAGCCGTGCTTCTGTCCTCTTGCAGCTGCAGCTAGTTGTTCCGTCCAGACCGCCATTACAGGATTGATTTCGTTCCCTGCACAACAGGCCTTGTTTGACAGTAAAGTTGTTTTGGTTGCACGGACATATTTAATAATCATATATAATTGAGGCATCATTGCGTGAATAGGCTTACAATTCCTTATGTATTCTTGAATAACTCTGATTTGGAAACCCAATTGATCTATACAATATTGGAGGTACTTACAAGCAGGTTTTTTCTTTAATTATTATTTACAAACTTTGTATTATTTGTGGACAACTGTTTATTTATAAATATCTTCCAAGTTGCAATTACTTATTATAATTGTTCCTACAACGTGCATATACAAACACAGAATGTCATAACTAATGCCAGATACAACGCAGTATCGATAGACCCGAAATTGAAAGTCATAACTTCCATTACCGGATATTAGTGGAACTTGATTAATGATAGCTCGTAACATTATTTTTCATGTTTATTAAGTGTGGAAAATTTAAGGTTGTGCCCATGATAAGATCGCGAATGTTATGAGACTGACTGGTAGTGGTGGTTGTGTGTACTGATGAAGCTTCTAATGAAACTGACTGATACTTTGGTGCCATTTGACCTTTTGATCCCAAATAATTCAAATAACTTTCTGTCTCTAGAACTTTTCAACCTACAGAAGAACAGACATACGGACTGACAGGCTAACAACGACACAATTTTAAGAAGGATCTATCGGCCATGAATGTTATTTGAAATATAAAATAGACTCTGAAAGAGTATGGTGCATGCCAGCCAGCCAGTTTTAATTATTTACACCATTCTCAATAGTTGTGGGTAGTTTTCATAACAATCTACCGATTTCAGTCGGCCAAATGATAGAATTTCCGGGAGATGCTTTGGATTTTCTCCGATCATGACTTCAAAATCACCACAATCTGAATATAGATTTGTGTGCGTGCGTGCTTTCTTACGTGCGTATGTATGTGCTTATATACCATAAGACGAGCTTGTGAACACGATAAGTGCTTAACTTTTTATAAAAGCAATAATTGCACATATCTTGGAATAGTTCGTCAATCAGTCTAAACAAATGCAATGTTTCAAGATGGCGGCCATTTATATTCGAGCAGAAGTTTTTAACTTAAATAATTCCTACCATTAAACTCGATACTTTTTACGTATACTACGTAATTATAAACAACTTTTAATCTTTTACTTTTTTCGATATCTCTTACGGTTTAAAGATGGAGGATATTCGCAGTTTGGAAAACAAATGGTTGCACATAAGTTGTTATGCATTATAACGCAAAGAACAATGGGTCTTCAGTTTGAGGTTTCTACTTTGAGTGTCATTTACCTTTCTTCTGACTGAGTCGGAAGGGTTATTTAATTTGTGTTGACTAAGCATTCGTCTATAAGTATTACTTGTACTGTATATTCTTAAACCATAATTACCTAAAGCAGATAATAACATTAAGTTGATGTTGTTTGATGTAGAATTAATGATTCAAACCAAGCCGATTACGTCAGTGACTCGCCGCTGTAAGCCAGTATAACTTTCCTAAGACGATGCGAAGTGACGTCACTTCTAATTAGCGCAGAAGCAATGTTTAGCTGCTGCACGGCGTAATCTATATAACAGTCAAGGGTGGAAAGGGGGTAGAGAAGGGTGGAGTACACATTTTAAACTAGAACATATACTTGAGAGTACATCTTTGTTACATTATTAGCATACAAATGTAGAAATATTTTCTCATCACCATTTCTACCACAATGTTAGAGAAATATTTGTTGATATTACTGGTATTTGCATTATTATATATTTGACGGACTTAATAGTCATAAATAATATTAGTTCAAAGTTTCATTAAAAGTGTATAACATGTAATCAAATTGCTTTAGTTCATTCACAATAAATATTTTCTATTTTTAAATATTTAGATAATTTTTTATTCAGTGTAGTACGGTGCGTGAATAAAAACGGAATAAGTTTGAATTATTACTTTTAGAAAAGAATTTGAGAACCAATAGAACTGCATAAGACTTGTATTTTTGTAATCGATCGAGGAAGTTTCCCTAAGAAAGAAATCGATTCTTAGACGTGCTAGTTTACGTAAAATGGAAAGTTATCAAGATGATCGACAATATGACACAGTATTTTTCAGAGTACCTTGATACATTTAAAACTGTCAGACACAAAATATCAGTTTTATTATTGTAAGATAACTAGGCAAATAGACTGTAAGTTGCCACTTTAAGGATGTGTACATGGATAGCTGATGCTGGTACAACATTTATTTACGTATCTGCTGGTTGGTTAGCTTTATGTGTTTCAAGCTAGGAATAATATAATCTGAGAAATAAATATCGTTTCATTTTTTTTTAATCCTGTTGATGTCTTCCCATTTCAACCATCAATGACACTATCATGATGGACGATTAATTTCTTTCTTATAAAAAGTCTTGTATCGATTTCTAAAAACGCCAAGTTGTCTGCTTGTACAGTGGAAATTGGCTTTCGGCTCTTGCATTGTTGATTTAACTACTCTTGTTTTATTACTAACCTAATCAGCTTGGTTTAATTGTTTTAGAAAATTATTGTTTAAGAATATAGGTACAAGCTAATACTTAATAGAGGAACGCTCGCTCAGTCGACAAAACATACACATCCCTCCCGGTTTAGTCGTGAAAAAGTGTAGGTGGGGTCCAGTGTACGTACTGCAAGCAGAAGGTATGTTTGACCTACTTTTTTGTTTTTTAATGTACTAACTACTTTTCACCTGATAAAGAGGATAGATTTCAATCCTCGAAACGTCGTATTATAACGATAAAAAATTTCCGTAACCTTATTATCCTTTTAAGTTTCAATGAATCGCGATAAAAACAATTGGTTTTCAGTAGTGTAAGTGTTCTGTTGACAAAAAGCCTAGTCTTATTTTACTGAGAAAATAAACCGTAAACGTGTAAACCCCGAAGCTGAGCAGATGAAGGTTGGAAAAGGCGTTAAGAGTCTTCCACCTGATTTACTTTTAATCTCAGCAACAGAGTGCGAGGCCGACCGATACCCGACGCTCCAGAGAGCATGTGTTATTGGCAACAGGCTTGGCGGTCAGACGCCAGCGGCACTTGCTGTCACGCCGGACTTCATTTACTACTACTTTTATTGTATAAGAAATTACTTCCATTACACATTATATTCTCAGTGAGGCTAAAAACACCTTGTCGAAAACTCCAGTTTTGTTTCTATCTTTATCGCTATCAGGCGAAATTAAAGATATACTATTTTTAAAGCAATGTCATTACCTAAGTGTGTTGTGCCTTTTTACCTTTAAAATATATCTAAAAATCCTATATTTTTGAGATATACAGTCGAAAAATTTTAGTGACTGTGTATATTACACATTAAAAAATGACAACGTATTCATAAGAAATATTCTGAACTTGTTTATCAATGTCACGTGTGTTAGCCCAAGTTAGGAAACCTCCCTCAAAAATAAGAAAACGGTACCATTTTGTACGATTTTTTCTTATTCGACACACTTTTTTAATTTATTAATTTCTAATTCTAATTTCGCTTCCAAAGAACTTTTAATAATTTAATATGCGAAGAACTGTTTCTTATTTAAGTATATACTTTGCTATGGACAATATTTCTTCTTATTGTTATCTTAAACGTTGTTCAATAATAAATAATTCCTAATCTTTCTTCTTCACTACGTTAATTCTTTAGATTCTCTATTTTTCAACTTTTAGTAATTTCTTAAATTGCTTAGGACGTTTTTACCCATTTTCACATTTTTCTCAGTTCAATGAAAAAACAGGTCACAGGTTGACTTGTAAAGACGATTTTCTTACGGTTTATTCCATGCATGTTAATAAATTATTTAATTCTTAATAAAAACTTATTTTATTAATATTTAAAAAATAATTATTTTCCAATTCACTATTTAAGATAGTATACCAAATGTATTTTAAACACCAAATATAAAAATTTTTTTGTATTAAACATTAAATAATTTAGAACCATCGAAATGATTTACATGGAATTTTAAAAAGTTTCCTCTTTACCCACAAGACACCTCCTTCAAAGTTTTTAGGGGAAAATGTAGTGTTTTTATCATTTTTGACATGTTTTTTAAAGAAAAATTGGGAATTTATTCAGAGATATTTATAACCAGATAGAAAGTTTCTGGATTAATATGTTTTTTAATAATACTTGCAATACTAATAATGAATGAAATTTTATATATTTATTACACTTAATGTTTTTGTATTTAAATATGCCATAGAACAGGTTTGTATGTAACTGCACATACCGGGCTTTAACGGACCTTTTAACCATCTTCCATTAACAGATTTTAACCAAAACTGTTAGGACAATTAACCCGTATAAGTCGACGGGGTCAGTATCGACTCTCTACTAGTACAACAATATGTTAACTAACTACTTGATCTGCTGAATATTCTGGGTGGTATATATGTTTTAGGGTGGTACAAAAATTCAAATTGTTGAATTTATAAACGTAAATTTCTTAGAATTTGCGTATTTGTTCATAGAATACGGATAATAATTTTTTAATCATATATAACATCTTTAAGACGCGTCTCGGACCTCAAATTTAAAAAAAAACTAATATTAACTTTTGAAGATATATTTCAAAAAATTATTTTATTTTTTAAAGTAATTAACACTGAAGTAATACTGTTGTAACATTTTGATCATAAAATAACAAGAACACTGTTTTCAACTTTTATTTATTAGAAAATAAATTGTAAATTTAGAGAAAATCTCAACAAAATCTTTAACTTTTGTTATATAAAAAAACCCTTTTACTAGTGCGTTTTAAAATAAATTATTCCCAGGTTGATAACAAATAATACATTCCATGAATATAGAACAGTATTTAGAAGATAATACATTTTAGTATTTTTTTTAAATCCAAGACATCATTTGGAAATGTTGTTTGTGATTAAACATGCATTTCGTCCCAGAGAGTAAAGTTGTCCTAATAAACCTATCCCTGTCCCCATGGCCACAAAGTTTCTCAGAAGACTCGGTCACACACATCTCTCCAAGCTTGAGTGTGACAGTGTTTCAATCAATAATACTCAGTTAAGACTTTTTCCGAAAGAAATAATAAAATGTCATATGGTATTTTTTATAGCAGACGGGAAGCTTAGCTTGCACGACGAACAGTCAGTCAAATCGATGTAGTCTGAAGTATTAAAACGAAGAAGGTGTAAGAAATGTTCTCTCAGTCTTACGCTTTAAAAAAAGAGTTATAACATTAAGAATTCTTCTATGGGCAAACTGTTTTATGTGTAATCTTTCATCTACTGACAAAGCCACCATGTTATCAGAATGAGCAAAAACAGCATTTCTCTCAATCACAGGGTCAAATATCATTAGATCTTCAATCAAAAATCTTGATGTCTGCACAACTTTAAAAATGCGTTTAGTGCCAATTTGGGCAGATGTATCTTTCTTGTAATTGAACCAAACAGTAACGTATGTTTTTGCCCTATACCGAGCAAGTGTTATTAATTCTTCAGATGGACTGGCTGTGTAGACATATAGTCGGAGGATTTGTTAAAAATGTCAACCATCGTGAATGGCTCATGGATTTGGGTATTTTAGTGCATGATCACAGCTACATTTTCCTTTCTGTATTCCTGTACAATACCCAACAAATATCTCTGGTCTTCTTTACTTAGATCGTCATAGTGATAAAATATTTCTTAGGATGTGATCGCTTCAAAACAAACTATTGATAGTTTCTCACAGTTTGTTAGTTGCTTTCCAACAACACCAGAAAATTATGAAGGGCCTGCAGTAGCACTATCCAAATGTTCCATCAAATATCTGAAAGGTATTTCGTTTCAGGGAAGTAGGCCTTCAGTAGCACTATCAAAATGTTTCATCAAATGTCTGAAAGGTATTTCGTTCCAGTGAAATAGGCCTGCAGTAGCACTATCCAAATGTTCCATAAAATGTCTGAAAGATATTTCGAATGTACCTTTACACCCTATAGCTATTACTTCATTCAAATTAGACCGTTCCATTTCATTGTGTTACGTGCTCAATATAGCATTCACCAGGGTCATGTATAGTAATAATATGTTCCTATTTAACCATTACGATACATTTTTTATCCGAAGTTTTCTTGAATTATTGTATATCTTTTCGCGCATCAAAATAAATTGCTTTCGCAGGATCATCTTCTTTAACATCCTGAAGTGCTTTCTACATTTTTCTTTCCGTATCTAATCTTATTTTTAGCAACTAGTGCAATATATCCTTCTTTAATATATCCTAAATATTAAATTACACTCGAGGCAATAGCTGATGTGGTTCTATCACAAACACCAAATCGATCGTTAACTAAAGCTGTTGCAGGTAATTTTAGCCTCATAAGTGACGACTGAGAATGACGCTATTTTTAAAATAATTTTATGTAATATTAAAAATTATTTTACTTAATCAAAACTATAGATTTGGTCTACAAAACTTTGAAATTTTCTACAAATTTACAATTTATTTGCTAATAAAAGAAATATATTTGTGGTATTTTTATAATTAACATGTTACAGTATTATTTATTGTAAGTTACGTTATAAAATCATAAAATAAATTTTAAAAGTATATATTAAAATGCCAAATTTGTACCTTGGTTGAATTTCAGGCCCAATGCGCAACCTGAAGTCGTGTAATACGATTTTTTACGCTAATCTACGTAACAATATGCCACTTTTGAGGCCCATTCTATTTTGAATTTGAAAAAAAGTTTATTTTTTCGACCCTTCCTAGCATATACGTAAGGATTAACTCATTTATTATTGTTTATACTATTATTTAGGATGAACTGCTAAAACTACCAGCTAATTGTTTTTGAATCCATGTAAAGTAAGAAAATAATAATAAAAATGTCCAAACTAAATAATTTGTATAACCAATGAGTGGCAGTTGGTTGAAATATATAAACAACTAAATTCAAAGAGCAGGTCGCCAAAACAACATACAATGAATGCAAAAAATGTCAACTGTTAAAATGGCAATGATTAACTAGTGATTTCAACTGTTAAATGTAATAATGAGCTGATTATTAATTAGAAGTTAAACATTTATAAACCGATTAGAGTGTGTTAGTGAGGGATGGCCCTCAGTAAAACATTTGTTCCTTTATTATCAGCCGAAACAACATTGGTGTGAAATTGTTCATCTACAAGTGTCCAGTATTTTACTATTTTCATAAAATCTCCTGTTTATGAGCTATTAGAATTCGAAAATATTTATGGCCGTAATTTTGCAACTTGAGAACCTGAGATGATATTTTTCCGAAACTTTCTTTTTTTAAGGTATGAATGGGATAAAACAGTTAGTTCGTTTTGAAATTTTGAAATCGAAACAGATCGACTAAACAGCAAACTAAAAAAATATGCAAGTATAATGTTTATGATATTTATTATTTATTTTTAGCTGTCAAATCATACGATGAATGTTGATACAGGAATGGATGTCCTGTATAATATTAATTTTTATCGCGTGGTAAGTTTAATATAATTTATTTTAAAAAAAAACATATCTGCTGACAGTTAAATCACTTTTTATTCTCAAAACTTACACTTTTCTTAAATAATATATTGAACTCGCAAATTAATGGTATTGCTCTAGTTTATTTATATGTCTAATAAGAACCTGCAGTCACAAAATAATCCACTGTAAAGTTTTTATATGTAAGGTATATTAATATAAAATTGTGCCTCCTCTTCAGTCAATACCCATCTAAAGCCTGCCGTACACGAGAATCAAACTATACTTCGTATTTCTTCATTTTTTGTTGGTCTCGTGCGTATTTTTGACGTGACAACGTCTTAAATTAGGTTGCGGCTCGGAGTCACTCATGAAAAAGTGTAACGCCCGGTAACGTTACGATGCCCGTCCAGTGGGTCCGCCGCACGGGATAAAGCAGATAACTATGTTTATTCGTGAAAATGTGAAGTGCTTAGATTCGTCATTTACAACAACTACAACAATAAAGGTAAATAATTGTACACTGATATTTCATTATCGTAAACTATGATTGATTGATTAATTGTTAGATTGACACAAAAGTTGAGAAACTGAGTTTATAGGTTATGTCATACTATTGACAAATGTTGATAGTGTTAAGTAAATTATTAGTTTTAAATCACTCTGCAATCAATCGTAATTCAGTCGATTGAGAAGAAACAGCGCGTATTGCTAGTCAAACATTTAAAATAACAAATTATAACCTCTAACCTGTCATAACAGTGCGCCCAAACAAACGAACTAAACCGACCAATCACCACGCGCGGAGTTAGAATTTAACTGTGTTTAGCAAGAATTTCAAATTCCAATTTTAGTAAATGTTTTATTCAACTTTACCATTTACAATAACAAATTTTAATTAATTTCAAATTATGTACAATGTTTTAGTAAACAAAATATATTTCTATAGTTAAAATTTGTGCAATTCTTATTTTCATTCAATTCCTTGTTCCTATTGTGCAATTTAATAATATTCATATCAATAAATATTCTACCGAGAAAAAGACGTTGTCACGTAAAATCTTCGCCCGTAAAACCGACTTTACAGGCAACCATATTTTTTTTTGTTTTATTCCTCTTATGTATAACTTTAGTTATTTTGAACTACAAATTCAAGTTTTTAAGTTTTGACGACGCGATCTGACAATGGAGTAGTAGTTCCGAAACTAGTAACCGTAATTAAAAAAATCATATGTAGACTATATTTCTGTAAAATGAAAAACAAGAATGCAATAGACATACTGATTTTTAAATATTGTATTGTATTGTTTGATATTGGAAAATAGTTGCATGATGTAATCAACCACTTGACAATCATCTCAAAGCCACGGAACAAAGCCATATAATAAGCGAGGCGGGCTGTGAAGTTCCTTTGCCGGCCAGGCTTCACCTGCTTCCCCCCCCCTCTTCGCTCCGCACACCAACAATATTGCAATACCACTCTGCAGTCTTTGTTTCCTGTATCAAACCCGCTGAACCGCAGTATAATAATTCGACACGTTCTACTCTTGGATGTATTCCTTGATACACCAGAATTCCTTTGTATTTTCGGCATAAAATCAGCAACTTGCAGAAAAACCAAAATGCTGTTCAATAAACAATTAAAAGAAGAAATGCAAACGTTACGGTTGTAGGGTGTGAAATCAAATTAATGTATTATTTATCACGTCTAAAATTTCGAATATACAAATCCTTTTCAATGTAAAACTTAAACTTAGTTAATTATAGTTTATTCTACTGTAAAAAATGAAATTTTTTTTATCGATTTTTGTGAAATCGTTTATCACAGTTCTTTAGATGACAATCTGAGGCACTTAAGAGAGTAAATTGTATGATTGATTACGTGTAAGTAGAATAATTATACTAAAGAGTGACAATATTTGAAATATTAATGAATGGCTCCAATAGGTAGACTGTTCAGCCTGTATGTCATATTGCAAGTATGTAAATAGTTACAATATGTCAAATCTATTTGATAATTTATATATACACCGTAGTGACATATGATAATATAACGGTTTAATTTTATGTATGAAGTCGTTAATAGCGCAATATTCCAGTCCAGGAGCCTAGAGCCAATTAGAATTATAAGCATACAACCCATTTTATTCATTGTCTGACAGTAATACAGCAATTATTTAGTTGTCTAACAATAATACAACAATTATCTATTCGTCTGACAGTAATACAACGAATTATGCCTTAAATGGTCGATTTGAAGTGTGCCAAGCTAAAAAAATGTGATCTTAATAAAACTACCGTTTCATATTTTTAATCATTTTGATAAAACTTTATTTCAACCTCTACCGAAACCAGCGTGGCTGATGATCTTATAAAAATATTTAATCATCTTTCACGTAATGGGCGACATTTTTATATTGCAAGGTTGGATAGAGAAACGTAATATAAAATACCGACAATTAAAAAAGAATCAAACGAAATATGAAAGAATAACAATGTAAACTATCTTATTGAGTGAACCAATTTACCTAAATAATATATTCGTTTTTATTTTACTGGATATGTACTGTCAACTAAGTCAACAAAAAAATACATAAACCTCATTATAAAAAAGTATTAAGCTCTCTCAAAAGGCCATTCTACTTACCAGTGATTGGCTGGAGATGAATCAGTCATCAACCAAGCATCATCATGAAGAGCAAGCAAGTCGTAATATTAATTTTTTTCAATACTTCTAATTCATCATTTATGTATATAATAAAGCACTTAGAACTTAGTTTTCGGATCCTTCAATACTCCATTGTGCCGGGTAGTTTTTATACAGACAAGATAGAGTTTGATGATGGTGAATGTTCCTCCATGGGGTTTGGCAGCAAAGCCTATAACTCAGATTAACGTCTCAAAAATGAATTTTGAATGCAACTTCAGCAAAGCCTATTTCGTGACAAGTGATCTGGCTTGTAAAATCACGTCTCCTACCTTGTAAATTACAAGGCATGCAGGACATAGTTGAAATAATATTATCATTAACAATTTATTAAAAATCCGAATACAACAATATGTTTTGTAATAGCGTTTAAATGTATTAATTACAACTGAGTACGATGAACTTTAGATGGTTTTATGAAGTTGGTGCTAAGAATGTTATTGTGGAACCCAACTTACCACTTTGCTGCGTAATAAGGAGTGAAAGGACGGGAAGGACGCAAAGTGTCCTCTCAAGGGTAAAATTGACTGCATGCTACGGAGATAGGCCATTGTGGTGAGGTCAATGTGGAGTTGGGAGGTCAATGTGGAAAGCGAAATGTGGAGGTTGTCTTGTAAAGAGAACTTGGCCCAATAAAGAGATTTGCGTTGTGTTTGCATATTCTTGGAAAGTCAATACGAGTTTTTCTCTCAATCCTTTTGCCTTTTCTACGAAAAAGAAACGAAACGTTTGTTTTCTCTTCGTTTAAAAAAACCTTGTTCCTGCTTAATCCGTAATTATATTTTATTTTGCAAAACAATAAAAACTTTTATTTCAAAAGGTACATTTTGTGTGCATGGTTGAAATAATGATTAATATATATCTTTTTAGTTTTGGGAGAAACCAACAAAATCATGTAGATTCAGTTTTCATGTAGTTGGAGATTTAATTCACATCTCGTGTAACTGATTCAACCCTGATTTTTAACAACTTAAAAGAAGCAACTTACAGGTTATAAGTATGTTACATCTCAAAAGTTCGATTTATTTTATTTCATTCTGTCTCAAACACGGGTTTTGTCCTTGCACCGACTTCATCAAGTACTGCTGTAAACAGTGTACTGCTGTAAAAACTGTACTGCTGTAAACAGTGTACTGCTGTAAAAAATGTGCTGCTGTAAACAGTGTACTGCTGTAAACAGTGTACTGCTGTAAAAAATGTGCTGCTGTAAACAGTGTACTGCTGTAAACAGTGTTCTGCTGTAAACAGTGTACTGCTGTAAACAGTGCTCTGCTGTAAACAGTGTACTGCTGTAAACAGTGTACTGATGTAAAAAATGTGCTGCTGTAAACAGTGTACTGCTGTAAACAGTGTTCTGCTGTAAACAGTGTACTGCTGTAAACAGTGCTCTGCTGTAAACAGTGTACTGCTGTAAACAGTGTACTGATGTAAAAAATGTGCTGCTGTAAACAGTGTACTGCTGTAAACAGTGTTCTGCTGTAAACAGTGTACTGCTGTAAACAGTGCTCTGCTGTAAAAAATGTGCTGCTGTAAACAGTGTACTGCTGTAAAAAATGTGCTGCTGTAAACAGTGTACTGCTGTAAACAGTGTTCTGCTGTAAACAGTGTACTGCTGTAAACAGTGCTCTGCTGTAAACAGTGTACTGCTGTAAACAGTGTACTGATGTAAACAGTGTACTGATGTAAACAGTGTACTGATGTAAACCGTTTACTATTGTAAACCGTATATACAGGGTGATTCATGAAGTTCTCCCCCCACTTCTACAGCACATTGTACTAGTAAAAAATAATGAAAAAAATGTTTATATAAACATAGGTCCGAAAACGCTTTCGTTAGCGAGTTACAGCTAGCGAAAGATTTCGCCTGAATTCCTGGGCAAAGAGTAAAAATAAAGCCATACTGAACTTTTGGAAAGGTTTAATTAAGTAGAAATATCGTGGATTCTTATGTATTTTAACCTGATAAAGCTAATAAAATAGGTTTCAGAATTGTACCTGTAGTAGTTTTTGAGGGATTCAGGGTTAAATGCAAAAAATTGGGGCACGAAACAATGTTTTTTTTTAAGTTTGATGTACAATAACTTTGTTAAATTGGTAATAAATACATAAAATCAACAAAACTTAATTGTAGAGAATTTAATTCTGAGAAAATTGATATAATCAAAGTCTAAAATATAAAACAGAAATAAGTACCAAAAATCGATTTTTATTCAGTATAATACATTACTAGCTGTAAAGAAATACCGTACGGTATTCAGTTAAAATAAAACAAAAATAAAATGTTTGTTCCTTAATGATGAGAATAAATTGAGAAAACAAGATTAACTGTTAAATAAATTTGTTTGTAAATAAAAATATCATGTTTTTATTACGTTGTATTTTTTTTTTAAATAAAAATTTACATCAAATGTTCGAAAAATAAATGAAGCAAACATTTTCCCATTATTGTTTACTAATCATCGAAATGTAGTTTTTTGTTGTATTAATTTCTAAGTTGGTAACGCACGAATAACAGCTGATCAACAATGGTATTCTGTACTGTTACGTTAGAACTGTGTATTAGTGGTGTTTTGCAAGCTACAGCAGGAGATCGGGTTCTGTGAATCGTGTTATTAAATGCAATTTTTCTGTGAGTTATAATTCGATTGTTTATTCAGCGAAAAAAATGCCTTACTTATTTACATCAGAGGAATACGCTGATATGGTTTTTATTTTGGGTTACTGTAATGGTAATGCTAGAGCTGCTGTAGAAGAATATGAATTACGTTACCCTAATAGGAGGATTCCAGATACCAAAACAATTTCAGGAACTTTTCGTACTCTTTGTATGAACGAGCTGTCCAACTTGATGATGATATTGTTATTAATGCTGTTCATCGCAGTCCCAGGTGTAAGTACACGACGTATTTCTAGGCGGATAGGAGTTTTCGCAGTCAACGGTGTGGAGGTCACTTAATCGAAACAAATTTTATCCGTTTCATAAACAAAAGGTTCAACATCTACAGCTAGGGGATGGTCCGCTTCGCTTGGAGTTTTGCAACTTTTTGAATATTAATAATCAAACTCTACAAGCGTATTTTGTTTTACGGATGAGGCACAATTCACTCGGGATGGTGTCAATAACTTGCACAATGAACACTCATGGGCAGAAGAAAATCCACATGAGGTAGTGGAACAGAACCTTCAACACCGATTTAGCGTCAATGTCTGGTGTGGCCTTTTGCACAATCGGCTGATTGGACCTTTCATATTACCTGGACGCCTAAATGCTGAGTTCTATTTGCATTTCCTTCAAGAAGAGTTGCCGCAGCTGTTAGAGAATGTTCCTTTACATCTCAGACAAAATTTGTACTTTCCAGCATGACGGAGCACCTCCCCACTTTTCACGTGCCGTTTCTGCTTACTTAAATCATCAATTTCCTGGACCACTGGATTGGTCGTGGAGGGCCTCACCCTTGGCCACCAAGATCACCAGATCTATCTCCATTGGATTATTGCATCTGGGGATGGATGAAAGACATTGTATACAAGACAAAAGTGAATTCTCGTGATGAATTAATTGCCCGTATTATGGATTCGGCTGTGCAGATACAGGGAAGTCCTGAAAAATTAAGAAACGCAACAAAAGCAATACACAAACGTGCTGCAAAATGTATTGATAATGATGGCCTCATTTTCGAACATCTATTATAAAAAGGTGCGTACGGTTGGCCCAACCTGATTAATTTTTGCTTAAAACTAGTAATGTATTATACTGAATAAAATCGATTTTTGGTACTTATTTCTGTTTTATTTTTAGACTTTGAATATATCAATTTTCTCAGAATTAAATTCTCTACAATTAATGTTTGTTGATTTTATGTATTTATTACCAATTTAACAAAGTTATTGTACATCAAACTTAAAAAAACATTGTTTCGTGCCCCCAATTTTTTGCATTTAACCCTGAATCCCTCAAAAACTACTACAGGTACAGTTCTGAAACCTATTTTATTAGCTTTATCAGGTAAAAAATACATAAGAATCCACGATATTTCTTACTTAATTAACCTTTCCAAAAGTTCAGTATGGCTTTATTTTACTCTTTACCCAGGAATTCAGGTGAAATCTTTCGCTAGCTGTAACTAGCTAACGAAGCGTTTTCGGACCTATGTTTATATAACATTTTTTTCATTATTTTTTACTAGTACAATGTGCTGTAGAAGTGGGGGGAGAACTTCATGAATCACCCTGTATATATACGTAGAAAAAATATCCTTTGCTATGTTAAATATTTAATCATTAACAAAATTCGGTGTTTTGAAATACTTTATTTATGTTATGTATTACAAGAATGTTATTATATAAATATTTACCTGGTTAACAAAATACCATCTGTTATATAAAATATCACACGTTAATATCTATAAAGAATATCTTTAAAATAGAATACAAAGTTTTCTATCAATAAAAGTTCTATATGAGCATCTAAATGATTTGTGTAGCTACATCCGGTGTTGTAAACAAAATACGTTTGTAATATGAGGTTAGAAATAATTTTAATTTGTGACTGTAGTTTAAAATTGTATTTGTCCCCTCACGATAGTTTAAAATAAATCAATATTGGAACAAAAACAACACATAGTTTTGTAATTTTTTAACACAAAACACGAATTTTTCGAATCTTAATGTAATTCAACAGGATATTCGATGAATGCGGTAGTAAATATGAAAAAAAGTTTCCAAAATGTAGCTATGGGAGAACGGGTTATCGCAAAATAAAGAACAAACCGTGAATAATTTACAAATATATTCATGACTTTTTAAGTACAGCTCGAACAAATCCGTAGATTCGGAATTCGATTTTCTACATTTTCAAAAGGAAACATATATAATGTGAACGATTATTTAAAGGGCCTTGTAAGCAAAAAATTCTGTAATCAAGATTAAAATTGTAGTTCATATTTACTCTCACAACAATCTCACAAGGGTTATTTAGGCGTGTGACATGATAATTTTATAAAAGAATTCTCCTAGCGGCTCCAGCCGAAATTAAAAAGTACAATTATATCTTAAAAGTTGTAAATGCAAAGCTAAATTATGTTATTCAATAGTTATTTCGTATTTCAGTCTTTGTAAGCCAAACAAGTTTAATTATAATTTTTTCTTTCCTATTTATGTTCGTGTTTGTTTTGTTAAAATAATTTCAAAGAGTGTTTAGTTTTTAGAAATATTTTAAGGCGATACAATTTTTTAAGTATAAACTCGAAATAGTGCATCACATGAGACAATGAAAATACCTCTTTACCTGATTACACTGTATTATGTAGTATAGGTGTCTTTCATGTCGAAACAATGTGAAGAGTTCATTTTGAACATCTTCGTCGCCGACTTTTTTTATTCTATTCAGACGAATATGGCTCCAGATCTAGGTGTTTCTGATGTCGGAACAGATTTTTAGCTTCAAGATAAGTTTGAACTTCCTCATCACTGAAATTATATTCGGTGAATTAAACATTCACAAGCCAAAATGGTTCAAAACTATTGGAAATAAATATTGTATTTTTATATGAAACAATTGTTATTATTATATTACAGGATTCAGTTAATAGTCCTATTTATAACCAAATAATTACCCTAATTCATATTTTACATATGTTTTAAAATAGTACCTAAACATTTACTACATTTTAAAACATGTTGCAACATATTGGTTACTACGTTTAATTTAAATAAGTTTGTTACAGATTTTGTTGCTTAAAGTATACATTTTAGGGCCTTGTAACTTTTCTATGACGACTAATGAAAATTATCTTACGGAGTTTAATAATAAAAAGGAGTATGTTTTTCCTAATACATGGGACTAACTGCATTTTTTCTTTTTCAGATACGAAGACTGGCCGACTAGTGACTTATAGGTAATTTATAATATCTCAATTATATAACAGTAGTGTTGTTTGTATTACATAGTACCATTTTTTTGTATTTAGCCAGATTCATAAACATCTGTTTCATTCTCTTGCGGTTTTGGAGAATATCTTTATTTTGTTGGATTGGGAACATGTGAGCAAATTTGCAAATCAACGATTTTATTGCGAAATTTCTTTCTAAGAGAAGTAATGATCGTGCCCAAATTTCTTAAAAATAACATTTTCCGTTTTGTCAGACTATTTAATACACGTTGTAAAATGTACTCCATATATGTTCTGGATTTCCCGTACAATTTTAAATGCATGCTGCCCAGAATTAAAATTACTGATCAGATTTAGTTTGAATAAAGACTTCTAATACGTACTGAAAGTATTTAAACAGTTGCAACAAACAGTTGTAACATTAAAAGTCTAAGTAAGATCTTAGTGGTGGTAATATAAATCGGTATAGGATGAACTTTAGATTCGTATCGCGTTAGTTTAATATACAATCAGTTATATTTTACCAGTTCAATTTTTCCGTGAGTAAAGAAATTAAACCTTCTGTATTCCTAAAATTTTAATTATTGAAATCAGAATGCACGTTTAGGTTCAGTAAGATAATTTTAATTACAATGTTATTTAAAATGTAATTGTTATTGAAAATATGATTTGAAATGTATCTCTCTTTCAAATAAAATTGTTTTGGATTGTGCTTTTTTTTGTTTTCAACTTCACAACTTTTTCTGCAACACGTTTAATATGCAATTCAATGTTAATATAATTTTCATTTCTGTACATGGGTGGCCATAAACATTTTTAAAAAGCATATGTAGGACTATAATTTTTTCATTCAATTTATTTATGCAATCTAACTTCAAAGCATAGTAAAATTTGAAAAACACTTTTTTTAAATTTATCTTTTTTAATTATACAGTAGCATACAAACTATTTTTGGTTTGATTACAGAACATATTTTACCCCAAATATTTTTATCTGGTATCACATGCGATAATTTTTCTAAACCTAATATTTATCCAAAATCTCTTGGAAGCCAAACTCTCACTCACTTATAATTAATATTCCAAACACATCGATATCTGAGAAATCATAATTTGCCATACACGTTTCTTGTGGCACAAACAGAAAGAAATTAACGCATATTCAGGAAGAACAGCGACCGTTAAGTAGACGCTTTTTGACCAACGTAAAGACATACAGGAATGCAAACAATACTCGTTTATCCACGGGGAATAACCTATACCGGAAAAAGATTACATGGGCTGAAAGTTCACTCTTTTTTTACTAAAGTAGACATTTCAGGCTGAGTATGTATTTATTTTGGTTATTGTGGCAACAAGGGAAATTCTACTGTGGCGTATGAGATATAATTTATTCATGACAGCTACGCATCTTCACCCGAAATATGAGCCAGTGGCAATTTTATTTAACTTTTAATCTCTTAACAATGAACTTTGATATAATATACTGAAATTTTGAATAATACATCAGCGATTTTTCAAGTTATTTATTCACATAGAATGTATTTATCACATAAGAAAGAAGCAGAACTGGGCGTTAACAGTCAGTATTACCTTAAGAGTCGTACTGGTGGCCATCTTGAGTGTAGCCTCGTAAGAGCAATGTTAAACCTCGTGGACCTTTACGACCTTTACTTTAGTTTAGTCGTATTATTACTGGAGATACGTAAAAATATAATTAATAAGAATCCAAACATATGTTTTTGCACCAATAACATACGATTAAAATTAAGGGTGTAAAATTACATGAGGTTTATCATAGTTCTTGTGGAGAAAGACTCAAGATAGTTTTAATACAGCTGCTTCTTAATATAACTTCTGCCACTTTTAAGAACAGCTTTTACTTCATTTCAATTCCTAAATTTAAGTCTTTGGTAATTTATAATACAACTACGCATTGATTACTTAGTGCTCCTCTTTGGTTCAGTTCCAATAAACATGCCGACAAGTAAGTTACTCATCACTTACATATTGTATTCGTGTCTCTCCAACACTATTTCAGTTAACTAACTACTACTATGAAACACGAAGTTACACATATTGTAATGCACATTGGTGACTAAGTACATTACTAGTTCAGCTATTAGTTTCACTATCGGTACAAGGCAAGGAATAATCCATCACAAACTGTTAGTGTGTAAACTACCTCTGAGACAGTAACTGATCTCAGCTACCAACTTACCATGGACCTGTTACTTAAAATTGTTATAAGTACGCTACCAGTTTAGCCCATCACCATCGATGCAAGGCAAGGAATAATCCATCACAAACTGTCAGTGTGTAAACTACCTCTGAGACAGTAACTGATCTCAGCTGCCAACTTACCATGGACCTGTTACTTAAAATTGTTATAAGTACGCTACCAGTTTAGCTCATCAACATCGATGCAAGGCAAGGAATAATCCATCACAAACTATCAGTGCGAACTTACCATGAACGTTTTACTTAACAGTTATTGTAGAAATAAATTTGAATTCCACCTTATTAAAAATCTTCTCTTTTTAAACATTAGTAATCCATACATTTGTAATTGGACTGAGTCTCCCTGAATTCCCTTTGACTTTATCATGAAATTTGTCAACAATACCAGTGTGGTTGACTGGAAATACTTTCCAGATAGATTTTGAAACTTTCATAAAATAATGATGAGCGTAAGGGACTAATACAATTAGAGTAAATAAGATCGAAAACTGACAGCAAGAGTTAAAGAATATATTTTTATAAGCTCCAATGATCATTGTTATGCAATGGTAAGACCCTTCTGACGTAATATCCAAGCTAAAAGAGGAAACATTTTAGTGTCTATGTACAATAAAGTCTGCTTGGTCAAAATAAACGAGGTACGTAGTATTTTCGGCCCAAACTATATATTTATATTCTTTTATAACCCTTATTTGAACCTTTGTATATAGTGAAGTACATTAACATTTATATATCCCAATGAACTTTGCAAGTATTGTATAAACGTGTGCTTAGAAACGCAATTGAGTAAAATTGTAAATTCATTAAGAAGACCAGTATTAAATCCCGTAAATTAAACCTAACCAAGCAATATAAATCCGCTCTTTCCAGAATATTAGAAACATTATTAAAATCTACTTTATTGCTATCCACTGATTGCGTTTCACTGAAAATAGTATTCATTATTTCAGGAAAGCGCCTCCATTAAGCAAACAACGGCACCGTGGTAGCAGACCATCAGCCCGAGTTTAACTAATCCCTTCGTTATTGATTCAGCGGACTGTTCTGACACCGAACTCAGCTTAAGTACAACATCCGAACATAAACTTTAAACTTTCCGACACATAGTTTTAAGTTATACGACACATACTGTATGAAATCGTGTAACTGAGGTTATATTTAAAGCGTGTTAAATTTAAAATTAAGAATTTACTTGATCCCTTTGAATTGTTTTAATGTAATTACAACAAAAACATAATTGGTTTATAATTGGTTTTGTTAATTGGTTCATAGTTTAAACCTTATATATTAAAGTGTTACGTTTATTGTAAATAAAATAAGTAAGAAATATATGAAATCTTACCGTGGTAATTTAAGTCCGAATTTTTCTCCATATAAACATTTTGTGAGATATTTGTATCTTAAATTGAAAAAGGTGAATGAATAGTTTTTTAATAATTGACTTTATTTTTTTGCTATAGATATATTTCTATGCAACAGATTTAACTAGGTCAAATCACATAATTCTAAAAAGCAGATGTTTTAGCATGACCCCTACGTTGATTAGTATTTACCTGTAGAACGTAAAAAATTCATCAAGAATGTAGAGGTACAGTAGTACAAACTGAACAGTGAAGGGAATAACAAAAACCATTTAAGAACTTATAGCGATGTCAGCTTGGTAAACAAACTCTTGGTATCGTGGTTAATTATTGTAAACGTTAATTGTTTGCCTCTGTCGTTGCCATAAATTGGATGATCTTTTATAAAATAATGGGTATATAATCCTTAATTAAATTTTTATATTCTATATAGACAATGAAAATGAGACTAGTTTAAACGTGAATGTGAAATTTTCGATTGACTGGTTGTATACTAACTGAGGCGAATTCACACTTGTCGACCACATTTAAGGTTTTGGTATAAACAAATGTGCAAATACAGCATTTGCTGCCTAGGCTGCCATCGTAGTTTCAGCGAAAGTACAGAACTTGCCAAGAGTAATATGTTTGTAAATTTATTTACTGCGAGAGCTGGAGGCAGGTGCAGTTTATCGATTCTAGATTATTCTCGAGCAATCTAGATTTACAAAAGTGCCAAAGTGACTTATTGTGCCCTATTCTGTTCATATTGCTCTTCTCATTCCATCGTACATATTCACGGTAATTTAATCATTCATATAAATTAAGTGAGTGGATTGTTCAGCCAAAGACGCGAAGTACTTCTAAAAATACGATCACCTGTAATATAAGGTTACAAGAGGAAAATGACTTTATTCTTCAAGATGTGCTTTAGTAAAAAGCGTGTTTCTTACAGTGAAACATTTTTACAGTGATCTTCCCATTCTTAGATAAAAGCTAAATAACAGTTATCTAAACTCCATTCCTTAATCATGGGCAAACTTTTATTTAGTATTTTAAACTATTGTTCACTTTATTGTTTTTTTGTTAACAGGTCTATATGAGATTTGTTTAATTACTTATTTATGTAATCAAGATTACGGTTTTTAGTTACGGATTAGTTTTTACTGTCAACATTAAAAACATGATATATTAGTAAAGAATTTCAAAAGATAGCGATAAATACATATAATATATTAGTTTAAAAATGTAAAGTATAGAATTAAATTGTTGATATTATATATTGGAAAAGATAAATCTATCAATAACTCGTAATATCTACTGCTTTGGCTGATTCCAGACCATAATGTTTCAGTTACCGAAACAGAATGTAAACATATTTGTGTTTAATCCGTACAGTTAGGGTTAGGCCGACTATCCGTGCAGTATCAATAGTAATCATACCATGTATCTTAAGTGTTTTTCTTCCTATATACCTCCTTATTTGACTCCAGGAACGCAGTATTATTTCCAATTTTTAGAAATGCCCCCAAGATGGCCAGCTGAGTGTAGTTTTAGTTCATTCTTTAAGTTTTAAAAGTAAATATGAATTATATGATAAGTAAATTTAAAGCTATCATTGGACAGAACAATTGATTTTGGTAAAACTATCGTATTTACAGGTTGAGCCTAAATTATTTAAAAAACACCTATTAAATAATTATATTTTGCTATACTTCTTTCAAGGTAGGAGTGTGCCACACCACGGAACAGGTTGCGCTGAAATTCCATGTAAAACTTCAAGTCTGCTCATTTCATTAGGTTACATGCATTACTATGTCGTTTTAAAATATCCTATGGTTGTACTTCGGTTGTTTAAAAATTTATTTATTCTGCGGTTTTCTCGTTGCCACCATGTTTAATCCACTCGTAATACAATATAAAAATGTGCGCTGACATTCCCCAAGGAGGGGCATGCAACATCATCTAAGTGTTGCCTATATAAAAATGAAGCTTCATATGCAATGTGAACTCTCTAAGTTCGTTCTCGAGATACCTTGCTGATAGGCAGATAAATAGAAATAAAATTTGTCTAGCTCCTCAAGTTAAAGGCTTCTCTAACATTCAGCAAATTGTATGGGAGGATACCAAATCTTTTTTGAAGCTTATTACTGAGGTACTCTTTCAGTGTGGTAGCGGTACTTTTAATTGGGGGTTACCCTATTAATAATTGCTAAAACTTGTAGAATAAAAAACTAAAAAATACTAAAAGCCAACATTTAAAATAACAATGTATAAGGAATGGTATTTAGCCTTAAAGACGTCTTTAAAACGAAAATTCCGTGTGCTGTATCTCTAACTGATTAAATTACAGTCTGAAAGTAAGTTACGTGTAATAGTAACATATTGTATAAATAACAATTCAACAACAGGCCGAGATATTCCATGTGATATCCTAGATGCGCGAGAGGGGAACCACGGCTGGGAAGGAGGGGAAGCTGTGGCGGAGGGGAACCGACTCACAGACTGAGCTCGTGACTTCCCTCTCCACTCCACATGACCAGTAGGCTACTGCGCATCGTCGGGCCGAGGACTACATGGAGTCCCTTGGCCTGTACACGCTGTATATCACTATCTACTTCAAATATCTTGTAACACATTTTTGTGATAAATCCAGATCGCCTAGGACGAACTCGCTTCAATGGTTCCCTCTAATTCTGAATGAAATTAACTGAAATGAAAAAAATTCTTTATTAAAGAGGTGGAATGAGGGCTATCAGGCCCTTTCTAATGCAAATAAATAAGATATGTGGCACAAATTAGCGACATTAGCACATCCCAAACTTATTGTGGACACTGCTAACTTGATGTTGGCACAATATTGTAATTTTCAGACGGAATACGGTCATTATTGTTGTCAATTATGGTACTTACTTAAACGCACTGTAATATTCAGATTGTATTGCAGTGATATGATACTGACTGACCACATGAGTGCTTTACGAGCCTTGTTGAGTGTCAGTAGTATTGAAGGAATAGTGTAATGAGAAACCGTGTTATAACCAATGAGATGACATGAATGCAATTATCTCAGATTAGAGTGCCATTGTGGTCAGAGTATAGTCGACATATGCGTGTAACCGTCATCTAACCAAGAGATAGTTATTTGCATAGTTAAATTTAACACTTCACCAAATTAATATGATTGTCTATTGTGGTTGTTACAATAGGATAGGATTCATGGGGCTGGAGAAAAATTGTGCTTGGATTCATAAATGCTATGGTTGCATGTATTACATTTCAGAAGTGATTAGTTAACAAAGCTATTTGTATTTGTCCAACTACAAATATATTATACTTGATATGTCGGGTGAGTAGCGTGTTGCTCCTCCTCAAAATGAGGTGTAATATAAGTATCTGATACTCAAAACGTTATATAACATTGCCTTACTAGTTATAGTTGTCGATATAAAATCATTTTAAAAACAGAATAAAAATAAGGATTGCAGGATTTTTGTAAAATGTTATTGCTACGTATTACAAAAATAAACACTACGTTTCATGAATTGGAATCTATCCTCTTCTTCAAGTGTAAAAAAACATTAGCCATAATTTAAAGTTAAGCATACAGAAATAAAAAAATCACATTTGGTGATGAATCCGCCAGAGTCCAACTCGACAACAGAATAAGTTTCACGCCATAAAACAATAATCCACCCTTAAATCTAGTCTGACGTGAATGAACCCAAAAAATGTCACTGCGCAGAATCAAGCTTACCTGATATCGCACGCATCAGGGAAGGCGTGAGACTGGGGAGAAATCAATGTCGGCAATTCCTGTGGTATCGCGGAACGTCATCTGAAACAAAGAGGACAGGTAGGCAACGGGCGGAAATCCCTTCAATACTCGACACAGTGTTCTTTTTTGCAACATGTGAAGATGGCAAATGTCCAAATTCTGTTATTTTACACTTCGATACCCTGCATTTAATTATGAATTAAAATTGTAACTGATTGTGACGTGGGAATAAAATTTGTTGTAAACTCGTACAATATTCAAGCGATGTAAAATAGGGATATAAATCACAAATCAATTTATTTGGTTTTGTGGAGTGTGTTCTTCAGCAAAAATAAATCGCAAATTGTATAAACAACTTTGTAAAGTAAAATATGGACTTTACTTTACATAAGGATGCTTAAGAAAATGTGAGAGCTTTTGTCTTTTCCAGGAACAGTAGTCATATTGAGTTCTAATTTAAATCAATATCATTGGCTTTAGTATAATGCCAGCGCTGTGCAAATAACATAATGTGCTCCAGTAAGGTAGTATTGCCTGTTTTCACAACTGTTATTACTGTCATGATTACATGACGTTTTACAAAGACCGGAGCCACTATCGCCTTCAGCCATGTAATGTAGTTTCACCTGCACTATCAATACATTCTATTGTATTTACTTTACTTTGTGTCAAATGAAAACCTTTTAGAGGCATCCATAAATTGGCCGGTACTATTGAACAATATTGTGTCAGGTTCTGCAGTCGAGTGCTACGTTTATTGTATCTCGCGATAGTATTAAGACGTAACTTGACCTTTTGGCAGAGTGGGTTATCCAAATAAAATTATTATTCCGAGGCTATTATAGAAGCTAGAAGATAAATGAACTATTTATGTAGTAACCTTCAATTCATAGCCGATTAATCTTTGGTTATACTTGTCAAACATATTATTATTTATGACATGTCGCTTATGGATGATTATTGTTTTTTTATTTACGATACTCTTGAACAATTTAGTTAATTTATCATATCTTATCTTTTATAGTTGATGAAAACTTTAAATAAGTTTTAGTTTTTGTAATGTAGTATTTAAAATTTGGTCGTGACAAGTTTGGGAGGTTTTTCTATTTATGGTACTGATTAAATACCTTATGAAAAAACAGTAAAAACATTATATCCCTCAAAGGCGAATTAGAGGCATTTGTGGTAATCATTTTGGAGAGTGCACTAATCAATCTCAAGAAGAAACTTTTCTTTAAGACAATGCCCTTTTTATAAAACAACTCTTATATTGAATATAGCTCAAAAATAATTTTATATGAACTGTGATAAAAAAGTTATATTTTTTATACAAAATTTGCCATTCTTCCAATTATATTCCCTATACACACTCTAATGCTTAATTTCTTTATTTTCAGCCAATTTCTGCGAGCCTGATGTCGATTGCTCAAATTATTACTACAGTAATAATAACTACAGTTTCCAATATAAACTTGTATATTTCTCTGTCTTTATTGGCAATTATCTTAAACAGATTTGATGATAATCTTAATAAATCGAAATAATAAAATTAACCATAAACCGATTACACAACTCAATTTAGTTATTCTATAATTATAATGTTTTTAATAAATCCAAATGTATAATAAGTTCACCCACGCTTGATTTAATTTCAGTAGATCTCTGTTAAAATGTAAATATGCAATATGTATCAAGTATTGACATTCGATATTACGCTTTGCGTACTGCTTTACTACGGCTTGTAACTCAGACTGACCACGCTTCAGTGAATTCACTTATCTTGTTATTCGGTTCATTGCCGCTGCCGACACGCCACGGTGACCTCCCCCCTCCACTCCCAATAGTTCCTTATCTATTGACTTTAACGTAGAGTAACTCATTGATAACTTTATGGCATTTAGCAATTAAACTCGGCCTATTGGTTCAAACAAATTCTATTTATAAACAAGATAACATTGTAAGAATTTTTATATTTTACCTGAATAATCATATATTAGTTGATATGAATTCAAGTTTTTTAGTCCATTAAGAACTGTAACAAGTATACCTTGCAATTTCGTTTGATTTTGGTTTAACAAATATTATTTTAATTATGGTGATAAATCCATTCATATATAATAAATAATATGCCGATCTTTACAATATATTATGAGTTTCATACGTCAAGGCAATTTTTATTATAAATATGGGCTTTCCAAAAAGATAAAAAATAAAAAAAGGTAAATGAAACCTGAAAACCATAGTTCTATCTGCAAATCGTTATTATTTATTAATTCAGTAAAAAAATGTATAAACAAAGTTTAGAAGAATCGCCGAGAGTACTAGTCTCTTTATACTACGTGCTATTAGTTAAAATATACAGCATTTAAATTACATTACAATAAATAGTTTTTTAACTGCCTGTAAATTAAAAAAAAAAAACGTTTTATCGAAGTCCAACCAAAAATATTATTTAGAATCATCATATTACCTAGTATAGATGTGACCTAGTACCGGTACAGTATTAAATGCCAAAAATTCGCCACAACACTATAAAATGCATGTAACACGAAACAGCGTTTTTACAAGTGCTTATCGCCTTAATCGTTAAGGAATTCTTTATTGAGTCTGACCAATCTGTAAATAAAAAGAATACCCGTTTTAAACCACCTTCTCCCAAGTCGGGAATTTACACTGCCCCTAGTCCCCTACGTGTGTCTTGGTCTCTCGTTGAGGAATATTTAGATATTCATAACATTTTTGTTTCCCAAATTTATAGATTAGGCATCATCAACAATTTTAGTGTTTTGAAAGCCGCTTTACACTATTCTTCTTTCAATTTTTCTAACAGACTTTTTTAATTTGATAGTTTTCATGAAGTCCGTGTTTGCACATGCTTCGCAAAGCACTACTCCGTAGGAGATATGTAAGTAAATTAAAGCAACATACCCCATCATCAACACATGAGTCAGGGCAGCACTTTGCTAAAGCCCTCAAGACATAGATACCTGAGAATAATTTATTGGAGACTCAATGTGATCATTTCATGTTAACCGTTTATTCAGGATTATGCAAAGGAATTTTGTTTTATAGACCAACATTGCGGTGCGAATATTCTGTAAGTCTAAAGGACGAAGGAAGTTCACAATATGAATTTTCAAAATTTGTTGTGAGATTTGTATTGCTGAAATTTTGGACACAACTGTTGGGATATTATTGAGACATAAAAAACATGTACATATTGTATATATATATATATATATATATATATATATATATATATATATATATATATATATATATATATATATATATATATATATATACTATATATATATACTATATATATATATATATATATATATATATATATATATATATTGGAAATTGAAACTGTTGAGTTCTCAAAATAATACTTTGATTACGATATCATTCTCACTTGTTTTTCTGGTAATTGTCTGTTTTAAAATCTACGCTTTTAAATATGAGTTTAAACATATGAAAAAATAATAAATATACCTAATTTTTAAACCAAAACCATCGTGTTCTAAGTACATTTGTCAAGCACATTAAAACTGAAATTTTCTTTTAAAGCGTAGGATATAAAAATGAACGATTATCGGTTCAAGATGAGAAAGCGATGTGTGTGTGTGTGTGTGTGTGTGTGTGTGTGTGTGTGTGTGTGTGTGTGTGTGTGTGTGTGTGTGTGTTTAATATTTTTTCAATAAACGGGTTCGAGTCCCAGCGGAGCAAGTACTTTTTGTGATTCAATGTTTATTGAAAAATTAAATAAGGCTATTGCCATTTATACAAATTTAATTTATGTATTTAATATGTAACAGGAGAAGGTATTGTAAAGGGTTCCTCTATAGTTATACTTATTCATATACTATATGATAGCTTCAACATTGTAAATAATTATAAGCTTTTTATATTACATATTTGTTTTCTTTGATATGTAGCATAGTGTATGAAACGCTAGCTGTACGCACGAGATAGTAGTAAGGTTAGATTAAATTTGAAAAGAATCGCCTGAAGTGAAATTATAAAATAAATAATTTTGACTTAGATATTCAGTATATAGTTATTATAATTTCAATTGCCAACCTTACGTAAGGCCTAATATACCTTTAGTGGTATAGTTATTCATAACCATTAGTCATAGACGGATAATCTTAAATTAAACAAATAATCTAAGATAAACGGAGTTTTGTGCTTATAATCGTCCCAGGTGCACTATTGCCAAGAAAAGTTTAGGAGCAAGAAAGCACTTCATTTGACGGATAAGAGCCATTAGCTAAGAAGCTTTGTCTCAAGGATTAGGCTTACCGACGGAACCAAACTCTTCAGTTTTTGGACTTATATTGGAAAGCCATAAATATGTACTATGCTTTCGTTTTGTTTATAGTTAAAAAAACGCATTTTTCACGAATAACAGAAATACCTGTACCGTAGTGTAGGGGAAAGTCTGTGGCTATCTAACCGAGAGGTCAAGGTTCGATTCCTGGAGTGGTAAATAAATATTTGTAAATGGATTTGGATCGTTTCCGTAACGTTTAATCTGGCCATTTAAAATAACATTGGCGAATACAGAACCGCTCAAAAAGAATGTTTTTCACACAGTAGGTTATTGTCTTTTGAATTAATCTTGTAATAAAATAAAGTTTATTTTCAAAGTAACGTTTTCGTTCTAGCTTATATTACGTGGGAATACCTAATTTCAATTTGTTTGAAAATATAATTCAATTAAATATTTTTTATTTGTTATTGTTCACACAGTCTACCCACATTAGCCATTAAACATTAATTTAGGTACGTTTTCTTACATATCTTTCTTGTCCTCTTTTCATATTATATGATTTTAAAATCCGTCTGAAACTTTGCGTGTAATAATATATTTTCCCCATAATTAATAATGCTATTATGTAGCTGTTTCATGAAGATTCTGATTTAATTTGGCCAATTTATATACGTGTAAGTAGTTTTTAATCCTCAATACCGTTCGTTCTAAATTCATTGACAATTTAACTATTACAATGATGGTGTAAATGTAACCCTATATTTATTTTTCACAATCCATCTAAATTAATAGTAGTATTTCATATGAGCCTTTAAATTACTCATTTCGTCATTATCACTCCAAACAAAATGGATGAACAACTGTGTTATTATGAAACACACTAACACCATATATACACAGAGTTATATACACTCGGTATCAAGTAGTTTTATAATTATTTCGTATAAAAATAGAGAAAAGAAATATTATGGTATAAAATAGACGGCTAGTTGGATGCAGGATGGGATACAACTACCTAGATGTTCCTGTTTCATTGCTTAAGGTTCACTTCTGTTTTCATGACGTAGATACTCGCAGAAGAATTTAAGACTCGGTCTTCCTCATGAAGTTGGTGAACGGTGTTGTGTGCAGTCCTGAGCTGTTATTGGATCTTCCTTTTCACTTACCAGGCCGCACCAGATCCCAAGACACGTTTGTGAGGCTCAATTACTCTACCATGTACCAGCAGTGTCCTCGCATTTTGCGACTTGGCAACAATGTAGGCGGATCTGTGGACTTTTTTCATCCAATGTGGCACGCTTTCGAAGCCAGATTCTAAATTATAATTTTCACTGCATCTGGTTTGAGTGCTGCTTAAGTTGAGGGATAAGTGTGTGATTATGTGATGCCTTTAAAGGGTCACACCTGAGTTTGAGATCAAGTGTGCATGAATATTTTAATTACTTTTTCTAGCCTTAAACTGTATTATTTATTGTGCTGTTGAAACTTCATATGTTATTACACTTTGGTTTATCACACTCTTATATTTATTATAGATTTATAGTTTTTTTTAATTTAAGTTTAATTTTGTTGCTTGCTATTTATTGGTTCTCTTGATAAGTTATTAAACATTTTATTATATATTTCATTGAAGGAGGAGCTCTTCTTATTGGAAAAAAAATTATGGTTGCCTGTAAAGTCGGTTTTACGGGCGAAGATTTTACGTGACAACGTCTTTTTCTCGGTAGAATATTTATTGATATGAATATTATTAAATTGCACAATAGGAACAAGGAATTGAATGAAAATAAGAATTGCACAAATTTTAACTATAGAAATATATTTTGTTTACTAAAACATTGTACATAATTTGAAATTAATTAAAATTTGTTATTGTAAATGGTAAAGTTGAATAAAACATTTACTAAAATTGGAATTTGAAATTCTTGCTAAACACAGTTAAATTCTAACTCCGCGCGTGGTGATTGGTCGGTTTAGTTCGTTTGTTTGGTCGCACTGTTATGACAGGTTAGAGGTTATAATTTGTTATTTTAAATGTTTGACTAGCAATACGCGCTGTTTCTTCTCAATCGACTGAATTACGATTGATTGCAGAGTGATTTAAACTAATAATTTACTTAACACTATCAACATTTGTCAATAGTATGACATAACCTATAAACTCAGTTTCTCAACTTTTGTGTCAATCTAACAATTAATCAATCAATCATAGTTTACGATAATGAAATATCAGTGTACAATTATTTACCTTTATTGTTGTAGTTGTTGTAAATGACGAATCTAAGCACTCCACATTTTCACGAATAAACATAGTTATCTGCTTTATCCCGTGCAGCGGACCCACAGTTATCTGCTTTATCCCGTGCAGATCCCGTGCGGCGGACCCACTGGACGGGCATCGTAACGTTACCGGCGTTACACTTTTTCATGAGTGACTCCAAGCCGCAACCTAATTTAAGACGTTGTCACGTCAACAATTTTCTGTTATTTTCTAAAAGAAAACTCACAATTCTCCAATAATTTTTATTTATAATTGTTATAAAAATTATTGGAGTTTTCTTTTAGAAAATAAAAGAAAATTTAATATAGATTTCCTAGACTTGATTGTTAAGTTTATACTGTACTGTATACAGTATTTATCTACATCACTCTTATACATTGTTATCGCACAGTACTTGTTGTTTAGAAAACATTTATAATTACATGTACCGTATTTATAGTAACTCACTTTTAAACATAATGGTTTTCCTATATAAGTATACCTACTAGTCAGAACTTGGCGTCTTGTTTATATATCTGTGCAAAATGGTGTATGCCTTATAAATAAATATATATATATATATATATATATATATATATATATATATATATATATATATATATATATATATATATATATATATATAAGGGATGTTTATACTTCGGTTTTTTACAATTAATGAGTAACAACATTAATTTTGGTACAGTTGGAGAAACCGAGTCCCCGGAGGAAGTCTCGATTACTTAAGTTACTTAAGGTTTCGAGGAAAGAACCGAACTGAACCCCGCTAAGTGAGCAAACAACTGCTCTGAGTCCGTGATTGTAAAGTTCTGTGCAACTTCTCAATATAAAGTTTAGATTAGTTGAGGCCTTCTTTATTATTTGTATGTTTATACAGTTGTGAAATCGAAAAAGGTTAATCGTTATATAATTTAATTAATTTGACAAGAAATCAACTGCAACGAAGCAGAGTGTGAAAACTGACTCGTTCCTTCATATAAAGTATGCTTATGATCAATTAATTCAAAATAAATCACGGCATAAATACTTTTTATTTTAAACCATGCTAAACAGTGATTACAAGATTTTATCGTACTCAATTACTAAACTGTAATGAATTTTCATACAAAATTTAAAGTTTAAAAATAATTATATCTTTCTCAAAATATCTTGCAGATAGTTAAGCAACGTATGTTAATACGTCACATGTTATATAAGACCAACAATGTTCACTAACGCTCATCCAAATCCAAATGTTGCGAATATAGAAATTATAGTTCTTGCAAAATTTCAATTCCATATATAAATTTGTTTTCGAGATATTGTGCGAATAGTCTGACAAACATAAATTACATTTACCAGTCCCTCAAGTGAGCTAACGCTCAGCTAACAAGAATCTTGCAAAGATACAACGTACGTGGGTAGCAATCGTCTGTGCTATAGCCATCGTTATTTAGCCTGTAATACGGACAAACCGAGTATTACCAACACTCAAGTTTGTTGGGCCATTATTGGAATGAGCAAAGTACCCCTCGTTCTGGCTGGTTTATTGTAGTAAAGTTTGTGCGAAGCACTAGAAGCGGGGTTGGAGCACCTGCTCTGCAGACTCGATCCGTAGCAATAGAGATGAATCAATTGTACAAACTGGATAAGAAGTTCGAACAGCGTTCATTGCACAAGATTATTTTCTATTTAAGAACAGATCCTTTAAATAATAGCTCACAAATAAAACTGTATACCTAACTCGTTTGAAATGTTCAAATATATTTAATCACATCGTGTAATAACGATTTTCATATGAACTATACAATTTTGAACACATAGGTTACACACTAAAGAACTCGATTCAGTACACGTATTGAGATTTTAACTGTATGTTATACATTTTGTGTTTTATAGATTTTTCTGTGATATTTATATACTTTTACACACACTCAAATAACTTTACATGCAAATTAGGAACTTTAACTTTGAAGTAAAAAAGGGTTATTCAGTAACTAAAATTTTATCATACTATTTTTTATTAGTTTTTTGTTAATTGTTTAATGTTTTATTTTTTAATTTGTATTTTGTTATTTTTTATGTTATATGTGCAACACTTTTACTATGCCCAAACAACCAAAAGATTACTTTCAACATTAAATTTATACGACAGAAGGGATTACAACTCCACAAAATTAAGTTTGCTTAATAGCGTTAGACAAATTTCCTTTTCCGCTTCAAACAAAACGTAGAGCTAAGTGTTAATATTTCATAGTACCATAAAACTGAGGATCCACCTCATCGCTTAAGGAAACTGACAAAATTGCGAGTTCTTTCCCAACCATAAAACTGTGTTGCAAGAAGGTCAGAGAGATGAAGTGTGGCAGGGAAGTGTCATTATCTAGAAGACTCGCCATTGTGGTGACAGCGATATCGACCTCTGTGCCCAATCCTCATAATCCAGACTCTACCGTGGGTTTAGTTTCAGTAGTATTTTAGATTCCTAAGTGACCTCCTAGTAGGTGGGAAAACTCAAGTTGTTCTAAATGCCTAAACATATCATGTTTAACATTTTGCTTTAATTCCTGGAGAATATCCGTTGTATATTATTATCTTACATATTTGGAATAATCTTTAAAATTATATTTACAGTTTTTATTTACACATTTACTGAAGAGATAGTGATGGAAAATTCCACACAACTATTATAATAGATATAAACGTAGTGTAATATATGCAGTATAACATAACATTTTTATTTCAATTTTTGTTAAATATAACAAAATTACCATCTTAGGACTCTAGTGACTAGAAACATACGTTTTGCCAAATACTCAGTAAGTTACAATAAACACTCGAATAACAATCACACGCATAAAGATAATTATGACAAGGGGTTCAGCCTTAATTTATATTAGATCTGTTACGTACCACTGATTCCTAACCAGAACACAAATTTCCATAAACCGGACACAATTAAACCCAAACCGGCTTTTATCTTTGGATCTCCTAATTAAAATACGAAACACAACTCACGTGTCTCTCTACCGTAGAGTAATTTACAAAATAGAATTATATTATACCTAATCTACATCCAGGCCTAGACGTTTTTACAACCCAACTAGTCTGTCCGATGTCTTTGGAAAAAAATCTGACCAGCTTTAATCCCAAACGTCCTGTTGGTCTAGGTAATGGGCTCATCTAAAAAGCTACCGCTTGACACCATCTGGTCAGAAAGTAGGTTGTGATTTCCTGTAATGTTTGTTAAGGTTTATACCTATTCTGACGAAGGTATGATAATGAGCCTAGAGGTCTTGGTAGTACATCCAAATCGAGGATAGCAGGTTGATATCCAAAGCTCACTCACTTCAAGGTGGGGTTTGAATGTGCACCTGGGCCCTCAATGTGCTGAATTTATTCATTGGAATTGCTACACGATTTTAGGACTTTTGCAATCATTTATGTTGAAGTTAAATAGTAAGTACGTAAAAAATTAACGAAGTGTAACACATTGTATATAGTTTTATCAGCAAAATTTACAGAATAAGAAAAGAATAATTTAATTAACTCACCGCTAAAAGATTATTAACTGATGTTTTACATTTAGCATATAACTAAAACACTCAATTAACAATCAAAGATATTTAAAATAAATAAAAATTTGTTACAAATAAAACATATATACAAATTTGCACACTGACTTGTTAGAAAAAAATATGAACAAAAAAGTGTTGGTTTTGTTCACCCAATGGCTTTAGAAATCTGGCAGTCAAACTATTACTTAATTGGAGGAGTTTTAAGACGGAAAAAATAAAGACGGCTTATAGATAAATTAATAGTGCCATTTCCTAGTTTATTAATATATAAGATACATTGAGAAATATGAATGTTGTATGTTATGTCTTTTGCGATAAACGTGGACCTATGTAAACGCGTAGCGCTATGTCATCCCTGTCACGGATAAAACTGCGCAGTTCCCTAGGACAGTTTTCAGTTTAAACGCTCAGAATAAACATAACCTAAAATCTTAAACTAACAAGACTAAATACGAGCGAAATAGGCTGGGTTTAAACGTAAACTAGTGATGAACACATGTAACCAGTGATCATTAATGTGCACTGGAAGCACGATAGCAGTCAAAGGTAGCAAGCAGTCAGGTCGCACTGAATGGCTTAGTGATCTCACAACATATCGGCGGTCAAGCATGACACTTCGCCAACACAATAGCCAATACAACAGGGAACTCTTTTAACAACAGTTTCTAACAACTGTTTTTAACAACAGCCTCTGTTTTAACAACAGGGAACTTTTTTGTTTGAAATATTATGTATTGAAATTTTGTTTATTTTTTATCAATGGAATACTTCGAATTTTGTTCCTATTTTTATTTTTAGTTAAGTGCACTTACATTTTATGACTTTTACACTGCTTGTTATTTACTGTAGAAGTTAAAAACATCATACCAAATTTAATTTATTGACCACAGTGATTTTTTAGTAGTATTTAATCGACGATATATTTCACAAAAATTAAGTGTAATTATTTAATTATGCGTCAAATATGCTTACATTAATGGTAGCAATCAACGAAATTCAACACAAATATAATGTAAATAAGTTTTATAGTTGTAAGCTCCTAAGCAGTTATTGTAGCAAATTCCTTCCTCTTTTGTAATCAGTAATGGTTTTTTTTCTCTCGTTTTTTAAGCCTCAGCTACACAGCTATGTAGGCTTCGATGTTCACTGGTTTATCTCGTGTCTATACATGATTGGCCCTCCCCGGGATTTGAACCCGTGATCTCTCAGTTAGAGAGCCGAGACTATAACCATTAGTCTACGGAGGAGGACATAATATGTATTTTTATTTCCCTTCTTTGTAAAAAAATTACCTATTCTTAAGAGTTTTAAAATGTTTTTTAAGTCCAAAAATACAAAACATTTCAAAATTGTCTTTAATAGGATTGCACTAAAAGTAAAATATTATAGAAACTACCTAACGTAAGGACTTGTGGGGCGCATTGAAAAACTTAGACCCGGAACACAGTGTACAGCGCGATCCTATGGCCAGACTTAGGAACTACCGTTTACGGGATACAAGTGCATTCTTTGACTGATGCTAGTTACTAATTTTAATGAGACTTCCTGGTCTTCGATTTTAATTGAATGGACCAATGTGATTTATAACAGTCAGGACTCTGTAGTTATGTGCATTTTGTCTCTGTTGTGTGAATCAAAGAAATAAAAACAATAATAAAAAGAAACTGACTTCCGTTATTTGTACGTAAGGGGGGTTAACATGGGCATACAGCTGAGGTGACGCCATCGGTTTTCGACTTTATATATTTTGGTAACCGTTAATAAATATTTCTTCACAGAAAAATCAACTTGAGAAAAGACTTTATTATTCTACGAGTGGTAGGAAGCAGAATTTCGAGATATCAGCCTCAAAAAAGGTGGTTAAAGATAACAATATGACCTTGTGTACAAAATGACTGGAGGGAGTAACACGCTTATATTTAATTAAAAAAAAAATACTTGCCTTATAAATAATATAAAACATAACTTTAAAAATCATATTTATAAAATAATATAGTTGCCTTAAATACTATATAAAACTTTTAACTAAAAAAAAACATATTAAAAAATAATCTCCTTACAAATTCTTAAATAACATGTAAATTTTTAAGTCATATTTATAACATTTATTAATTTAATAAAATATTATTAAAAATAATTATTTTTTGAAAAACGCAGATTTTGACATTAATTTATGAAAAATATAATTTTTTAACAATCTATAAATAAAGAATGTATGAGTTGATATAATATAGTTGTTTAGATATTAAATACTCGTAACCATGTAATTTAAAAAAATAGTATTTTACTAACAGTTAATTTACTTACCAAACCTTAAACAACACGAAATTTTAAATTATTCTTATAAGACAATATGACTTCATAAAAAAAAAAATACTAAAACCCTGTATTAAAAAATATATATTTTAATAAAAAAACAAGTTTTTAAAATCAATAAAATATATGATTTCCTTAAAACGTATTAAAAAGCATAAAATTAAAATATTATATTTGTCTTAAATGAATACAAAAATTATAACTCACATACTTGTACAGTAAACATTTTAAATTTTAACATACACTTTTATTTGGAACCATTTACAAATTTTCCTACTGTTTCTATTTTTAATACTACTTTTACAACAATAACAAATGTTTTTTCCGCCTGTTCTATCTTCAGGTACGTTATCTTGAAAGGTTATAAAATTAAAGTACAACATTCAAATCCAAAACCCGTTTGCACCACCTTAACGTGATCGTGCGATGATCTGAAACATATCCTCAAAATCTGGTGAATAAATTGTACTCGTACATGGTGATTAAGCATAACATATTATCAACGATACATTAATATTTATGCTTTATTAGTAAATAACTGTTAGAGCCATTCTAT
This sequence comes from Homalodisca vitripennis, assembly GCF_021130785.1. Lineage (NCBI taxonomy): Eukaryota > Metazoa > Arthropoda > Insecta > Hemiptera > Cicadellidae > Homalodisca > Homalodisca vitripennis. Next base: position 132,528,468 of record NC_060210.1, on the reverse strand, counting down.
TGTTTTTTGTGTTTATTCTACTAGTATAACTGAAAGGAAATATTACGTGCATTGATCGCGAGTACAAGAGCAGCGAACCGGTTAACGAGATACTTGGAGGCGTTGAAGCGTGGCGCCGCCCTCGTCCACTGCACCTCAACTCAATGGCTTTAATTAAGTTTTTATTAATAGCTGTTTGTACTTTGATAGATTAACAATCAATTAATTACAAATGCAGAGATTTAATCAACGACATAATTTGGCACTGTCGTGATGTATTGCCCTGCAAATTCTGATGAAGTGAAAAAAGTGACTTTACTAAAGACGAATTTAGGACTATAAAGTCCTCTCTATCACTTAATGTCACAATATAGTTTTACTAACATATTTAAATTAATAGCCAAACATAATTTTATCTTTCTTAGAATAATTTTTAAATATATTTGAAATAAACCTTAGTTTAAAAATACAAGCATCAATAATTATTTTAGCTTAACACATATGTCTACTGTTCTTACCATACACACTCGCATTCATTCTTGCTATCCAATGCCCTAAGTACCACACCTCAAGGCCGCCAAGCCCCCCCCCCACCCGAGGCACCATCATCTAGGCGCTGCCCCCACCCTGAAGAGAGCGCGCTTATCGATAGTTCTGATGTATACTAGGAGTTTATTCCACAACGACATGCAGAAACTGTAAACAATCCACTAAGTATTCACTAATTCACTAAGCCTCGTACTTCGTTCTCGTATTTCATATATAAATTGAAAATCCTTTGACAAATAAATAACTGAGGCAGTTTGTATTTAAAAAGCGCGCAACAGGGTGAATGAGTGATAGGCTCGAAGATCTTTAAGTCTGATAGTATGTAATAGGTATTTTCAGTACCTACTACATTAAAGTGGTATAAAACAGGTGAATCTATTTCTTTTATACAATACGCAGCAACCTAAAAAAATTTACGTCTGGAAGCCTGTTTATCTACATAAAATATTTGGCTTTAAACTCTTATTTGAATTCTTGTATATTATGTAAATTGCATAATAGGTATAAAGAAACAATTTATATCAGGAATGGATTTTTATATCACTTGTTCTAAACATTAGCTACATTTTAACGTAAAAAGCATTGTTATACTTTGACATATTGGTAATGTGTGTTTATAAAAAGCAATAAGGTGGACATAGGTACTCGTATAATATATAACAAAGTTATTTGTATAATTTTCTGAATCAGCTAAACCTGTATCGTGAAAACGCTCTTCTCTGTGTTACAGTATGTGCTATTAGAGTATGTTTCTTTACTTCATTATCAATGGTGGTGCACCAAAGATTATAAAAGAATTTATGTCCATATTGTAAAGATTTTTTATGTTGGTTTATTGCAAACCTTTAATTTTAATTAGTGATAATGAAAAAACATTCTTGATAAGGTACAATAAAGTAATAAAAACTTATTTAAGAAATTATAAGGTCTTTATTTACCTGAATAAAAATATTTTTTTAGGACCATTACATAATATACGAGGTAAAATTACAAAAGAAACACTAAGTATATGAAAGTGTTATCAGATAGGATATTTTCTAAAATTAATTTAGCAGTCGTCCCTATTTTATAGATTTTCCCCAACGAATGGAAAAGTGTTTTTGAAATATTAAAATTTACTGTTTTAATCCTATGATTATGTGCAGACACTGGTCAAAAGTATTAACATTGTTTTTTCTGTAAAAGTATTCAACGTGTATGTAAATATGCATATGATCGTTTAATCGAACAGTTGCTCTTAATGCTCCAACAAATCCAAAAGAAATTATAACATTGATATACGTACGATATGTATATGTAAATGTTTACCTAAAAGAAAACAACTAAATATCAATTCTTATTTGTAACACATTTAAAATCGAATAAGGTCATCAATCTTCTTCCCCTAAATCAAAGGAGCGTTTTTGTATATCGAATATTAAACCTAATATTAATTTATTATCTGTAATTTACTTTAAATTTTAGTCGTTTTTCTTGAATTTAGAAATTTGATATTACTTTTTTCAGATTTTAATTTCTTTCATTTCAATACAATCCTGTTTAAGTTAATTGGACATGTTTAGAAATAGTATTCTTACAGTTTCAATTTTAATTTTTAATTTTATTGAGGATAAACCACTGATTACAATAATACTTGAGTAATAATGATTTTACTATACTTCGGAAAATTTCGTATTACAGGAAATTTAAAGATTACTGTAGATCAGAAACAACTATTGCTTTTTCGTTTAAGTGACACATGGATAAGTAAAGAATCATGCAAATTCTTCTTAAAAACTTCAGTAAGTACTTTCTGTTACGGGAAGATATGGCTACTTAAAGTTCATCGACTGCAATCACTTTGTACTTCGACTATCAGAACTGGTTACTGGTTACTTAATACACGGAAAATCTAAACTAGTTATAGTGCGAGAATGGCCGAACTTGTTCGATCCTGAGGTAATTCCCAAAGTTGGATGAAACCGGATACCGCACGATCAGGCAGACTCGTTTGTTAGGTTTATGGTCCTAACTTCCGCTATTACTTCCTTTCTTGTTCAACTTTTAAATGCAGTTTAATTCTTCGCCATAATTATCGTGTCTTCAAATTAGTTTTATTAGGGTACATAGTTGATACTTTGTGGTATTTTAAATATTTCTGCGATCGCTCATTTTTTCAAAACCATTTAATTTAATTAACTTAAACGTAATAATGGTGCAAAAATTTAATTTTTTTAAGTTGTTCTTAAAATTAAAAAAAATTCTATGAGCAACATTGTATACTACAGGAAAAATTGTTTTTATTTAGAAAATCTAAGTAAAGATATAATGGCGAAGTTATTATATGGTATTTTAGACTGTAGAAACTTAAAACTGACATATAGGAAAATACTTGTTGGAGGTTTAAATATGATGTAAACATGAATTTTCACTTGAAATAAAGACATGTACTTTTGAAACTATATAAATGTTAAACATTATGATGTAATGTTTTAATGCGTTACCAAAACAGTAATGCAAATATTTTGAACACTTTTTGGAAACAAAATTTGGGAAAATTATGAGAAACGACGAAACGAACGAAACACTTCATTTGATGGATCAGTTCCATTAGCTAAGAAGCTTTGTCTTAAGGATTAGGCTTACCGTCAGTTGTTACGTTCTCTACCCATTTTCCAAAGTTATATTTTTGGCAAGGGTCATTGTGTTTTTTGTTTTGGCTTTTAAATTTATATTATCCACTGTAAACTATAAACTAGTGTACGCGTTTCATAGATAAGCTATATTATATTTGATTATTTATTACATCAGTTTTTGAATAAAAATATTTTTGTTCATTTTAACTCCAAAACAATACAAACTACCTTTAATATATTTTGTATTGGAAAGACGTAGCGCGAATGATTTAGTATAAATTAATTCATACCCATAGGAGCTATAACAAATCTCTAGTTAATGATAACTATGCCAAGATAGTTTTCAGGTAACTAGCAGGGTTAAACTTGTAACTATTGCACAAAACATAATTGAGACATAGCATATTTTATAATCTTTAAATATTTACAAGTTAAATATCTAATTGACAACAGTTACACTTGCTTCAACCAGCTTGGAACTTGTTTACAACTTTTTAATTTAAAGAGAAATGTGTGTGTTTTTTACTTTGCACTAACATCGACTTTTGAGCATCAAATTTCTATAACATCTTACAGAATTGACGTAGATTGACGGAATGCTTTTTAATTACTAGTATTTTCATATATAAAATCACCAATATTAAAAATTTTATCCAAACAGACGATTGAGAGGACTATATGATTTTTTTAAAGTACTGTATACGAAAATGCTTTTATTGGAGTAATATTAAAAGTTATTGTTTTATGTCGAATGTTGCCTTTTATTGAAGGTAGTGGAGTTTTAAATGTACATACATATTATTTTAAACATCGATAAAGTATGAAATGAACATTGTTATAAAAAAAACTCTTATTGCATTTTTGAAAAGTTATTTGTAAATAATAAAAACAGTTATTTCTTTATAAGGACGAGAAAGTGTAGCAATCGAGGGCGGCATTTTTTTAGAGGTAGCAAGAATGGTTCTTACAATGGAACATACAATGGTAATAAATTCATTGCACATTTATGTTTAAATTTCTAATTGCTAACTATTTAAAAATTTATTTCTGTAAAAACTTCAGCAGTAACTCAACAGTGTATGTTTTATTAATAGTCGTTAACAATGTTTCGCATTCCTCAGATAGAAAATTTATTAGTAATAAAATTGCCTCCCCAAAAAGAAGCCAATCTTTTATCCGTGTTAAGGAGTAAATAACTTATTTCTTACACTTACTCCCCGATGTCACCAAAGTTTTCCAATTCACATCCCATCGAAGCACTCTGACACAATAAAAATATGGAGATACTTCGGGCTGGCTTGGAGAACAATCTTCTGTCAATAGATCTTGTTTGAACAAAAACTGAAAACTTCTAAATCAAAAAAGTAGCAATTTTCAAGTTTAAAGACCAAAGGTATTATAGAAACCCAAGGCGTAAAATTTAGAAATTAAATTTAAGCAGGCATAATTTGAAATTTAACATTCTTCAGGATTTAACCCTCTTAGCGGTTTTAAAAATAAATAACATTAATGTAAATTTTGCATCTCACAGTAAAATGCGTATACTACAATTTTTTTTAAATAATGTTTTTCTCTTATACAGAACATTGTGGAAATTATTGTGAACACGATAATGTTTACTGTAGTTTGAAGTTTATTTGATAGATTTACTTAATCAATAAAACTTTTTAATATGATAGCTATTTGTATTTTTCTTAATTCATGGAAATCTCCCAACGTTTTCCCGCAATGACACGTTAACAAAATAAGTAATTAACACACTGTTTCTTTTTTTTCTTCGTGTTTAATATCTCTTAAGATATCAAGATGGCGAGAGATTGAAAACGTAAGGAACCGTTATATTTCAGTTATTATTTATGCTTTGTACAGTAAAAATGATTTAGAATTCTCAGGTTAGTTAAAATAGCGTTTGTTGTCAAGTGATTTTCATATCTTGTGAGGTCCCATATATCGGCCCTACAAAGTTTTGGGTTGTATACAATAAACTTCGATGGAAAATATGTAGAAACTATAATTGGCGTAATGTCTGGCCGGTTCGGACTAACTTGGTAAGATAGTACTCGTTGCTTGGATACGTTCATTAGCTAATTTGTTCAAAATATTTTTGTCCGATATTACAAACGAAAATAAAAATTGAAACAATTTTTAAATTTAGAGAAGCATTTTCAAATAACTTTTTTCTCAATAATTTATCGCAATCTTCCCCTAGGTTTCAAATTGGTGGGTTTTCAAAATATTGATAAGGATTTCTTGTTACTTAGTTCTTATGCACCATAAACAAAAAATATAAAAAGCTCTAGAATCCTGAGGGCATGTTTAACAATATGTGTATTTACATAATTTAAAAAAATTTCATGAAGTGTAGAGATAACGTCCATACACGAGTTTTGGAAATATACAATGTTATTAAATGTTTTGCAAACATAATTTCTAATTGATTGTAATTAAACTAAGCACACGTTTTAATAAAACGGTCTTAGTCTCGTAAAATTTCAAGATGGTGGAGTATGCAAAATTCTTAAAGTTTTATTAAGGGTAGTCATGAAATCGTACCTTCACCATGATATTGTGTGATATTGTATTTCTTTTTGAATATATTTCTCGATTTTTTTTCTTTCATGAACCTTTACAGTTTTTGTAATATGTAGCTTTCTGAATTTTTCAAAAATGCACAAAAGCTTTTTCCTACTATCAAGCTCCCAGATTTTCAATTACCAGTTAGCAACATTTCCTTGATTAAAACTCCCACGGTATCATAATTGCTTTAATATAATGGTCCTAAATTTACAAATAATTTTGTGGTAACTAAGTCTAATTTCGTTAGTTTCCGATTCACTTCGATTCTGTTTTTTGTGAAGACACATTTTAGTAATTATGGCTCAGAAAAAACTCTAAGTTTCGATTTAAAAAGCCGAGAAAAATGTAATTGGAGAAAAATAATCATATTTGTATATGGGTAACAGCATTGTAATTAGCAAAAATGAATGAGCGTGGAGTCTAGCGCTTCCGTGGCGATTTTTGCAAACCATGCTGATATATTTGCGTTTAAAAAACTCTTTTCCTTGAAATTTGCAGTAAATTATTTGTAGACATATAGTGAATACAAACACTATTTTAGTTTTTAAAACTTTACAAGTGTATACTTATTAAAACAGTAATCGATGAAAAAGTTATAGATTTGTAATAACCTACAAAAATATTGAAAAACCTAAAGAAGTTTTGATGTGTATCAAATATATCTTTAAAATAAGACAGCTTATGTAATTCTACGTCTAAAATAAGTCATAAAAGTATATGACGTTTAACATTGTTCTAATGAGGCTACAATCAGGATATCACCAATGGAAGCGGATCTTACAGTGAAACCTCTAGTCAAAAAGTTACGAGTAACGCGTATTTAGTAATAGTATAAAAGAGCGCTTTCATTGATGATTTCACCGTTATATGGGCTTTTAATGTTAAACCGCAAAAAAAGCCATGAGGTCTCCTACAATTAACATAATGTATTGCTGTAAATTACTAATAGGTTGAGTTTCATTTATTTTTTTATCTGTTTTCTAAACATATCCTTATGTTTAAATTTACTCTCATTTCAAAAATTTCAGGAAACTATATAGGGTTTTAATTGTTATATAAACAACGTCCTCTCGACAGTAATTTAATAACGAGCGGCTTTGCTCGTTCCATGAATGGTCGTTACGCCAACTCAATACTGAGCTCGTCGAGTGCAATTAACTATGGCTTATATCTGCGTTTGATTTAATCCCGAAATCCTATCAGATTTTGGAAATGCTCTGAAGCTCTAAAACAGTCTCTTTCACAGCAGATTATCGTTAAGTAATATCTTTCAATTACACTGAACAAATAGTGTTAAAATTACACCTTTGCACCAGTCGGTTAATGTCTTTTGACAGAATTGTATTTGTTTAATTGTGTAGATGTCAAGTATGGTGCATTTTGAACATGCAATTTTAATGTTGTTTAATTATCTCACTATTGTTACCAGACTGGCTACCGGCCAAAGTATCAAAATATATTTATAAATATAACATTATTTATTGTTATCATTGGCTGTGGGCATCTTAAATAATCTTTGATACATTCACTTTAATCGTAGAATATACTCATCATCCTACATCATGTTTCCAAAACCTCACTGAATTGAAAGAGGCTTTCCGGACATTCGCCATCTTTTAGTGATACAAAAAAATCGTCGTATCACTAACATATTTCACATTTCCGGAAAAGTCGTGTTTCTTTTACAATCCAAAACAACACATCGTCGAAAACAAAATAGAAGCAAAGTATCAATGAACTATGTCGAGCAAATGAGAATATGTAATATTAGTTTACACAATATATCATATTTAGACCGTATTAGTAATTTGTATGTTATGTATTTACTAGTAATGAAACAGCTAACCCCATGTCGTAATTTAAAATCTGTATTAAATAATGATCTTCATAATTGGTGTATAAATTTAATTAATTGATAATGATAATTTCGTTATTTGATATGTATTTCTTGTTTACAACTTTCCGTACTAACGGGTAAAAGAGACCTGTAACGAGCCGCCCCTGTAAAAATACCAATGCTCAAGTCATCTGAAAATGTATGTATTACCTTTAGGTAATACATGCATGCATTATCGTGTACATGCAAAATCACACCAGTTTCTAAAAATGTCTTTTATTATTCGTACAAGAAATATGTATATAGTTCAGATTTGCAACTTTTCCCCTAAATATAAAAATACAGAACTATGTAAAAATTAAATATATTAAAAATAACCCCAGGTAACGCAGATTGTTAAACTTAAATAAGCTTCATTCCTACTTGAAACATGTGAAAATTATACTGTATATGGTCGTATAACTGAAACCCAATTTGCAGTGTATAATCACACAACCCAGTTTTTTGTGAAATCGATAAAGGTATTTATACTAGGAAAGAGTTTGTTCGCCAGAGTTAGTTTTAGTAGAGGTTGAAATTGGATTGCATCAAAAGTTTTAAAATATTCAACGATAACCTGTGTGTGCAATATAATTATTTTAGCGTGAAACTCTTAAAACCAATTGTTATATGCGTATATATGGAAACATTACTAAAGCTTAATCAGCGCTAGTAAATTAGCGTATATGAAAACCGAGTATTTGGCTATAAATTGTAATACGTTATCGTTTTGGCTGATGAGTTGTTTTGTATGTGTCAAGCTAAAAGGATATAATTTAAGAAAAAATTAATCCTTGATACGTTCAACCATTCCGATCCTATTCAAAACTGATGAAGCTGACGATATATTTCCGTCTTAGACGAAATTCCTCAGTAGGTTTCATGAAAGACTAGGTTTTATTCTTATAAAATTTCAAATTGGCTCTCGTTTCCTAGTACACTATCACTTTATTGGCTGAGCGCTACCTATGGCTACCGCTTGAGGGACTTAAAAGTTTAATTCATGTGTGTGTGTTCCCACGATATCTCGAAAAGACATTTAATACACCTAGCCAGAAATTAGTTCCCTCACTTTCTTCTAAGTTAAAACCTAGTACTTTTTGTCTGCCGATTTGGTCTATTCCTATAAATTAGGATACAAAAAAGTGCAATCGGAAAGCTCAAGTGCAAGAGAACTAATCAATGAATTTTAACGACTTTAAATAGCAAAGCATGTTACGCTAAACATGGTGTGGCATGCTTTACCACTTTAAAACCAGAAGGGTTCACTTCTGGCTGGTCCATACCTTGATGAACGTACACTGGGTAAAAAAAAACCGATGTGTCACTTAAATCTGGGTAACTCTATGCATGTCCAGAAGGGGCACGTCGTTAAACGCATATGTCGATATATCGAGATGGGGTGCAGGTTTGATCGATAAGTCTAGTCTACAGCGAGGGATGAGTGGGTGGGGTCCTTATATGTTGAAGGCTGTTATTAGCCTATACGTATGGGCGTGATCCCCCTGCCTCTTTTGACTAGAGAGGCTGGTAGAGAGCTTGTCTCCCCTTCTTCTAAGGTCACATGAATGATATTATTGCTCCCAAATTCTTCCTCGTGGTTCTTGATAGGAGGCGGCCTCTACTCCCAACCTTACCCACCCAGAACATACTGTCTCTCCGGAAGCAGCACAAAGGTCCTTTTAGGACGAAATGCAATTTCTCAGCTTTTTGTCCTAAGAGAACAAAAAACAGTTTTTGACACCACTACCCAATAACCTAGAGATTTATTCTTATATTTTTGTAGAAAAACTCTATCTACATCAGCGATTAGTAAAATAATCAGAACGCTTCTTATATAGTAAAAATACACTCCTTAGAGTGAAGTGAAGTTTACGTTGGATTTACAATTTCCTTTCATATGAAAACTGCCCTTTGAAAAATCTTATATATATATATATATATATATATATATATATATATATATATATATATATATATGTTATACAAATTATAAATGTCTTAGAATCTATTTAAGATCTTTAATATAGATATAGGAAGATCAACATACTTGAATGTGAAAACTAAAAATTCGCACAAAAATCTTATTATGAGGATATTTTGAATGAATTTGAGTAGTTTTTGTATCATGGTTAATGGCATTTAATAGGTTAAAAGTAATTAATTATGCAGAGAAAATAATGCTAGGGATGAATCGACTCAGATAAATATAATACCCTGACCACCATTAAATCCGAACTTCAGTTTCTGAAAAGAGCTGAACTAATAACCTCCAAAGAGCAAACAACTGTTCAGAGTCGTGACTAATTATAAAGTTGTACGGTGAAAAGTTTGGCGTTAAAGCCCATCGAATATTTTCGAGCGGACAAAAACTTTTTGAAAGAATGATTGAACTCTTTTTTATGTTTTTTGAACTTCAGATCTTCGTCTACTACCAGGAATTTTAATATAAAATTTGATACTTGAACAATGAAAACTAGTTCCGGACGTCATGGCCATAAAATATGAGCCCAATATTATGGTTATAAAAAAGCCTGTTTGGTAGTGTAAAAGAAAATAAACAAATCCTGAGTATCATTCAGCCCATTAACTTACAAAAAAATACTTATGTCGAGAATTAATAATATTAGGGACATGGACAAATTTTTGACACTGAATGACATTAGGCCATAGTTGTTTACCAGTCAACAGATCTATTCACAAGGATCATACATCACCATAAAAAAATCGTGGTAGTCCATCGAAGAGTATAGCTTTAGTGTAGTTATGGTAAGCACGTACGAAAGTCTTGATAATAAATAGAAAAGCACACATCAAATATTTATCGAGTCAAAAGAGAGAAAGAAAATTTATTATGATCCGTCAGTTGTATTTGATTACCGGGGCAATGTTTGTTTCATTATCAGTGATTTCCAACTGAACTGAACTTAACAAATGTCATGTTCTCGTATAATTCTTCTGTGGTACATACTTCATGTTTTAACGTTTAAACATATGTGTGTATTCAACCACACGGCTAAGGCATGCAGCTGTTCCTCTACTGTACTTTACTTAAAACGTTAATGATGGCTACTTTAATATACAAATTTAATACGATGTACTCGCCAATTTCAAGCCACAGACATAGCGTCGTTGGTACTTCGTTAGCGTTTAATGTTGAATAAAATCAGGTCAGTCTTCTTTCAGATGGGACTTAAAGTACATAGTAACAGTCATCATGTATGTATGACAGAAATTTGCGTATACTTACCATAATAAATATAATTTAAAATACATTTTCATATACAATATACATTAATTTTCCAAACTCACCATATCCAGCGAGAGAGTTTGTTGAATGGTCTTCCAGTCGTATTCCAGAACCTCGCTATCACTATAAAATTGGTATGACTTTAAAAATTATTTTAAACATGTTTTTAATGTTTTGACACACAGTGTGTACGCTTAGGCATTTTTTATTAAATCTGGCAATTTGAAGACAACACGTGCGTGTGGTTGTGTTCATAAACTACAGTTATGTCTCCCGGTCCGGCAATTTCGGAGGCTTCCTTACTATATCATGAACCCTTGTCTGACGAAGGTTTTGGATCAAAAGTGATCGCCATGGTTTTCGTGATTTCTCCAAATTAATTCCCGCTCAATACCCATTCCCAAGAATTTCAAACTCCTAAGAAGTGAAACCTCATTAAACCAGGCTGTTATTCCTGTCTAATGGTCGTATAGAAAAATTTAAAAAAATTGTGACTGTATTAAGTGCTGGATGTATTGGTAACAAAAATCTGCGTTCCAAAATTGATTTAATTCGGCAGGTAAGATATAGAGTTATATATTAAAAGTAGTTCGGAGATTTTACATGAGGAGTTGATGACCCTAGGTACAGTAAGTGACTTCAATTTGGATGATAACTGGACCGAAGGTTACACCCTTGAGACATTTAAGCCATATCATGAGGTTTAGTGAATTTGTTTGCCATTTTGACCTATTTCTTTCTGTGGCTTAGAATTGCTGAGCCGATGGAAAGACACACCTTGGATACCACAAGATTCTACTTTTTCAACCATAAATTGAATCGCCTTCCAGTTTTGATTTATATTTTGGCAAGCTTTATAAATCTAGTAAAAAAATATAAATACGCAAATACACATGTAAACAATTTTACATCTTCAACGCCTCTCCAAAATCTGTTAACAATTCTGTCTATATTTGTTTTTAATTCCTTTTTTTACCACAAACACAGCACAATGTTTTGTAGCAAGATGTTACAAATTCACAAATATAATGTAACTGAAGTATGCAAAATGTGCTGCAACATATCTAGCGTAAAGATTTTAAGATCTTAAAGACTTTATTTACAGCTAAAAAATTCTTAAAAAAAGAAATGGCCAAATTGGATTAAACATTCTCAAGGTTAGCGCTTAGCAACACATTTAGCTATTCATTTTTATTTATAAGATTTTGAAAAAATCTGTCCAAACTTTAACTCGTAATACTGAAATTGGTATAAAATTGTATTATGGATCAAAAATACTCTTTCCCAAGACTTGTACTGACGGTATCTGTGTATCTATAATCGACGAACTTTATAATTGATCGGTGAAATGCGCTAATGTTAATGTAATTATTCGCAGAAGACTATATTAACGTAAAATGTGTAATGTATTGTTTTTTTCGCACCAGTTCTGTGTTATACTGTTATTCATGTAAGCAGTATAAGATATATGGCATAGTATGAAACAATGTAATTTATTAAAATAAGGACATTTAAAAGCTGAATACTTGTTTGTTGTACATGATTTATAGTTAATGCATTATACAATACTTTCGTTAAAACAACATTAAAACAATTATTTTAATAAAACTCTTAAGATTTTAAATTTAAATTTCCCTGCATTTAATACTAATAAAGATACGAATATAAATTAGTAGTATTATAGCACTTTTTTAGTATTATTAGTAGTTTTTAGTTTATTTTTATTTAAGAAAGTGGCATGTTTCTAAAGCTAGTCGCTTAAATTAATAAGTTAGTGTATTTTTTGTGTAAAGAACAAAATTTATTCAAAAAGAAAGGTATAACTATTTTCCCGTTGTTGCCACGAGCCAAACACGCAAAAAAAAAAAAATTTCTAAAATGTCTAAGGTATTTTTTTTTTCTTACACTTAGCCAAAAATATAAAATACAATCAACATTATATAAAATAGAAAAGTAAGAATAGTCACGTTAAAAAATATGTTAATTTTTTCTGATAATTTAAACATTAAGATTCAACCAACTTTTCTGAAAATGCAGTCAATTCAATTTTTATAACTCATCTTCAAATAATATAAACTGTGATTAGTTAGGACATTTTTTCCTTCACATTGCATAACAATCTATACAATAGGTGAACGCAATATCATAAACACATTTTCCTTAGTTCCATAAATATCTCTTTCTGGCTAATTTCAGATCAGATGAATTTACCTTCAAATTAAAGTAGTCAGTATACATAGTATATTGAAAAGTTCATACATAAGCACGGTGTTTAAATTGGAAACCACAATTAGTTATTAATTTTATTTGACCAGTCATAATCTGAATCAATATTTATAGTGTCTTAGCCTATTTAGTGAAACGAAGCAATTATTATAATATTATTAAAGGAATCTTAGCAATGGGTGTATTATGATCTAACAAAGCCTTATCATATTTAACCAGAAAAATGTTTTGTTTATACAACCGTCCAAAACATCTTTGAAAAGTTGAAATAATAAAAATGTATTTCGACAGTTTTATAATAACAATAATTTGATCGAGATCAAAGTCGTGACTGATAAGAACAGGCCGTAAGTTACAACTCTTCCTAATGTAAGCGAGCCGTTACTCGCAGGTTGTGTTCGGGTCAACCAAACTCTTCCCTGCGTCATGACCCTAAACGTGATAGCGTCTCCATCTGGGATCATATCTCTACCGTACACCTATTTGGCAGTGATGGAATTTGTTTATCGGCAACGCGTTACGACTTTATTCTACCAGCCAACAAACAGGTTGCCACAACGTGTTATTTCAGCAACTGTTGCCGATTGAGCATTGCGAATCGTTCTTTGATCAAGGCTTTCCAATGGCTGTTGCCTATTTGACATTATTGAAACACGGACTTTGTTACTATCATAATGTATGTTTGTCATTAATCTGCATATTCTCGTCACAATAATTTATTTTGAGATAATAAAAATTATTATGAGCAATCTTACAGAATTAATTCCCCATTTAGTAATTAAATTTCTTTATATTTATAATAAAATAGAATGTTTACCATGTAATGTTATTGGACCAATCAATCACTTCAAAATTTAATAGAAATATACATTAACCATAATGCATAAGGGGAAACAAAATGAATTTCTTAATATCTGTTTACTATAAAATTTGTTTGAAATTTGATTCAGTTTGTAGCTAAAAGTAAATTTCCTTGGCTGAGAGAGACAAAGAAGTCATCACTATTCATTAGATCCAGTAAGAAAGCGAGCAAACAAGGTTCTGAAAGCCTCATTAAGAAACAAAGCTTTCATTTCAGTCTTTTATCTGTTAGCGTTTCATTAACAGGTTCGGTTTAATACAAACATTTACCGGGTAAACAAGAAAATCGACAGGTGCAGTGAAAATCTTCTAACAGAACCAGTAGCAAAAATAGAATTAATACCGATGAAATATGAGGCACAGTGAAAACAAAACCACCTTGTATTTAGTAAAAAAAATTAAAAGAGGTAGTTGAAAGGTAGTTTTAAAATTAATGGTAACATAAACTTCTTAATTTCAAACATATCGTAGTTTTTAAAGTATTATACCTCACTCCCAATATATATACTTTATTGCATTTGGAAGTTGAATTGTCGGAACTCATAAATTAGTTAATAAATACATCAAACAATATAACAAAGGATCTGCCTACCGAGTAATGGGTTTGAGGTTTTAACTTTGGAGATTTCAACTGTTTCTGGAGACGGCATTTTTACCCTAAATTTTAACTTAATAGGACAAATATTACAATACCCTCCTCCCCCTCAGATTTCCCTTTAAGATTAAACTAAAGTAGATCTTGTATTAAACATGAAAATGCAAGAAATTGTGTCTTTATTGAAAGAAATTTAATACATTTTATCGTTTTTATTAAAAGGTTTTTTGTGAACCGAAACAATGATCCAAAATTTATTTTTGTTTCTCTACTTTTTTACTTTTTCATTGTATAAGTATGTATATAACCTATTCATATCAGACCACTGTGAAAATAGATGACCTGTGCTCTTTTTACTCGATGTATAATTATGACTATTTTTCAATAATAAAAGATGAAAACTACACTTATAGTAGAAAATCAGCACTATTGGGAAATCTGACCGTCTATTGTGATAGGATCACTCACAAGCAACAGTATTTACACACAAACACACACACACACACACACACACACACACACACACACACACACACACACACACAAAGGCTCCATTATAAATAAATCAATTAATCAATAATGAAAATATAGCTATTTAAGCTACTGCAGTATCTGACCACACCAAATTTGAGTACATCATACTTCCATTCATCATTCATACTTTTATCTTTGTCCAAAAGTGTTATGTTTCTATGTCAATTCATATAATCTTTACCTAGCGTTCAGTGTACAGTCAAGTATCATATAGTGAAGTTGTTAATAAAGTAATGTTTGTTAAGAAGTTTTTTTTTCATTTTTTAATTGTTGAAGGCATTGAAATTTTTGTACAATTATTGAAAAATGTATCTACAAACATAATAACTGTTTAATATTTATTCTCATCTTACGGAATGATAATTCTTCAAATAATAACATTTTAGTCCAAGGTAAAAATACATCGGCATAAATGGACAATATGACTTCTCTTATATTGCTTTTTAGTTTTTTATTCCATAAATATGTACATATTTAATAGATAAGGCATACGTTAATGGATTTCTTAAATGAAAAAGATTAATCGTGAAATATTACACAATAGACAGTAGAAAGAACTACAGAAAAGACTACTTGTAAACGCATATTGAAAAGGAAAGTATAGGAAACATAAAATAATCCAAATTAATTTCAAAAAGTCTGTGAGTGCACTGAATGCTTAGCGATCAGATAGAGAGCTTCATAAATATTGTGCTTTATGTAAATTTAAAAGATATTGGCAAATTCTTTGCAGTGAGAGGGATCGAATAGTAATAAGGTTAAGAATAATCTAATGCAAATATGGTATTATGGGTCAATAGAGTACTTCGAGAGTTTTATGAAATATATCCATCCTGTAACCAACAAAAAACAAAATTATTTAACCATCCAAATGTGTTAATTACTTATGTTCAGACATCTGTAGGGTATTGGTGTAGATTGGTTGGTACCATTTGTTTCAAAAAAGGTACAATTAATTTTTGTTTCACGTATTTTTCCTTTATTGCTAATCCCGTTTGCTTCTTTATTACATTTGAACCTTTGTCACATTGTCGTGTACTTAGTACAAAAGCTCTGAGATCCATATCAATAAAAGTAACATATATAATTGATCATTGTTTTACCGATTTATTATGTACACTTTTTACATAGTTACGTTTACCGAATAAATATGTTAATATTACAAACTGTTAATAATACTTATAATAATAATAACTAATAATAATACTCAACTAAAATTAAAAATTACGAAAAGTATATTTATTTCATCGTAAGACCCAACTACTGTAATTGCTGTAGGCTGACAGTTACAAACTGTGCTGTTCTGAAGATGACAGGAACCAATAACTGAGCAGAGACGTTCACAGTCCTTCAATACGTGTTCCAGCGTGAAACCCAACTGCTGTAATTGCTCTAGGCTGACAGTTACAAACTGTGCTGTTCTGAAGATGACAGGAACCAATAACTGAGCAGAGACGTTCACAGTGCTTCAATACGTGTTCCAGCGTGAAACCCAACTACTGTAATTGCTGTAGGCTGACAGTTACAAACTGTGCTGTTCTGAAGATGACAGGAACCAATAACTGAGCAGAGACGTTCACAGTCCTTCAATACGTGTTCCAGCGTGAGACCCAACTGCTGTAATTGCTGTAGGCTGACAGTTACAAACTGTGCTGTTCTGAAGATGACAGGAACCAATAACTGAACAGAGGCGTTCACAGTCCTTCAATACGTGTTCCAGCGTGAAACCCAACTACTGTAATTGCTGTAGGCTGACAGTTACAAACTGTGCTGTTTTGAAGATGACAGGAACCAATAACTGAGCAGAGACGTTCACAGTGCTTCAATACGTGTTCCAGCGTGAAACCCAACTGCTGTAATTGCTCTAGGCTGACAGTTACAAACTGTGTTATCTTAAGGTTGTCGCCAATGCTATAACTCTTTCGTAACGTTCTGTCGGTTTCTTTGACACTCCGCTGTGTCATTTAATGTAAGTTTAGAGTTTCAGTGTTTTAATCCTTTTAATAAATCGTCTAGAACTTGTTTTTTTATCTACAGTTTTAAATATCTAAACAAAAACGGATCGCCTATGATCTCTTTTAAAACTGGTCTGATCCAAAATGTCATCATGTATATGTTTTTGAAAATTTCAAAATAAATACAATTTTTATATTCAAGTAGTGTGACATTAAATCTCAAAGGGGGAGTGAATCCCTAATTAGAGATTTACCATTGGAGTAACGGTGGGTGCGGGGTTGCTTTAGGGTACATGAACGATGAGCTTAGAATGGATACTGTTAGTAATCGGTTATTATTTGTATCTTTACCAACCAAAGAAAGGATGATAAGGAAAACTCTGCGACAGAGGTATACTCGCCCACAGTCTAGGAATAAACCCTCCTACGTACGATTAGTCCGTCTACGCGCTTCACCGAACTCTACTGAAGCGTTTATTATCACAGATAATAAACCTTGGTAGAGGGCTTAAGTCCCAGAGTAACAACCCTTCTACAATCTCTTTACTTTGAAACAGACTATAACAGAACTGAAATTCTTACTAAATATACTTATAATCATGTATAAAACTCTTCGTGCCATGCGGTATGAAATGCGGCATGTAACATCAATGCGGTATGAGATTAAAAATAGGTATTTCTTTAATTACTTTTTAATTGGATTAATATTATTTTATTCCAATAGGTTACACTTAAATTACATCACAGCAAACAAAACGTTGACCTACTATAAACCCCGAGTTAAAAGGCAAAAATGACGAAAATATTAGTGTCGAAGATCTCGTACATCGTTCTATAAATATCACTGCCGTTTATTCTGCAGTTAAAGATACGACAATAGCGTCTGTCTACGCCTATAATTCTAAAGAATTTTGTTTAGTTAAAAAATGCATTCCAATTCAATTGCGATCTGACAAGGCCGACGTCCTCTGGTAAAAACCGCAATAGAGAATAATACTCCTTGAGATACATAAAGCCATGGTCGAGAAAACAAACATATACAAATTATTAGTTTTAATTTTTTCATCATTACTAAAAACTACAATACGGGGTATTAAATTAAAAATACTTTATTTCTGTACCTGACATGCGTTCCATTATGAAAAATAAACGGTTCACTAGGACGAGTATAAGTAATTCTAGCATTTACCCGCGGCTTCGCACATAATTGCATGCGCTTTTGTTGTGTACGAGCACTTCTGGTTTGAGTTGATAATATATCTGACGCCTATGTTAAATTTGCCTTGTTGTCACGATCGAAAAAATCTGTCACGAGTTTTTTTTTTTTAAGGAGAGGCCGATCCCCTTTTAATCCTTATTCTGTCCGTCCTCATGGGCCACTGGCCTGTGCGAGGATCTTATCAAACAGATTAAGGGGGAGAGTCGATACAGTAAGAGGTTGATTGTACTGATAAAAAGTGCAACGGTCACAGACAGGATTTGAACCTGCACTATCTCTAACTCAGACTCAAGTCCAACGACTTAGACCTCTCGGCCATCGGCATTCCCTACTCCCCCAATATAGAGTATATATTGCTATGGTACTTTACTCTGGTCTTAGTATTTTTGTTCAATAGTAGATTTTCCTTAGTTTCCAAATTATATATATATATATATATATATATATATATATATATATATATATATATATATATATATATAGAATTCACCCGGCAAGTGAGAGATCCGGGTTCAAGTCCCGGCGGAGCAAGTACTTTTTGTGATTCAATGTTTATTGAAAAAATTATATATATACATACATACATACATATATAAATTTATATTTAAATTTATTCAAACTTTTGGTTTTTATGCCAATTAAAAAAGTCTAAGAAGACTACCTATTTCTGTCAAAAGGCACCTAACAAGTTTTATAACATTATTTAAATTTATAGCAAAATTTCGATTGTAACTTTTTTTTATATGTGCTATACGATAATGACCATACGCTATACTCGTATACTTAATATTTGCTAAGTCTACAGTTAAAGGATTTATTTATTAAACCTTTTTTTCTCTTATCTGGATATTTTCTTACTCCGTGCTCAACAGCGGTTGAAATAAGGCGTGTGTATTACTATCAAGCTTGCTCTAAGTGATTAAATTAATTATACAATGGTTGTGCTCATAAAGCAAATTTGGTTGCATTTAATGGGCTCTTTCTATTAATAATCTTTTTTTGTTCTAATATATTGTAGTTTACTTTAATATTGTAGTTTACTTTTATATATTGTATTTACCAACATATTGTAGTTTTAGTAGTGCATCTTTAAAAAATTTAAAATAATAATGTGTGTATGTTTGTTTTAAGCTCAATCATGGCTTCATGTATCTCAGGGAGTATTATGCTTTGTATTAGTGGAGCGTGGCCCAGAGGGATATTCGGAAAAAGAGTTGCGTATATGTTAAAAAAACAAAAATCGCTTTTGCATTTATAATATTAGTTAGGATGAAACCATATATTTTTTAATTAATAGCAGATTAAAATATTTTTAAGGTGTAAAAAACCAAATTTACTTTATTGGTAAGTTACTTAATTTTTAGGAAACTATCAAAAACAATAGTAAAAGAATTTCAAAATCAATAATACCTAACATTGTCCGTTTTTGTACGTTATGGGACGAATAAAAATATTAATTAGACTATATTGTCATATGTTAATTGTATTGGGTTTGATTCTGAACTATCTCTATAGTAAAAATTAGTACATTTGTACTGTATTTTGTAATATAATCAATATTATACTTTGCAGTAGGAATATAGTAGAAAATAATTACTTTCTTTTAAGTTTCTTTTCGTAAACATATACACGTAGTTGTATATAATACGTCCTAAATTTTTACAAACAAGTTTAGAGCCGCCTCCCCCATGAGGAATTTTTTTATTTAAATGTTAATAAATTTTACTCGATGAATTTTTGGTCATAGAATATTTGTGTCATATGCTATCGTTATGTGTTATTTATACTCGTTAATCTTTTTTTATTTATTTCCTAAATTCTATGCTGTTTATGAACTTTCAATATTTAAGTGGTTGTGCACCGGGATCTAGTATATTACAATAAAACTATCTTAAATCCAAATTTCCGATTTTTATACGTGACTGAGTTAAACACCCTCTTCCGATACAAGTGTTGTGGTATCCGTTAGACAGGTTGGCTTGTCTCAGCCACGGAGTCCATTATGTCCGCAAGTAGTTTTGCGTTATATAATGGTTAATACGCAGGGAAATTCCTGTAAATTTCCATTTTTACCTATTTATTTTCATGAATGAATCCAGTGGTGCAGTTTTACGTGTTTAAATCTTCATTTGAGGCAGCTTTTATTTTATTAATTAGTGTCTCAGCTTAAAGCTAATTAATTTGGAGTTTTTGTCGCGTCGTGTCGGAAATTCGTGGCAACATCATTTCATGGTCGTCAACATTTTTTTATATTCATAACATATTCGTAGTGCTAAGGTTTATGATCGGCAAGGTAAAAATAAGTAGATTTATAAGGAAATGTATTTGTAAACTTTGCATTGGCATAAAGGAAGTGCTCAGGGCTGAGCAATTATGAAGCCAGTCAGCGATTCGTTCCAGACAAATGTCAGTGCATAATATCATCGTGTAATTTATTAGTGCACGATGCCGTACACTTTGGTATGATTAAATGATCAGGATATAGAGGCTTTTAATTTATTTTGGAGGAATTTTTAATGTATATATGAGTGTTTATCAGTTAGTGCGAAAAATCGACTTTTGTATTGTAAATTAATAAACTCGATACTAAGTTACAAAGTAATATAATATTGGACAGAACAAGTAGTCACCCCACAGTTTCTCGTAGCCAAGGGAAGCCCGGCAGCTCAGAGAACGGCCGAACTTGGCCAATCTTAAGGTAATTTGCCAAGTTGGATGAAAGTGGATACCGCCCATTCACAGGCTTCGGTTCTACTCGTCTGCTCGGAGCTGAGTTTATAATCTTATCTTTATTGTCTCCTTCAGTCGGCTCTTTTCACATCCTCCCCACTTTTATCCCAGTAAAATTGTTAAAATATATATTTAAAATTTGTTAACCTTTGATAAACCTAAAGGTGGAGGATCTTTAGGTATTTTAAATACAATATTCCTTTGTTTAAATTTCATTATTGACATGTAATTATTACGAAGAGTCAAGGAAGATGGTGGATGGGATTGCGAAGGTTGTTTGGATATATTTTACCAGTGATACAAGAGGTATTTGACACTATGTTACGAGAGCTGCAATCAGATCTATTCATTGGGTCAATAACTTACCTAACACATAGCTCAAACTTCTTTGAAATAAAACCAAATCAAACCAAAGCGTTGTGACGCATATAGTGTGGAATCACACCTATGTGTCAACTCCATGCACATGATATTGAAGATGTGCAATTGATTAAATAAACGCTAATTATTGCAAACTGAAGTAAAGAATACAGATTACAGTAGGTTTTCACGTAATAACCAACTACGTCAACTTACAACTGGCGTGTATGTGTTAGTACGTAAATTTTTAAGAGAAATGGTAAACTGACACCATAACAAAGTCCATTTGTCCATTACATGGGATAAAACCAAACGTGATATAATGCCTCGTAAACACATACTTAGAATGTTCATATTTTATCAAAAGTTCCTACTGAGTTACTGTATTGGACTAACAATCGAAGGATACTCAGTTTGGTCGCTCCACTACACGAGTGTGAGGTACAAAGACCAAATTCAATTCCTATTGGTTCCATATTAATAACCTTAAAAACCTTTTTCTACATAAATTGATTGATCAGCATTTTATTGGATTATTCAATAATTTTTAAGTCAGAATCTATTATTAACAGCAAAAATACAAGACCCTCCTAAACTGGAGCTAGTTTTTCGTCAGTATTTACGATTCAATAGGTTAAAATCATTTACGTCAAAAATACATCCTGAAAATTCAGCGGAATCATTGGTAGAATAATATTTACATACCTTTACTGTAACTTAAACAGTAGAGCTCCTTGTTATACATGTTTTTTTTTCTACCAACATTAAATTTAAGTAAAGTGAAATAAGTAATAAACAATGAAAAGGTAAAATTAATATAAGTGTCTCGTAAATGTCTGCATTATATCCGAGAATACATCGTAGAATAAATATTGCGCTGAAAAAAGAGACCGAAACTCTGAAAGTTCTGAACAAACAACTGTTTAGAACCTACAGAATGTCAAGTTTCTTAAGAGTCTCCAAGAGTCCGATCAGACTCCTATTTCCGTTAAACTCTCAATCGTTTATATCTATTTATACCTCTTTTTGGAATCTTATAATACTGTGTATACGTATTGGTTTCATTACTATGATTCTAACTTTAATCTTTAATAGATTCTAAGTAGTATAAATAATTATCCTCATGCCAAAGAAGAAAGTATAATTTGTACGTGTTGTCTATTAAATGATATTACTCAACCCAGTTTCTCATTCAGTAAATTATGTATACGATATAACTGTTTAACAAGCTGAAAGTTTCAAAGTAAACAAATAATAAGAAATATATTGTTTTATTATGTATACTGTTTTATAGAAATCTAATGGTGTCTGTCTGGGTGTTCATGAGGTGTTACTCAATCACCTGAAAACTACTAAACTGATTAAACTGAAGTTTTACATTATTATTTTTCGTTCTCTGATTAACATATAGATCTATTCTTATTTCAAAATTCCATCGTACTGGCTAAGCCTCACTGGTCTCATCTTTGTCTCTAAAGTTGAATTACAGTAAAGTAATATTATTAATTGAAAGAGCCTGTTAAATGTGATCAACTGTTCTGTATAAATGTTGTTTCATTACAGCACAACCACATGTTTCATTAATTTAACCTCTATTTTCAATTTGTTTACATTGTAGTCCTGAAAGCATAGAGCAAGATTGATGGTTATAAAACTTCTTTCTTTTAAATATATATATATATATATATATATATATATATATATTATATATTTATATATATATATATATATATATATATATTATATATTTAAAATGTATATAATTAAAATGTATGTAAATAAAATATATAGTATATATATATATATATATATATATATATATATATATATACATTGAATCACAAAAATCAAAAATCCCGGCGGAGCAAGTACTTTTTGTGATTCAATGTTTATTGAAATTAAATAAGGCTATTGCCATTTATACAGTTTAATTATATATATATATATAATTTCAATAAACATTGAATCACAAAAAGTATTTGCTCCGCCGGGAGTCGAACCCGGATCTCTCACTTGCCGGATGAATATGCTACCATTACACCAAAGAGCCCTTACTTTTTACGATTCAATTATTTTGTATTTGGCCGTATCTGTCACATATACGTTAAAATAAGCAAACTAACATATTACCGGAAGACCAAATATCTGTCAAACGACTTTTATTTACATTAAATTGTATAAATAGCAATAGCCTTTACATTTAAACTTACGAAATTGCGTGCGAATACGCAGGTAACTGCTAGAACATAAATTTCTCATTTGTTTTATATATAACATATAATGCATGTATGTATATAAAAATATAGAATGCGTTCTTCTCACCATAACAACTTTAAACCAAAACATTATTTACTTATTCATTGCCAATTCCAAACAAAAGTATTTCTTTCTGATAGCAACTACAGAAACAAATTATTTATTTATTAAAACAATTACACAAAGTGTCTTCATATGACAATATTCATTTCGAGTCTTTAAACCAGAAACTCGAGTTATTTCGTTTTAAAATGAACAGGTAGTTCAAAATATCTAATAAATATCATTATCTATAATACGCAGATTAAGGAAGAAGAATGTTTCAGCAAACCTTGATTAGTAAAAAGCTATTTTTAAGCTTAAGATTATTATTTCAGACGTTGGAGACGACCCCCATGAATTAGCTATGTGGCAACTTTGAATCACATTAGCTGCAGTCTGTGACACATTTGTCGGAAATGTGACGACATAAATCTAAAATTTTAGTCTATATATGACTCATATTGAACTCACTTTTAGTTCTTTGTCAAAGGCTATTATTGCAAGGTCAACGCTACAAAAATAGTACACAACGTTTCGAGGATTGGAATCTATCCTCTTCTTCAAGCGTGATGTAACCTTAAAACTTAAGATTAACCATACAAGTTTCAAAAATAAGTCTTTATTACCAACGGAAAACCTATTTTTAGCAGGTTTATCACAACATTTCATAAGTATTTTTGTATAGTACTATTTTTGTTACATTAACGATATTTTATCAAAGATGTTGGTTCTGAAAACAAAAACCGAACTCAATCAAACAAACTAAACAAAGTAGTAAGTCGAAAGCTGTTTGTGGCTGACTTGAAGAAGTTTTCTAAGTCGGATTACTTTAATCCAGGGATGACTTTACAAAATCTATAATTGAATTAGAAATGCTGCCAAAATGAGTGTTTTTTATACACCGTGTTTGTTTCACAGAGACAATTAAATTGATATCTGATATGACCTGTGCTCATACACCAAACAAAGTCTTTCTATTCCTTGTACGTTTCTTTTCCCATCAATACACAAGCTTCTCTGTAGTATATATATATATATATATATATATATATATATATACTTATACATATATATACTTTGAAGATCTTCAGTGCTCATCCGCGTTGGATAGGTATAACATTTTACAACATTAAAAAATATATTACCTTATAACATTTAATTCGTTTCATATGTCAGATTGTATCCCTTAATTATGTTTGGATATCACACAACTTGGCACAATCTCCGTTTTTCCTCAAAAGTTTCCAACACAAAAATCCTTTATATGACTTTCATTCTTGTTGGAGTTTGTTAAAAGCTGTATGATCACATGATAAATATTTTTCAATTTTCAGTTGTCTCTACCAAATGCAATTTGGTTCATTCCAGCTGTGTGCTTACCTGATATATCAATAACTTAGAGTACAGAGCACAATAACAGCACAAATAACAACATCAATGGACTTGACCAAACTCAAATAAAAAAGACAACTGCCAAGCAAGAAGACTCATGGATTTAAAAATATGTAATACTGACTACATAGTTTGTTAAAACTATAACTATCCACTAACATTTTATAAACATTAAACATGGAAATATCACACTTCTTTACACAGCCCTTATGGTCTCACTTTGCACCAAATTAAAAAAACCATATGCCCAACATTTTATTTGTGAGACCCAAAAAATTCCGAAACCGTTCACTTTAAGACGAAACTCATGTAATTTTATTGCCAATTCCTCCAGGGTAGTTCAAAACTTTCATTTGCTAAATCAAAGTAAAGAGAAAAGGGAATGTTTGCCATACATGAAGAATATGAACACTCATTGACAGATATACGGAGTTTATTTTATTTATTTAAAATAAAACCATTTGATTCTTTTCAACTCATTTACTTTCGTGATGGCCCAAGGTGGACGATAGTGCTCTCGTCCCTGCAATACCAGGTAGTAATGTCGTGGATAACACACTCGTAAGGCTTGCAGCACTCCTGCCTTGTGACTACTGTGTTGTCTAGATTCGAATACATCTTACACTGCAAAGTACAAAATAATAATCAGGTACTTTTAGAAGAGAATAAGGTGTGTATAGAGAGGAAAGAAGGTAGCGAAAACTATCTGTTCAACTAGATAAAAGTACGATATGTCGTGTCTTTGGACATAGTAGTACTCTAATAAAATTAAGAACAGTCCGTTTTTTTACAGATAAGATATCGAACGACATGGGTGGCCATCGTGATCTATCATAAGGGCCTACTTTCTACCTATATATGAAAATTAAAGCAGATAAGACATGAAATGATGATTAATGGACTAGTATGATTAGTCATTTTGTTATTTTTAGGATTAGACTTCCCGTTCCCATCATAGTTACCCGTAAGACCAATGTAAAAATATTCACTAACGCTCACCGTCATTGAAGTCAGTGTTCCTCATACATTAATAAAGCTTAATGCACAATTTCAAGTTTATATGTCAGTTCGTTTTCGAGATATCGTGCGCACAGACAGAGAAATAGATAGGCAAAAATTTATATTTGTCCATTCCCATGACTGATACACTTCGCTAGAGCTCAGCCAATTTTATATGGCAGTCTTTTGTTCTGTAAACTGCGCATGTCTCCATGAAAACTACAAGCCAAGAAAACAATTATATGTGGTATTTATGCCTCATCCTGTATAAATACTTGTGGAGTAATCAGATAAAATGTGTTTTCTATATAGACTGACATTCAATTTACACTATGCTATTTTTTATACGATTTACTTTTGATTATTTGTGTATAAACCTGTTAGACTGATAAAATTTACAATTGAATTCCTTTTGCTGTAGAAAATACAGCTTCTAAACTCATCTTATAGTGATAAACTAAATGATGGTACTAGTTAGTTGATACTGGTATTTAACTACTACTAGCTCTTGTGCATAAAATAAATAACAAAGGTGAATTTAAAAATTATATAAATGGTCTTACCAGTCCATTTAAGGGAGCACAATCTCCACGCACTCCCTTAGCCCATAAAGAAAGGCCTGTTAGAAAAAGTAAGAAATAAATAGTTGGCTGGACGAAACATATTTTCGGAATCATTATTACTTGGTAAAAGAGTAACGTGAATATGAAAAACTATATTTTTATATACAGGGTATTATATTTTTATACTTTGGTATTATCAGTCAATACCCCTAATTAACTTTAATTGAAATTTCTATTCAATGCATACTACGTACTATTTGCTATATTTAATACATTAATGGGACAAATTATTAATATTATTGATACAATTACTCGTAAACGTCCTTTGTTTGCTTGGATACAACTGAACATAAATGTGCTGCACGTTTTTATGTATGCGTGTCCTATTCTGTTAAGAAGATAAGAGATGTAAAATAATAACACTTGGTTACTCTAGCTTACAATTTAATGAAGCATTGTAGTTCATGTTGAAGTGCATCATTGACAAATTATATAAAGGGCTCTAATTACTATTTTTATTAATCAAAGGGGCACACAATAAGCTCAGGTTGACGTGTGAGGATCTATGAATCCACCCCAATACCCTAAAGCAAAAAAAAAAAAAAAGTCTGATATATTTAGTAGGGGTAGGTTTAAAAACAAAAAAAATTATACACACGATTATGAATTTCTCTACATATTGAATGAAATTGGCCCACCCTATGGTACGAGTTCGGTGTGGATAGTGAAAGTCTATCACGTGAATGTCTGGATAAACATTCAGCAATCAATTTGACACATGATTCCAACTTTTTATAATCTAATACTCTCTTCATTGTTAAAGTTTTAATTTTAAATTGTTATGATTTTCTTAATAGCCTTGGACAATTGTATGGAATTTTTGATTCGATGTGTGTAATTCAAATTATATTCCAAGTTTGGATTTATAAATGTGCTTTGGTATGTCCGTATCCTGAAGTCTTGTAGTACTCCTGTATTCATTACTGAGGTGGATACTAGCCTGTTTTCTTTGGACTAGATTGCTTTATTACGAGCTTGGCTCAGGGTTCAGCTGCTGATGAATAAAAGCTGCGATTTCTGTTTGTCTCTATTATACGGTAAGGTACAAAAGAGTTGTCCTAGAGGGTTGTAATTCGGTAGGAAACTCTGTCTCTACTAGCTTTACATCGTTATTAAAAATGGTAAAGATTGGTCCATTACGCGTACTGATATATGTTTTTTCTTTCTCAATGAAGTGACTTTTAGTTACATTGATGATATGGGTAACTATGTTGGCAACGAGAAAAACACAGATGAAACAAATTAATAAACAAACTATACTGTAAATGATAATTAAATAACACGTTTCAGTAGTGTAACAACGTATTTGATAAAGTTACTTTGTTGGATTAATTGGTTTTATACAAAGCTTATAAATGTTAGATGAACTTGCAATAATATTGTTATGGGACGTTACATCGTTTTTTTGTGATTTTGTGTTGACTGGAATTACTGGTCAAAAATGGGATGGACGAAACATGGTTCTCATGTTAAAATGTTTCTATTGACTCATTTTATTGTTTTTTAAGTACAAATATAATTTAATTTTGCTGAGACGTATTAATACTTTTTGCCACCTGAACATCAACAAATCTTTGGATGTTCTATACATTTATCCAAAATCTACGTTTGTGCCCCTAAAAAGTGTTTAATCATATATTTAAAATTTTCTGATCATCGTGAAGAGGGTTAGCGCACTCTCTCCTAGCAATTGAAAACGAAACCAAATTTCTGTCTTTCCGTGTGACCATGTGTATAAATATCTTTATAATTAATTGACTTAAGAGTGTTGACATTTGGAGTTATTGTTCACCTATAATACAACCTATGTATATGTAAATATAAATTGTAAATATCGAACCAAGGGTGTAAATATCGATACTTAACTGCCTAGGTGTTGTCCACTGTGGGGCGAGTACGAAGCCTCCACCGCTTATCCGGTCTGGCTTGCGTTTAACCTTGTTAATAAAATGTCTTAGTATTAATATCCTCCATATTTTATTAGCTTTGAAGACGGATTAAAAATTTAAGTTTTGATAAGGAACTTTATTAACTGATAAGTTTAACTAATAAAGGACACGAAAAAATCTAAGAGGCCACAAAGAAATACCCCGCTAATATTTTTTTTATACCCCCTAGGAAGTCTTTATGCTCATTTTAATCGGCGCTGTTATCTTGAATTTTTTAAGTGCGCTTTTTTATTTTAAACTACAGAAATAACTTTTGGATACAACAAGTAATTGGGAGAAACAATGACATTACAATTTACATTAGTATGATTATACTATAAAATATGTTATTTACAGCTTCACTATACTGCCCTGCTAAGCACAGAGGGGGTAACTGACATTTTTTTTGCGAAATTGAGTTAATAATGTTTTGTAAATCTACACAATATTTGGAATGTAATACTAAGGTATTTTAGCCGTAATTAAATGAAAACATTTAAAACTGCCTATTTTAAATGTCGTAAGTACACTTTTCAGAGGAAATACTAAGCAAAATGGTGTGTAACTGACATTTACTAAGTTATTTGTGGGTAAGGGATGCAGATACGGCTTTTAGGCTTAGTCATTTTTCACTTACGGCTAAACTCGCTTAGCAATCAATCACTTACCACTGTTTTTGCTTAGTTTTTGCCATTACTCTTTGTAGTTACTACCATAACAAACCAGGAGCAGAATGCAACTGCGCACAAGCTGGTTGTTAATTCAGTTGCTTTTTTAGTTGTCTTAGGCTGTCGTGAAATTGCTACAAAATGCCTGTAATAGTAATAAGTCTAATGAAATAGTAACTTTGCCCCATAGCCCTAAAGCTAAACCTACAAAAACTGCAGTTGCTATCAGGATGTATTAGTAATGGTCGGCCTACTTTAAATGAAACTTTGAAGACTACTGCAACTGAACCACTTGTAAATGGTTCACATTTATGTTTTACCTAGCTATGAAAATGTACCGATATTATTAGTTCAAAACAATGAAACTCTGTATATATAACCTAGAAGATGATGGAACCTTACTACAGTTGGTCTACGAAGACATAGGTTTAAATTCACTTGAGGCAGATTTAAACAGTGATGTTCAATGTGATAATGTTCTATTCAATAACAACATAATAGGCTTAGATTGCGAAACTAATCCTAGTCTGATAACCAGTAAAGAACTAGACCATATGGACGTAGATGAAGCCAAAGTAGGCCTAACACAGAACAGTAACAGTAATCAACCTGAAACCTGAGAAAGGCTTATTGTATCTAATGAAGAAGTGGTAATTTTTGAAGCAGGCCAAGCTCATAACAGTGTTGATATGCTTATTTTCCCCAATGCAAACTTTAAGTGATCGAACTAAAACTGATAGTCTAAGGAAAAGAAAAAAATTCTTGTTTGCACCCGCTGAGAAAGGTTTGAAGAAAGGTTTAGTAAAGAGTAATCATTCTATCAAAGATGCTTGTTCAGAAAAATGTAAGCTAAAGTGTATTGAAAATATACCTAAAGAAAAGGCGAATTGAAATAAATGACCAATTTTGGGACATTGAACCTCATGAACAAAAGTGCTTCGTTATGGGATTGTAATAGAAAAAACAGAAGTTAACCGCAAAACAACAATTGGGGAGTCCCGACGTAGTGGTACAAACCATTATTTTCTTCATTCAATCCGGGTTTGTAAAACATTTTTTCTGACAACCCTGGGTTACACCAAAAAATAACGACAAGATCTTGCAAACAGTCCTGCCGTAGTAGTATAAGTAAGAGTATTACTTCGAAAACAGATAAAAGAAAAGACGAATTGCTCACAACAGAGCTGATCATTCAGTTATAAGAACTCATATAGAATCCTTCGAGCCTACCATAGCTCACTACAGACGCGAACATGCTCCCAACAGGAAGTATCTACCCAGTGATCTGACAATTAATGTGATGCATCAAGACTTCATGGAAAAACATCCAAATATGAAGTGTTCATATGAGCTCTACCGGTCTGAACTTTCTAAAATGCATATATCGTTTGTGAAACTGGGCCATGAGGAGTGCGAACAATGTGAGCCACTTTAATATTCATCCACACAAAAAAGATGACTTTAAAAGAAGATTGTGAAGAACGCTGGTTTTTATGAATTATATTTGAAAAAATCCACAACAAATGTATCACAACATTAACAAATCAAATTTGTGAATGCATTGGCATCATACTGTTGCTCTTGTCATAATAGTAGGCCTAGAAAACATGAAATAGACAATCTTTTAAATAAAGTGTTCTATAAAAAATATCTTATTGAAATGGCATCTGAATTTAATTGAGTTACTTGTAATTATTAACTGAGCATTAAAATAGTTATATTACTAAGCGCATTGGTTGTAACAGGAGTATCCTTGGCTATTTTTAGCCGTACCTGTGTTACTTACCCCAAAAGTAGCTTAACATATTACAGTTACCACCAATAAGCTTAGTAAATCAGTGAGAAAAAAAATTTAAAAACAGCCGTAACTGCTGCCAATTAAAAAAAAATAAACATAAAATTTAAGGGTTAAAAACAGTTTTTACAAGAAAGGAAAAAATAATAAAACAATTGACAACAACTTGCGATACCTCAATCGTAAAGACACTCACAATGGCAGAGGGTCAAACTTAAAAACCAATTTTCCAGACTTTGTTGATTTGGCACTTACCCCCTCTGTGCTTAGCAGGGCAGTATACACAAATAAAATAAGTTACTATAATTTAATGTTAAAATAATTGTAATGTTTCTTTTTCATTGGGAACCCTGACAAAATCACATGTTTTAACAATAACCAAAACATCAATTTGTTTCTCAGAAATAAAACTAAGTTAATTTGAGTTTAGCTCTGAATAACTCGATTTAGTTACTTGTGTGTTTTGTGAGTTATATTCTGTATTGTCCAACTTCAAAGATGAAAATGTACTTTGGGAGAAAGAGATTTAGTTTGAAACCTGTTATTATGTTTCTGTCGTATTTTTAACTTGTAAGAAAGTAAGGTACGTAACCTAATTTGACATCCTATTGTACTCTACATTAAGTAGCATATATTTATTTAGAAATGACAAAAAGCTCTTTGTTTCAGGATCTCTTGATGTCTGAAATCCGTGTAATCATTTAAAGGTAAGTCATTTTATGACTTTTGTCAAAACGATTTGGAACAATTCACATACCATGGTTACAATTTTTTATATTAGCTTTTTCACAGCCTATTTTTATAGAGGTATGAGAATATTTATACTCATAAACAGAAATACAGAATATATTTTACTTAAAACAAAACAATGTTATTCTTTCATCTCCTTTCCTGTGCGGTCAAAGGTGGACAAGAGTGCTCTCGTCCCTGCAATACCAGGTTGTAATGTCGTGGATAACACATTGATAAGGCTTGCAGCATTCGTTTAGCTTGTAGTTCATCTTTTCATATCTCCTACACTGCAACATTCAATACAAATAATCACACAACTTGGCCATGGTGTTTATGAATGTTCATTTTAGCTCTAGTTCACCTTCGTCGTAATTTAGCGTCTGAAATCTGATGCTGTTCAGACTTGACTCCTGGAATTTGGAGACACGTTCATCTAAAGAGATGGAAAAAAGGCAACGATGGATAAGCTCAATTTCGACATCAGAGACACTAAAGATATAGTGTTATCTAGGTGAATTGGTATTCTCGTTGTCTCATCATGTGCACAATTGTGTGCATTACGATGTTTCTCACATAAGCTATAAGTACAGTGGAGCAACTGGGTTTTCTAAACACAACGTTACGATGTTTCTCACACAAGCTATAAGTACAGTGGAGCAACTGGGTTTTCTAAACACAACGTTACGATGTTTCTCACACAAGCTATAAGTACAGTGGAGCAACTGGGTTTTCTAAACACAACGTTACGATGTTTCTCACACAAGCTATAAGTACAGTGGAGCAACTGGGTTTTCTAAACACAACGTTACGATGTTTCTCACACAAGCTATAAGTACAGTGGAGCAACTGGGTTTTCTAAACACAACGTTACGATGTTTCTCACACAAGCTATAAGTACAGTGGAGCAACTGGGTTTTCTAAACACAACGTTACGATGTTTCTCACACAAGCTATAAGTACAGTGGAGCAACTGGGTTTTCTAAACACAACGTTACGATGTTTCTCACACAAGCTATAAGTACAGTGGAGCAACTGGGTTTTCTAAACACAACGTTACGATGTTTCTCACACAAGCTATAAGTACAGTGGAGCAACTGGGTTTTCTAAACACAACGTTACGATGTTTCTCACACAAGCTATAAGTACAGTGGAGCAACTGGGTTTTCTAAACACAACGTTACGATGTTTCTCACACAAGCTATAAGTACAGTGGAGCAACTGGGTTTTCTAAACACAACGTAGCCATAGTTGGAAGGGTTGGTTTAATATTAAATTACTTTTTTGATCTCTTGGTCCTAGATTCCAGGAGTCAAGTCTGTAACAGCAGAAGATTTCAGTTTATACATTAAGAAGATAAAATAAAAATAATCAGATATTGTTATTAGCGTATAAGGCCAGTTTTATATATAGAGAGGAAAGAAAGTCGAGATAAAGTATATATGTTGTGTTAGATAAAATCACGATCCTTGAAGACACCAGCACTCACATTAAGAACATTTTATTTGGTTTATAGATAACTAGCTGTTACCCACGGCTTCGCACGCAAATCTTAAGAACCGAAGTCCTGATATTACTTAGTAAAAGCAATTATGCGCAATTGGCTGCGGGTAACAGCTAGTTCGTCAATAAATTCGTAGTATTTTATAACGAAAACTCTTCATTTTCAATAAAATACCAATTACAACCAAATACCCACGGCTTCGCACACGATTTCCTACAGAAAAATTGGGACATAGGAGGCATATTTCTTTTGAATTTCGTTATTACCCTTCTGAGATAGATGATAGTCACTGAAAGATACTCCAAGCTCATGATGTATTTAAGATTTAAATTTTAAAACAGTCTAAATATGCACCTGTGAAATAACTGGAATTTTTCTCCAATGTTCTATGATTTTTGTATACAATTGAACTATATTAGACCATCGTGGACAGGAGTCAAAAAGTCGGAATTTATTAGCGCACATACAATGTAATAAATGAAGGCGCTCAATGTAATTTTGAAACGAAAATAGGTATATTTTAGGTACACATTATTACAGTCTAATGATTATGAGCTTCAGATGTTAAGCGAAATTGCATATGGTTTTTATTTTAGGCTTTGCGCGTGTATCACGTCTGGATCAAATTAGTTATATCTCCGATTCCATGATTGAGCTTGCTTTGTTGTCTCGATTGAGAGAATATGTACACACGGAGTTTTGAGAACCATACTTCTGTCAAAAAAAACAATTAAGGTTGGTTTTATAACATTCTTTATATTGTAGCCAAAGATGTAATTTAGTAAGATAGTAATTTTGATATCTGCATTGCTCTTCTGATCAAGCACGAGCATGGTTTATATTAGAAAAATAAATATTGCAGTTAAAGGTGAATTTTTACGTCAAATTTGAATTGTATTATCTGGATAGTAAAGTCTATGTTTAACAGTGATTGCAGAAACAGTTGAAACAAAATTTGCTGTTTCTCTTAAGCTTACTCTATGCTTTCAAACTATAAGTGTAAGGAAATTTAAAATAGTAATTAAATGATATAAACATAATATATTTCTTTTGTCGCATTATATATGTTTACAAAGAACAGCTGATTAAATTTGAAAAGGCTCTTTCACTTAATAACATATGTTTGCTGCAATGCATTTCTTACGGATATTTCTGTAACTTTTAGAGACCAGTGGGGCGGAATCCTGAATCGGGAACGGGATAAAAAGTATCCTATGTCCTTCTCCCAGTTCTTAGCTACCTCCCTACCAATTTTCAGCCAAATCGGATCAGCCGTTCTTGACTTATAAATAGTGTAACTAACACGACTTTCTTTTATATATATATATATATATATATAGATTTAATATATGACATTACAAAGAAACAGGGGTTTTCCATACATTTGCCATCGTTCAGTGATACAGTACAATCAGTAGCACTAAGTTTCGAGATCTGCAATCTCATTTCTTCATTAGGTAAACACCTAAACTAATCTATGACTAAAATCTAGCTTAAAGTAAACAAAACATATCAGAGCATTGTGACACGCATGGGTCAGGAACCATAATAGTCATATTATGTGTGATTCCATGCACACTAACTCTAAAGCAAGCACTTAATTAAAACCACAGTCTACAGATCACAATAGTCCTGCACTCACCCGCCAACTAAATAGAACTGCTTCTGAATAAAATCAATTGAAGTTTGTTTGGTTTAAATGAAGAAATTACTTTATATTATAACATTTTTTACACGTTAAACTGGTAAAAACTTGCAAATTGAATTGCTTTTGCCGTAGAAATGACAGTATTTAAACTCGTTTTGTGGTGAAAACTAAATTATACTACTTGTTGTCTTTAACTACTGCCTAAAAATAATTTTAGCTGATGTTCAATAAATAAATAGCAGATCAATTGAAAAGTTCTAGAAACGGTCTTACCAGTCCATTCAAGGGAGCACAATAACCGCGCACGCTCTTTGCCCATAACGAAAGTACTGTTAGAAAAAGTAAGAAGTAAATAGTGGGTACAACGAAACATATGTTCGGAATCATTACGATTGAATAAAATAATAATGTCTCTATCAGTGAATACTCAATTAACTTTAATTGAAATTTGATTCGATAGATACTACGTACTATTCGCTATAGTTGTTACATTACTGGAACAAATTATTAAAATTAATGAGCCTATTACTCGCAAAAGTGCTTTATTTGCTTAGATACTGTTGAAGATAAATGTTCTGTGCTTTTTTATGTATCCGTGAACTATTCTGATATCACAGATATAACATAATAACATTTTATAGTCACTTTAGCTTACAATTTTCATGAGGTAATGTATTTATGGAAATGCGTTATTGACGAATGACATAAAGGACTTTAATTACTATTATTTTTCATGGTCTCAGATTTTTAGTGTAGTCTTTAAAATACAAACCAAGGAGAAAATTTCACACACTATTTTGAATTCCTTAATAGGTTCGATTTAATATCGTGGATCTATCTCGTGCCAGTGTGGCTCAACCAATCAACAATCAATATAATCTTCCTTATCACATGACACCAATTTTTTAGGATAGAC
The DNA here is from genome assembly GCF_021130785.1 of Homalodisca vitripennis. Lineage (NCBI taxonomy): Eukaryota > Metazoa > Arthropoda > Insecta > Hemiptera > Cicadellidae > Homalodisca > Homalodisca vitripennis. The sequence goes on along the minus strand of NC_060210.1, from coordinate 132,492,642 downwards.
TGTAAAATATGTTATTAACTTTTTCACTATACACAAATGAAATAAGTTATTATACAATTAAATATTACAATAGTTTTAGTATTTAATGTTTCTCTTTTTTTGGGAACACGGACAAAATCACATGTTTTAACAATAACCAAAACATCAATTTGTTTCTCAGAAAAAAGTCCAAGTTGAGTTGCGTTTTAGCTCTGAATAACGCAATTGAGCTATTTGAGTTGTTTTATTTATATTCTGTGTTGCTCAGCTTTAAAGTTGAAAATTTTACTTTGTAAGAACGAGGTTTGGTTTGAAAAATGTTTTATTTGTCGCATGATTAACTTGTAAGAAAGTAAGGTACGTAACCTAATTTGACATCCTATTGTACTCTACATTAAGCAGCATATATTTATTTAGAAATGACAAAAAGCTCTTTGTTTCAGGATCTCTTGATGTCTGAAATCCGAGTAATCATTTATAAAGACAAGTCATTTTACGACTTTCTCTAAAACTACTTTTAGTGGTTTACGCTCGATTTTCCGAACAATGTTACCATGTTTCTTGATATTAGCTTTCTCATACTCTATTTTTAAAGAGAAGCCAATCCCCTTTTAAACGTTATTATGCCCATGCTCATAGGCTACAGGGCTCTGTGCCAGAATCTTATCAAATAGAATAAGGCTGATGAAAACTGCTGTTGTTATAGACAGGATTTGAAACTGCGCTTTCTCGAATTAAGTACCAGGTAATATGTACTTTAAGGAATATTTATGTACAATGTTTATATAGACAAATATTCCCAATCATTTCTCTCCATAAGTAAAGTTTTATTAATTTTTAATTATCTACACAATATTTATTTGTAATTTAGTAGCATAAACTCAATTAATTGAAGTCTAATATTATAGGTAGTGAACTCACTCTCCTTAAAACGAGAGGGTTTCTTTAACTTGCTTCAATAGAGTAAACTAAGAGAAGTTATTTAGTGTTTATGCTAACATTATGTCACAAACTATTCAGTATGTATGCAGCTTAAGGAAATGAAATTGGATTTACCTGATCATCAATGAAATGGTTCTATGTATATAAAAATTTATATAAAATGTCCAGACTGACTGACTGATAAAGTTTAGAGACATGAAAGGCGCCCTAAGGAAGTAATTTTCTCCCCGACCTCAAGGCTTCGCCTCACTGGCCTCTGAAGTTGGCAAAATACCCGTAAGAAATCCATTGCAGCAAACATAGTACGTTATTAATGGAAGAGCACGTATACATGTAATAAACTGTTCTTTGAAAACATTATGATGTGACGACACAATCATATGTTCGTTTAATTTAAATACCATTTTCTTTATAGTACGGGAGCTAGCAACGTTTCTAAAAACAAGAATTTCAGGTCAGCTGAAAGACAGTATATCAAAATTTCAGCTGACCTGAAATTCTCTCTCGAAAACGTTGCTAGCTCCTGTACTATTACATTATATATAGTCTTGAACGAATAGAGTATGCTTGAAAATATAAAACACTTTTTATTTCAACCTTTTCTGTAACCCTCAAAAGTGAGCACAGAGTTTTTCCAGTTCAAAAATTCTAATAAAAATATATCTTTAACTGTAAATTTGAGCAACTATTACAAATGCAGTGCTTTATTAGTTGTGTAATACATATATCTACGACCAAGTTACTGTCAGATTTAAAGACTGTCATAAACTTATCATAGTTTCTTTTACAAAATTAGGCTACTCAGACCTGTTTTTGTATATACTTTCTCGATCGTAGTAAAAAATCAAACTAATCTACAGCACCAGAAATATTTTAAACTGGAAGCAATTACTCGTATTTAAAACTTCCATATACCCAGTGAACCCAATTTATCTACATACAGTTTATAATTTACATATGTCGTGATGTTTATATTCTGCCATTCAGCGCAACGTTACTTTTAAATTTACATTTTTTTATTTTAATGTTTGTGCGCTAATTTACCCCCTATATATTAATTAACTTTAGACCATTGTCTGCAGACTTTGGACCTGGGTTAGATATAATGTATGTTATCATTACACTTTGTATCAGTAATGTAAATGAAATCTCCAGCTTCCGTTTTATAGATCCTCGCAGGCTAAATTTAAATCATACGAAATCATTAATGAAACATTGTTTTGCTTCCTCAAGTATGTTAAAAACAACATATTGGAGATGATGAATTAAAATAATCTACAACAATGGTTAGCAATATGAATTGCATAATTTGTAATTATTTGTGCAATCGAAGTAGACACTGTTCGATTAAAGTCAGTTGTATGTACTTTAGACGTAAAAGTGGAACTGTCAGTTTAGTACGAAACTAGGTCAACTATTTTCCGAGGAATGCCTGAGAACGTTTTGTAGAGACTGTTTGAAACAAACGGGATTCTCGCATTAAACTTGGCTATGAAATCTAGAAAATCTCCTTTGGTATGAAACTTGCGGATTCCTTTGTGAGAGCAGTCTTTGCAGCTATCTCCTCTAATCTTACTCCATTATATTTAATTACAACATTATTAATCTAACACTTTCATTCAAAAAGATATTCCACCATGTAGACTAAAAATTTAATCATAGTTTATATATTATACTAGCTGTTTCCCGCGGCTTCGCACGCGTCTCTTAAGCTTTGCCCGTATATTTCTTTGCCTTCAAATAGTGTTTGGATATTTTAATATATACGTAACTACTGTGTTGTAATTGCAGTTTATAATGTGCAGGCGCTTTGATAACTTTTATATCTTGCAGTACAGCCTGGTGGTTAGTTACATCAATGGGCATTGCGTATAAACCTTCTACATAGAAAAATACAAATTTTCATAGTGATCGGTCCAATAGTTTCTGAGTCTATAAAGGACAAACACACAAACATTCATTTTTATATATTATGATTGCAGAAACAGTTTAAACAAAATTTGTCGTTTCTCTTAAGCTTACTCTATGCTTTAAAACTATAAGTGTAAAGAAATTTATATATAAATATATTTTTTGTCGCATTATATATGTTTACAAAGAACAGCTGATTAAAAATTTGAAAAGACTCTTTCACTTAATAACATATGTTTGCTGCAATGCATTTCTTACGGGTATTTCTGTAACCAGTGGGGCGGAATCCTGAATCGGGAAAGGGATAAAAAGTATCCTATAACCTTCTACAGATCAAGACGAACAAATTTTAAAAAAAATTAGGCGAATCCGTCCAGCCGTTTGTGAGTGATGCTGTTACACACGAACAGTTCATTTTTATATATATATAGATGTATATATTAATGTGCTATAATGCTTTGTTTGTCGTTTACAACTAAAAGAAACCTATGATACATCTGGCATTGGATGAAGAGTTATCTTCGAACACTCGGCCCTTCACAGTGATATAACATCATTATCGAACATATTCCAATATCTAACATTAAATTATTCTAAAAATGTACGTTGTATATTCACTGCCAGGTGTAAGATATTTATACATACCTTTTAGACAAGGTGTATTAGATTTGTTCTGTACTTTTAACATTCGTATATTTAATATTATTCTCTCCACTTCCTTTCTAACGTACTTATGGATTCAAAAATACTTGTATTACTGTAACTTATTTGTATTCAAAATATTTTTCTTCAAAATTCGGTGAAGGAAACAAGATTTTTCCGGACATTTGCCACCGTTCAGTGATACAGAAAATCAGTAATACTACGTATCGAGATCTGTAATCTAATCCCTTTTTCAGGCAAATGTCCAGAAAAGTCATGTTTCCTTCACAATCCTTCCAACGTCAAAAATTCAAAACTTCAAAGAAACAATATTCGGATTTAGGAAAGTAAGTCATGCAAGGATGCATTGAAAGTTATCGATAACGTTTCAGTATACACTTTTGTCAATTTCACCAGTTTTGTTGTAATTGTTTTATTAATACGAATGAAAGAAGAGAATAACTATAAACTAATTTAATTTTGATTCGATTTTAATTTGGAGTTAAACTTTTAACAGTACTTTTTTAATTTGAACACAATAATGTAAAAGTTAATAGTTTTTTTTTTTTACCTTCCCTCAACCTATTCCAACAGTATTAACCTTGCTCTAAGGTTGCGATAAAATATTAAAACAAAGACTGCTGGGCCATTGATAAGCCTAAACCGATCACTTATTCGGTTATCGACACTTACTGTTTATGGACATTTCTGTTATCAGTCTGACACGATAACCACGCAACCAACTCGATAGGTAAGACGCTGTAATTTGCTATTTACCGTTAAGTATGAGCTATAAATACTATGTATGTAGTGATGTTTCAAGGGTTAATATTGCACCATTTATTTTTAAATGATGTTATTATCACATGATTGAGCTTCGCTCATAACAGTACTGGCTTTCCTTTTAATTTTTCATAGGTTATGGTAAGTATAATCCACACCTTAAATCAAATATTGAATTATAGTTTAGAAATCAACTTTCGAAACATCTGATGAATAGATGTGAGGACAAATGGTACGTGCTTCCAACTGTAAATATTTTTAATATATTTTGTTGCTTTAAGCAGCAGTAAAATAATAGACCTAATTCAAAATTAAAATAATTTCATTCAATTCCATATTTAAAGTGCTATAAAAATTATATTTTGAGATATTACAATACACGCGTATCAAATGGAGGGGTAGCTGGGGGAAGGCGATTCGTTTTCATTTCATGTTCATGATAAAGTATCTTTATAAGTAAATGTAACATTGTATTTAAAGATGTATATTTTTAAAATGAAAATTATGGATTCCATTAGATGTAATTTTGAAACTGTCCTATTATAAAAATATCACTATATCACTAATAAATAATAAATATTACTATAAAATTGTATATAAAATTAATTAATGGTGATGAAACCTTGCTTTAGGCATATATTTACGTTTATTATAACTTCAGGAAGCATCAAAACAATATGATAAGTATTTTGTCAATTTTTTAAGAAAGAACGGTATTCTACGAAAGTACAAATTTTATGATTATACAAGTTCAAAACCACTTACACGAAAAAACTTTATATTTGGGATTTCACCAGAAAATGTAGAAGTGTAAATAATATAATTAACGTCTTACCTATTTATAGTAATACGAGATCTTAAATTATGTATTTGCTTTTATGAAATGAACTTTGTAATTCAAAAATATAAAAATGTGGACAGTAAACGAGGTTAGTATAATGCAGATAAGTGTATTTATTTTCAGAAAAAGACGGCTATGCTCGTGGTAGATATATATTGATTGCATATCTTAATTTTAGCTCCATAAGAACAATTTATATTTTGAAGACTTTTTCGGCCTTACCTGTGGTATTAAATTTATGAGATATGTCTCATTAAAAAAACACAATTTACGCATATAAAAAAAGTTTCTTAGTGTTTTGAAGTTTTTATTATTTACTCAAAAATGTAAACTCATTTTTGTATCTTCCCAATTAAAAGCTCAAAACACAAAAACTTGGCGAGACGAAATAATGAAACCCGTTATTTTTAAATTTATTCTTATCGGAAAACTCAAGGTCATTTCATTTTTCGTTCGAAAATGAACTTGGTAGTCTTGTTTTCCAAAATTAATTTTGTAAGTTTTAGAATCCTTAGTATTTATAAACCTGACCATATATATATATATATATATATATATATATGTGTGTGTATATATATATATATATATATATAAAACTTTCATAATCTGTATATCCAATTATCTTAATACTCAATATATTTATAAAACATGAATATGACCAAAAGGTACATTTTACAGTTTAAAAGTAAAAAGATTGAATACAAGAGAATGCTTTCAGATAAATGTATTAGTGCAGCCACGAGAATCGGCTGTCAAATCAACTTAGCTACTGTCTAATACAAAACGTAATTTTATTATATTTATAGTAGTTTTTTTTTCACAATAACTTCGAAAATAATAGAACCTATTTGTTGGCACGCTGAACCAAAAGCAAACCTCTAGCTTGTATATTGTTTATTTTAAACTTTAATTTGATGATTATTAAACGTACAAGTTAATTAAAATTCATCAAATAAATTTTAAAATCTTTTAATAAATCGCTAAATAAGGAAAATATATGTTTTAAGGGCTACTCGATACACAATGTAAGAAGCCTGCTGTAAGTATAAATGTCTACTTCCTGTCTAAATTATTCCCGTTGCCCCAGATGCGATTGAATTGTTGTCCAAATCAAGAAGAGAAATAAATATGCATGTTTTGGTCAGAAAAGTGTATTTCAGTAAAAATGGGTCTACTTCCGGCCATTTTAATCTACCAGTCTAAGATACATTTCCGGTCTCGTAGTAGCGTTTTCCTAGTTAATAAAATATAATTATATATACCTATACCAGAAAAGCCTTCTTCGGTAAAAGGAATCTACTTCCTGTGATCATCGTAATTTACTTCCGGCACCAGTAGTTTTCTATTTCATATGTTCATATGTGTCAGTATTGTAGGACATTAGGTTGAAGAACAAACATATAATTCTTCTATGGGTTGCAACTTCATTTCAACTACTATGAAGGTATGATATATTTGAAAATACTTTTATTTTTATTTTTAATTCATGAGGCGTGTTTGTCAAATTTCACTTTTTATGACATCGGGAAACTGTAAAACAAAAATATAGCTATTTCTGGTATTCCAACCCTATGTCAACCTCATTGCGTGGTTGATATTCATGAAAAGTGTTATGAGTCTTTTTATTTGTCTATTAAGAGAATAAGACGTGTGTTCTAGGACATAGAGGTGTTGGAAAACGAAATACAGCTTTTCTTGGGGTTGCAACCCTATTTCAATCTTCCTGATGTTTACTTTTTATGAAAATGTTTTGATTTTTCTATTTAAGTCATTAAGAAACTGTATGATAATAAGTGATGAGTGAAGTGAAGGGTTTGCCTTTTATATACAGGATGTCTCAGACCATCTGTACAATATTTATATTCTCCAAACAGACCGAGGTGCATAAATCGTTTCAACAGATACCCCCATTTTTGACCCCAAAGAATTCAGTAATATTATTTTTAACCCGGTAAAATTTCCCAAGGGGGCACTTTTTGCGGTTAGGGGTCGTTTTTGGAAAATTTTAAAATCGGAACATAAAATTAAGTGATACCTCAATGTAAAGGTCCATGTATCATGAGCATTTTGACTCCAAAAACTCAATATTATCTTTATTAGTATGTACAGAGTGTGAAAATGTGTTTTAATATAACATATTTTGGAGGGCTTTGATTTCTCAGGGTAAACTGAGATCAGAAGGTTTTATGGAAAAAGTTTAGTTCTGTGTATTAAGTACACTCTACAAATGTTTCACTATATGTATCTTCAACTCTTGCATTGCTGTCAGCTCATTATTTTCCTGGTTTCTTGTCATATTCTTTCAGTAAGTACGTTTTATTCTTCTATTTAAGGTTTACACATTAAAGTTTCCACAATTAAAATTTTTTAACGCACTCTAAATCCATCACATGCTAGAATTAGTACTTTATAACTAGTATGAAACATGCGTCTCAGAATGAGTATCCATGACCTGTATTATTTCTGTTATCGTGCCGTTGTTACCAATCAAACTTCTTAATAGATTAAACATCTTGTAGCGTTTGTTTTGCCGTCTGAACTGTAACTCCGAGTTAAGGGTGAATAGCGATATGAAAGTTCGGCTGGCCCAACACAAACTAAAGTTATCAACTGAGGAAGAGAGATAGCCCGTATCTCCAAGGGACTTTGTTGTTTACTCAGGATCACCCAATCATCTCCAGAAATATTGACCACTCCTCACTTATCTCACTGGGCAGAATCGCGATACTATTCGACAATTGTCAACAATCGCACTACTGAACCAGTTTAGGCTACTTGGGAACCCTAACTTGTTGAATCTATTCAGTCGGTGCTGCGTCTAAACATCGGTCTAACCGTTATTAGTTGTGGTAACTTGATGGAGAGTGGAAGAATTGTGTTGAAAGTGGATGTGATTTGCTTTAGTCATTTAATTAATTAGAGTTATTTAATTTGATTAGAGTTTAATTACATGTAGGTAGGTAGCCATTTATTATGTTACCTGTTCTGTTCAATTATTTATGTGATCCTAGCTTTAAATACAGATTTTATTTACCGTGATAATGAATATAGGAGAAAATAAGATGAAAAGAACACAGAGAAAACTAAGAGATAAATCATGAAATACCAGGCTGAATTCTCTACAGTCTAAATTAAGTTTTAGAAGGAAACGGAACACTAATATTCATAAAGTTCACTTACTCCTATCTACATAAAATTCGGGTTGATTACAAGAATATTAAGACCGGAATAAACCACAGTGGCCATAAATATACACTTTTTGACATATGTTCTTGATAGTGGCAACAAATCAAAGTGGACATAGGCGTCGGATATATAATTTCACTAGAAGCAGAAATGTCTGTACACTTGTAAAACCTATGCAATTGTGTGCGTAGATAAATGTTAGAATTTTAACTTTTATTGGGTGTTTTAGAGAATAACTGTATATTAATTCAACTCAACTAAACCACAATAAAGCAAGTCTGGTTAATTAACAGAATTGTAGAAGAAAGCACTATATTTTTCCAATTTTCATAACACAAAAAAATACATTTTTGTAGCTTTTTTATTTTGCCATCTACTACTGTAATGCAGTTATAAATAATTTCTTAGTAATATTATAAAACCAGATAAATTTACTAAAGTAAAACTAAACTATTTCGGATTTTAACATGCACTTTTTATCAAAAGTTAACATGTTCTGATTTAACAATGAGACTATAAAATTAAAACTATAAAATACTATAAATTATAACTACAAAATCTCATGTAGATATAATCAGAGTTAAATTTTATTAGGTCTCTAAATAAAAATTAAATTATACGAGATTTTATTATAAAGTCTACAGTTAAATGCACTTGTATATATTATTTCTAATATAAGAAAAGATGAGTATTTTGAAGCACTTTCTTACTTCATTAAAAATCATTACTGAATGTAAAAAAAAACCATGAATTTCCATATGATTAGGTTTCTCATGAATATAAACTCAAGAACTCAAGGAAGAAACAAGGAATATAATTATACTCTATGGTACATACAGCACAATGTATCATGATCATGTTGTCATTTGGAGCAGAGTACTCTAAAATGTTCTCCCCGTTAAAAGAGTAAAGATGTACACTATACACTATTAAGAGCGGCACAGGGCTTTATTGAAATAGTGGCATTGCCTATCCGTCTGTCCGTATAGAACCTAGATAGAACGTTCCTAGAGACTCGAAACGTGGCACATTGATGCCTTTTGGTCTAAGGAAGATCTCTATTGATTTTTAGGTCAAAAGGCTGTTCGTCTGTATGTTTATCCTTTCGTTTGAATGTCTGTGCGATAACTCTAGATAGAACGGTTCTAGAGTTCTGGTATGTTCAGTTTAGTCCAAGGAAGAGCTCTATAGATTGTAGGAAAATATTTTAGGTCATTCCACTGGGTGTTTTAGGTATTAAAAGTAGTATTTGTGCGCGTCTGTTTGTTTACTAACCAACTCGTCTGTCTATTTTACTTGTACACTGTTTATTGTGGTATTCATACATGAGAAGGCAATATTTATTCAACTTAGTTGTCTTTATGTTTAATATTCTTGTGGTAAAAGGTTTAACAATTGCGCACGTCTGTTTATTTACTAACTTACTCGTCTGTCTATTTTACTTGTACACAGTTTATTGACCAGATAGTAGATCTGATATAGCTAAGATGTAGGCTAACGCAGTTGACCTCTATGCCATAACGTCTATTAAATGGAATTGTACATTTAAATATATAACGTATATTTAAAATAATAATCGTGTAAATGTTTAATTGGATTGATGGTCTTATGTTATGAGAACCATTGTTTAACTTAAAACATATTTCAATGAGTCTGCATAAATGGCAGAATTTTCAAGCAATTCTAAATTCATTTATTCATTCCTACTACACCAAACATTCGCTTACAGGAATCGTTCAACTATTAATTATCTAACATCAGATGATGCCGTGTTTAAACTTTAAGGCACTTCTTTTGTATCGTGTATATATTGTTTGACATTTTTCAAAGTAACTAAACACATCCTAAACACATCATAAACAATCCTAAGCACGGATTATGCAGTTTATACGTGCATTTTTGTGTTATGATAATTGTCAATTAAATAATCCTTTCAAACTATCTAACGACAGTAACAAACTTTAACCAAAGAATAACACCATTTAAAATTAAATATTCTATCCTTTATTCATTAATCATTTGTGTTTCTTTTACATTTTTTTAAATACAGTGATGGCAATATTCATATTCTGGAGGAATAGACTGCTCATACATTTGTTCTTCTAATCTATGAAGAATGTTCAATGTTTTATCAATATAAAACTCTTTATTTTTTCATAAAAATAATACTGAATATTGAAATGCAGTGAAAAATCAGTTATCCAAATGCATTTAGAGAATTAAAACTAAAGGAATGAAAATAAAACTTTATTATTAACAGTTCGATGGACTTTCAAAAGATGCTCTAAATGGTTTCTCAGCTACTCTAAGCAAAAACAAAAAATAAACAAAGTAATAAATGCACTGCTAGTGACAACTGACTTATGAGCCACTCTGAATTCCCCATCCGAAAATAACTAAATCCTAATTTTAAAACGATTATCTCGAGGAACACATCTAGTTTATTCGGTACTTAACTAACGTACTTATCAATTACGAAATTCCTATTTCTATAATCACTTACTAGTTTTTAATGCTTAGTAGAAGACTCTTTGATAACTGTGGAAATAGTTTAGGGCATTCCTATGCCAAAATCAATCCTTGGCGAGTATCCATCTCCAGATGTAAATGTTTCCATTTAAATTTTATATGTATCTCTTTGTGAATGTAAAAGTTTGGTCCTCCGAGTCAGAATCTCTAGTTTTATACTTTATTGCAATATATAAAGTTAATATTTGGTCCTCCGAGGCGGATTCTCTTACTCTCTCTCTCTCTGCATGTCTGTGCGAACTGAACAAAGTTAAAATCGTCAAGATCAAATGAATAGGTTTTTACAATTTTTACAATGTAAAAAATATAATTACTTTACAGAGGTTTTAAAATACTACCATGTTGCGCTCTTGCTTGAACATTGTTTCCTATGTATTATTCTATATATTCGGCTAAGCAACCAGAAATAATTTTCTGGCTACGCTACTGCTCCTAACAGATTGCACGTGGCTCCTACTTTTCTAACATATGCTCATCAACTTTGACACGTTAAATGTTTACTTAGCTCCCTCCCTACGCACACTAGATGTATATCGCGCACGTGTATGGCCGATGAACCTCACCTCAAGTCGATTTATAGGCGAGGTTCCGACACGCAAACACCTCGTTAGCGGCCCGTCTGTTCTACTCGTATATGCCTTTATTTATAACACCTTGTTCTCAATCTTACTAACATTGAACTGCTTTGTTAACAATTTCAGCACTATACAACAAACTACATGAAAATACGCAATACGCTGATAATCCTACACAAGATTTTTTATATTTAATATAATACAAAATTTAAAAACCCTTTATTACCAATATCTAAGTTTTGTTCAGGTTTATAATAATGGGTTTTCATTCTTGAAAACTTCTGCTGTGTGCAAAAATTTAATTAAAGTAAAAGGCGACAATTGTTTTGACTTCTGTTAGCTAATATCCGAAAAATATGTTACCAAGGATTAAATTCTCACGCTGGGTCGAAGTAATTGAATATACTCAATTTTCTGTATCTTATATGGCTATACTTATTGTACTGTGTGTACTGTACTTAACATTTTCTATTATTGTAATATGTTGCCTTAAATTCTTTTTAATATTCAGATTAATTTACTTATTAGAAAATATTTAAGGGGGAACAAAATAGGCAAAGTCAAGAAATGCTATTTATAAATATGTACTAAAGCTATATTTCTTGTACGTAGAGTTCTAAGTCGTTTCCTTAATGGTACATTCATTACGAAACATATGTTATTTTAGTTCAACGACGAATGTATCAAGTGATAACCTTAAGAGTCTTAACATCGTTAGACTATAATTAACTAACCTAACTGTTATAAATACAACTAAAGTTATTTGCCAATGGAGATGTTAAAACATTCATGATCCGTAGTATCGAAGGACCCGGAGAGGACGCAATGAAAGAGTAATCGCACAGACAATCAGACCGACGGACTGTCCGTTTACCTTTAGATTCCAAAAGAAAGAGTTCATTCGAGGACAAAAAGAAACATATTTAGTAAGTTCAAGTCTCTAGGATCTTTTTATCGAGAGTTACCGCACAGACAGACGGATACACTTCTCTTTGACCTTCGGACCACTAAGTCGACAGGGCTCTTCCTTGGACCACAAGCAACCTATGTGCCAAGTTTAAAGACTCTATTAACTCAAAAATTATCAGACACACTAAACGGTGTGACGGACGGATAATTCCTTATCGAGTTCTTAATAAAAAGACGTGGTAATTTTCCTGAAGACCTCGTAGACAATAATATTAAATCCATTGAAAGGTCTCAAACTACTACCAATTATAAGTTTCATTGACATCATTCTTTAAAGGAGAAACTCTTCGTATTGTGGAAGAAATTATTACTGTAAAAGAAATATTGTCTGACAATGATGTCCTGGGTATCGAAAGGCCTCATGAAATCATTTCAAAATGTTGTTGGAGAATTATGTATTTTTTTAACAGCAATTACTTTAACATTATTTTTCGTCACAATACTACGCCAAATTCGAAGGTTTCGTAGTTTTATCAAATCCAACAAGAATTCGGGGAGCTCTCTGTTTTTCTTATTTTAATAAACGTATAGAAATTCGAATTTTGAAAGGTCGGCTCCATTGTTGCAAGGCTTCAGCCTCCTCTGTTCCGAGCGTGTGAGGTGTGACAATATTGTTTTAGGACGGGTGGCTCCTCTACCAGTTTACGCTGGGCAAGTTTGTACTACAGAGCCTACTCATCATCTTATAATGTTGTTAGGCTTATAATTAATTCTTTCTTAGTTGCATCACTTTGACAGTGCAGATTCAAAATACTTAGGTATACCGCAGTTAGCAAGCTAAATAAGACCCCAGTTATGACCGTTTTAATTATTCTTTAACTGTATAGTATCGAAAATAACAAACCTAAATAAATTCATTTCAATGAAGTTAGCAACAGAATCAATGCCTAAACATTTAGTTTGTGGGCAATAAACATGGTAATGGTTCTTTGCGTATGAAGCAGGTTTATGTTCATTCTTACCTTATAAGGTTTAGTGTATGTTTTAGACAGATTGGAACGTCATAGTTAGAATTTTACAGTACTTTTAGTAGAGAGTGTGTACGCTACTTTCTTGATTTTCAAACTTGCATCAGATTGCTAGTAGAATTCTTACAGTTCATTCGTGCGTACTGTTTGTTGGGTTTCAAATTACAAGTGGTTAGAACATCATCAAAAAGATAGTGAATATAATATACATCCAAACCCCTTAAATTCGTGCACAAATAGCAACAGTAAACTAATAAATCATAATAATAAAAAGACTAAAAAAAATTATTTTTTATGATTGAATGCTGAAAAAATTGAATGCTATCTAACTGACTAAAAGTGAATAGTTTTTCTCAGTAAAGCTTTCAAAATGATACCCTTTTAACCCTGACATCCTATATATAGGACCGTTGAGTTATTGCCAAAAGTACTGAGGTCCTATATGTAGGACGTCCTTCATCTCTGCTAAAAAATACTGACGTCCTTTATCTAGGACCTTCACTTTTTTTTATTTATTGGTATTTCAATGTTGCCTAAGTCTAACCAATTTTAAATCTGCTGTTAGGTAATGAAATTATAAACAAGGAAATATATAATTTGTAAGTCTTTGAAGACTTGTCTTGGTAGCAGACTGCTTTGAAAGTTGCTTTGTCATCTGTCAGCTGGCTACATGACTCACCTGACTGTCCAGCTGGTGAACAAACTAAATTGCAGTTTAGTTTTGTTTATGATGCGAGTTGGTTATGTAAACTGTAAACATACGAGTAAATATGACACATGACAATGTTAGTGATACAATTGAACATGTAATCGCTAATTCAGACAACCTAGACCTACCTGCTATTCAACAAAATGTAAATGATGATAATTTACATCCTGTAAATAATGATGACAATGATGATTGGACTGTTTGTGATGAAAAAAATGACCCAGGCTATGACCATAATAATATTCTATTCTTTGAGACACCTGGGCCAAAGCATTGCCCTCCTCATAATTCAAAACCCATTGATTATTTCTCATTATTTTATACAGTAAATCTTCTTACCACATTTGTAAATGAAACGAACAGATATTTCTGTTCCCTATATGCTAGGGAGTACATTAGTAAACATTATGACACATTAGCTCCAAATTCAAGTACAAGAATGTGGAAAAAACGTCACTTTACCAGAAAGAAAGCGTTTATTACTGTTCTCTTGAACATGGGACTCAATCCTAAACCTACAATAAAGATGTATTGGTCTACTACAGATTCCCAACATATTTACCGTAAATTATGTAAATATGTAAATAGATATGAAAGATATGTAAAAAGATATATTTTTCTAGTTATTTTATGATTTATAAACATACATTATTTATTGCAATAGTCAATTTGTGTTATTTACTGTAAAAGTGCATCAAAGACTCAGAAACCACTATTGACTTGTAAAATGGAAAAATTTTTGATTTTACCACAATTTTGAAAAATGTATCGTTCTTCCAAGTTTTTGAAGGTAGGTGTCTGAATTTTTGTATGTTGACTTAGAAATACATTGTGATGATTATGAATATAATTTTGTATAGTGAAATGTGTTCATGAAAACTAGCTTTTTTGCTTTAAAATAAAAAAATAAAAAAACAAAAAAAATTTTGACATTATTTATTTTTTTAAATATTTTTATTACTTTTTAATTTTGCGTTTAAGTATTTTTTTACGTAAAATACTTTTAGTTTGTAAGAAAATAAAAAAAGTTATGATCCTATATCATAAAATAAAGGCGTTATGATTTTTGAAAAAGATATCTACAAAAACGCGAATTTTGACCCAGTATTTTTCGCAGTACCTTACAATATATGTCTAGTATTTTTCAGTATGCCCAAACATTTTTTGCCAGGGTTAAAAGGGTTAAACTTGATCAAAGTTTTGCTTATTTTTTAAAATGGATGATTTAAAAAATATAATTCCAATAAGATTTTGTTGTTATGTCCAAAAGGATATTACCCTTTCAAACCTTATTTTATTTATACAAATATTTTGTCTTTAACTCCTGAAACATGTTCCTGGTGGTACAAATTGTATAACACTAACGTACTTCCTATAATAACACTTACTGTACGGAGTCTCAACTTTTTTATTTAGCTAGAATTCCGGATGAGGTACTGTAATGTTATTGTAGTATTTAATAAATTTAAACTGCCAGTGCCTTTGCTTGCTTTTAACAAATTCCTCATATTCACAGTGGAAATTTCGTATTATTGCCATGCTAGTCGATATTGTCTCTAGGTTCCCCCCTAACTGATCGTAAATATGAACTAAGAGTTTATGAAAATATATTAATTAAGTTTAATCTCTTAAATTAACGAAGCTCGTTAAATATTAATTATTAATTATAATGTTATTTCTTTTAGACACTCAATTTCATTTTTCTCGTAGGAAAGTTCTCGTCGATATCTTTTAAGTTATCATACTACGTAAACCCTGCTTGTATGAAGGGTTCAGAAGTATACTATAAATCACTTAGAGATTTTCTGCTACGTAAATTTTTAACTCTTTAGCCCAAACTGTTCTCGAGATATTATGAGAAAAGACACGTAAGCAATTTTAGGTTTATGAGACCGTCTCAGTTACAGTCATAATGGTTTTCTAGGAATATTTCTTTTATTGGCACTTTTAACCTATTTGAAATTAAACTAAAATCCGGAGTTTCATTATCTGTTATAAGTTTTAATGCATTTTTTTATTGTTTTGTTTGTGTTCATATTGTAACTACTTTTGAAGTCTTTGAACATAAACAAGAAGAAAAGTATTTTTGTAGTACTAATCAATTACGGCAGTTACTGTAGTTAAGAGTGGTTACAACTAGTGTGTAGCAGACTCAGTATGAACTTATTTATATTAACTGATACTGTACATACATTTCTAAATTTATGTTATTTCTTTAGTGCACTTTTGGTTTTTTCTGTCTCTTTATGTAATATGTAGTAATCGCACAATAGAATTTTAATAGAACTCAGAGGCACGCAAAGGATTCGTACCATATGGCTGGCTATTTATGCTTAGTGTAATGTGTGATTACAAATAAGTAAAGACTTTCATAAAGACCCTAATTCTTTTATGCTCCAGCAGACTGATTTTGATTGGTGTCGGGAACCCTTTGAACTCATTAACGAGGTGCTGAATGCATAATAAGGTAGCGTTTAATATTGGAGCCGTTTAATAATGGTTGATAATAGAGCCAATTAATATACTTAACTAGGTGGAAACAAAGCCTTCACCTTAAAGTGATGAGGCTCTCGCAGGCTTTGTGGTAAATGGATGTCATTAGTTTCTCGGTACCCTCTCCACCAACCCCCCACCCCCCCCCCCACTACACACTCACCATACCCCTCACGCTCTCAGCAATCTATCTGCATCACGCAGAGCCTAACTGGCTGTTTCAATTTGAATTCAAATCACTTATAACCTGCTTACGGGTTTATTTTATTGTTAATTTAAATATAGAATTCGTGCTAAATTACAGCGCAGCGCACTAATCTACATTAGACATGATAGTCTCTGTTGATTTTCCCTTATTCCGACCTCTGAAATGGAAGGTTTTATAATGTGAAATACAAAATTGTGTTATTGTGTTTTTAATAAAGTATTCTCTGTTTGGCAGAATGTAAAGAGTATTTGCTTATGAACAGATTTGAATGAAGTAGATATACTCAACTACTAATTTTAAAAATGCATTAAATAATACCTCCCGCCGCTACAAATTACTGTTTTTTATAATTTCATAGACATTATATGGTACGAGTACTGTAATTATTGATTTAATCCATAAAAATTACAGACAATACAATCGTGCTGTAAATAAACTGTTGTTTAATGTGTCTCTAGGCCTGAGATATACTGTTTAAACTTCACATGAGTATAGTATATTGGTTTCTTGGTTTCTTGTGATAAACGCTAGTATTAAAAGTATCAATTCAGATGTCTTTACAGTATTAATAAATTTTAAAGACAAACGTTTACGCTTGCAGTGATATATCTCGAACTATAGTGTAATATCTGTTACGAGTAATTGAGTAAGGTGAATTCTATTCTTAAATAATCTAATGAAACAGTGTTTTTTTATTAATTTTCTAATTAATTGGCTTATTGTTTTCCTTCTGGAGATTCATAATTTTTTTCGTTAATATTTAAAAAGATTCGAACTTTATTCTATGAACAAAATTATTTCCAACAACTGTACACATTTTGATTATTTTAAAATACAAATATGCCTAACACATTTCACGATGATATTCAACGCTATCCAGTGAGAACTAGATGTTTAAAAACAAGAGAAAGCCATTTTATTACCGAAAATAAAAAACTGTTTAGAATTGTCACATGTTAAATCACGACATATTATTCACCACTATAATCTAAAAAAAAAATGCTACAATCCGTTTTTGTTACTTTCAAGCAGGCAAATTATGAATGGTTTATATCATATTTACTGACCAAATCATTAATTATTTCTCACTGGACGAAATTGCGAATGGAATCTGGTCACAAACAAAACAAGAAATACCTTTCTCGCCTTGACATGTTAAATTGCAGCAGTGATACATTCGATAGGCAGTCAGTGCATTTCTGTGTCATCACCAACGCGATTCAACTGTACTCCGCTGTCAGCAGTTCATTATTAAGTAATACAATGTAATTATATGAAAAGTTATAAAAACAAAAATATTTAAGGTACATATATAAATCTCTATTTGTGCATCTTTATCTTTGAGTATTTTTACTTTTCGGTGGCTCAATATTGTAATTAGTTCTTAATCTCTAATATTAAAGGTATATCCAGTGTATAAACCGGTATAACCTAGTATGGAAGGACCGGACAGAAGAAGTAACAGAAGTAAGAGGTGGCACGGAGGCGGACAGACTGTTATTTAGTTTTTAACCCTGAAATCAATAGAGCTCTTTCATGGAGCAAGAGGAACCGTTTACTAAGTTTGAAGTCTCTAGTACCTTTTTATTAAGACAGCACAGAATGATGGGCAACCAGCCTGTGACTGTGGCGTGCTGGATCCCCCACTTCTTCCAAGGCCTCTGCCGATTAGGCTTTTGCCTTGTGTCTGTAAGGGTCAAAGTCCTAGTAGCTTTCGATACCTGTCAGTGGAAACAGGCACAATATCAAGACTATGTCGGGTTCGTAATAAACCGCTTAATACACTGTGATGTCTGTAATCCAACTGTTATGGGAAGTTATGTAACAGAATTTCATGCTCGAGAATTACCATTGGAACACAAGAATAAATTTTTACCATTTGCATTTTAAAATGATACTTGCATAAAAACCACAATAGTTAATAAACGATATAAATATATTATGTAATATTATGAGTTTGCATACATACTTTTGGTCCTTGCTGTTTGGTTACCAAATTTAGAATAAAACTTTCTCTTTACAATGAAAATGACTTTACAAATTTATAATAATGTACTAAAAGTAATTATTAATAAACAAATAATTTGTGTCGCACCACTTTAATTATAACCGGTTAGTTATTAAAGAACGTTACAATATAATTTTTATATTCACCGTATAAAATAAAAAAGGATCAAATCTATTAAAAAAAGAAATTATGAGAAAATTATGATTTTCAACCAAGTAGAACATAATATAATAACAGATTTTAATTAATGGTTTTGGAAAACCTAATAACATTATTTGAGGAATTCATAAATAAATTAATTATTGACTCTAACTAAATTCTTCAGTTACCAAATGTTGTAAATTAATTTTCAGAACTGATGGCTTGAAGTAAAGTTTTTAATTATAAGGTAATTGTGGCGACATATATACTACATGATGTATGTCAATCTATGTCTCCTGGTCAGCTTGAAAGGTTCTTTTTTTATACTCTATGCACTTAATATCTCCTTCTGATAGATGGTTAATATCTTGCTTCATATGTTGTAAAAGAAAAGCCTGTCAAATACCTTCAAGATCATTACGTGGCAATACCTCCGACATCACGTCCTCGGCTTGCTTGACGCTTCCTTTGTACTTCCATTTGGGCTTTTTTGTATTTGTTTCAACAAGCTTTGAATTGATACGTGGACCGTTTGCAATCATGAAGTTTATTATATATGAGGTGAGGCGTGCTCTTTTAAATAAGGTATGAGTACGCCACACCACGTGTCGAGTATTTAACCTAAAGTAAACTATAAACAAATATATGAAAATAAAGTTAAAAAGGAACATATATATTGTATATTATATACAAAATATTAATATTGTATGAATAAACAAAAGTCTGTTCTGGCAAAGGCTTTAGCGTTTTATAATTATACTTTTAGTCTCGTATTTCATTGATATATACAGGGTGATTCATGAAGTTCTCCCCCCACTTTACTTTACTGATTAGTTTTAAGCAAAATTAATCAGTATGGGCCAACCGTACGCACCTTTTTTATAATAGATGTTCGAAAATGAGGCCATCATTATCAATACATTTTGCAGCACGTTTGTGTATTGCTTTTGTTGCGTTTCTTAATTTTTCAGGGACTTCCCCTGTATCTGCACAGCCGAATCCATAATACGGGCAATTAAATTCATCACGAGAATTCACTTTTGTCTTGTATACAATGTCTTTCATCCATCCCCAGATGCAATAATCCAATGGAGATAGATCTGGTGATCTTGGTGGCCAAGGGTGAGGCCCTCCACGACCAATCCAGTGTCCAGGAAATTGATGATTTAAGTAAGCAGAAACGGCACGTGGGGAGGTGCTCCGTCATGCTGGAAGTACACATATTGTCTGAGATGTAAAGGAACGTTCTCTAACAGCTCTGCGGCAACTCTTCTTGAAGGAAATGCAAATAGAACTCAGCATTTAGGCGTCCAGGTAATATGAAAGGTCCAATCAGCCGATTGTGTAAAAGGCCACACCAGACATTGACGCTAAAATCGGTGTTGAAAGTTCTGTTCCACTACCTCATGTGGATTTTCTTCTGCCCATGAGTGTTCATTGTGCAAGTTATTGACACCATCCCGAGTGAATTGTGCCTCATCCGTAAACAAAATACGCTTGTAGAGTTGATTATTAATATTCAAAAAGTTGCAAAACTCCAAGCGAAGCGGACCATCCCTAGCTGTAGATGATTGAACCTTTTGTTTATGAAACGGATAAAATTTGTTTCGATTAAGTGACCTCCACAACCGTTGACTGCGAAACTCCCTATCCGCCTAGAAATAACGTCGTGTACTTACACCTGGACCTGCGATGAACAGCATTAATAACAATATCATCATCAAGTTGGACAGCTCGTTCATAATTGGTTTCTAGTACTTGGTAGTGATCCTGTTTCCCGAAGAGTACGAAAAGTTCCTGAAATTGTTTTGGTATCTGGAATCCTCCTATTAGGGTAACGTAGTTCATATCTTTCTACAGCAGCTCTTAGCATTACCATTACAGTTACCCAAAATAAAAACCATATCAGTGTATTCCTCTGATGTAAATAAGGTAAGGCATTTTTTCGCTGAATAAACAATCGAAATTATAGCTCACAGAAAAATTGCATTTAATAAACACGATTCACAGAACCCGATCTCCTTCTGTAGCTTGCAAAACACCACTAATACACAGTTCTAACGTAACAGTACAGAATACCATTGTTGAATCAGCTGTTATTCGTGCGTTACCAACTAAAAATTTAAATAAAACAAAAAACTGCATTTCGATGATTAGTAAACAATAATGGGAAAATGTTTGCTTCATTTATTTTGAAACATTTGATGAAAATTAAAAAAAAAAAAAAAAATACAACGTAATAAAACATGATATTTTTATTTTACAAACAAATTTATTTAACAGTTAATCTTGTTTTCTCAATTTATCTGATCATTAAGGAACAAACATTTTGTTTTTTTTGTTTTATTTTAACTAAATACCGTACGGTATTTCTTTACAGCTAGTAATGTATTATACTGAATAAAATCGATTTTTTGGTACTTAATTTCTGTTTTATTTTAGACTTTGATTATATCAATTTTCTCAGAATTAAATTCTCTACAATTAATGTCTGTTGATTTTATGTATTTATTACCAATTTAACAAAGTTATTGTACATCAAACTTAAAAAAACATTGTTTCGTGCCCCAATTTTTTTGCATTTAACCCTGAATCTCTCAAAAACTACTACAGGTACAGTTCTGAAACTTATTGTATTAGCTTTATCAGGTAAAAATACATAAGAATCCACGATATTTCTTACTTAATTAACCTTTCCAAAAGTTTCAGTATGGCTTTATTTTACTCTTTACCCAGGAATTCAGGCGAAATCTTTCGCTAGCTTTAACTCGCTAACGATGCGTTTTCGGACCTATGTTTTATATAACATTTTTTCATTATTTTTACTAGTACAATGTGCTGTAGAAGTGGGGGGAGAACTTCATGAATCACCCCTGTATATATATATTTCATTTAAATATAGACCTGATCGAAAATTTAAATTACACTGGAAGATCCAAAGCATAGGTTAAATACCATACAAATGAATATTTTATGTATACAGGTATATATATATATACTGTATATTTTACAGTCACACAGATCTGATATTATGACGAGATAGTTTATTTATTCCTACACGATCAAGAAGTTTATTTTTTGTATTGACTTGTTATCTTTTATTTTTTTATAGTTTAATTAAGGTTAACTTCTGCAATCATGGCATGACTAGCGAAATACGTTTCGGTAAATAAAAATATATGTTAATATACTGTATTATGTTTATAAAACTCTATTATTATTGTGAATTAACAATGTCAACAAAAATACAAATGTCTGACTGTCTATCTATTTGTCCTTCTGTTCGCATGATATCTCGAAAATTAATTGACCTATAAATTTGAAATGTTGCATGAAGCTACATTAAAAAAAATACAATACTTAGGTCAATAATACTCCATGTTATGCCATGGAAATTTTCTCAGTTTAGTGAATATTTTTACAATGGTCTTTAGTAGAATAAATATATTTGTAAACTATTGTTTCACAGAAACTATATTACTGAACAGAATACAATCATATGAGACTTTAAAACGTGTTCTTGTTAGTAAAAAGGAGAGTCTGACCTTCTTTGAAGCCTTATTCTGCCTGTCTTCATAGACACTAGCCTGTGTGAGCATCTTATCTAATGGAATAAGGAGAAAAACGATACAGTACAAGGTCAATGGTACTGATAAAGCTCATACATGATTTGAACAAGCATCATATCTATCTCAGATCCAAAGTCCTACGTTTTGTCCTGTTCATAGCATACAAAGAGAAAACAATAAAATGAAAACTCAATGTAGAGTTGGTGACATGACGATTTCATTTCAGCGCAATATTGTGTCACAGTAACCTCCCTAGCTCACATGAACACTGATATGAAACCTCATGAACAAAAATGTGAGTGTTACTTGTTGCAAAATATCTCCAGAAAGATATTATCTGTTGAGTTTAATTTTTTTTTATTAAACTCCATTTCTGCATAACACAAGAATTAATTCTATAATGGTGCGTGTCCAACCATTAAATGTGTTATTGAACCATATTACTCAGTAAGCTGACAGAATTTTACTGTTGTCTGCCGCAGCAATGTAAAACAAATCTTTTCTGTACAATTCCCTTTCCGAGTATATCTCAGATGGATATCTAGTGAATGAAATGAGCTATAAATTAGAAATTTGTCGCAACCTCAGAGAAGCCTGTTAAGCGACACTTGGTGTGGCGTACGTCTACCTTGTTCATTAATGTCTGGAGATAGAATGAGTTTTATTCAATTACACTATTAACAGTCACACAGTACTAAAAATAACTAAGAAAAAACTATTTTAGGATGTGAAGTTGTTATTTTTATCCCACCATTGAAAGTAATGCCCACGACCAAAATGCGTGATACGTTAGTACTTAGCGTTGTGGAAGGCTGTCCCATCGGGCTATAATTAGTCTGATAACAATCAACAGTCTGATGTAACATGGACGTACAGATATACAGTTGCCGATGTGTCAGAGTCAATAGTGATTGTGATAGTGATAGTGATCGTACATAGTGGACATATCGGGCACTCCGGACCGACGAGTTCACAGCGTGTGTGAGTTCTCTTTACATTCAGTCACTTCCAACCAAGCGGAATTCCTACATTTCTGATCCGCACATTATTGGGAATAAACTGTGTTTTATTTATCTTGTTGCACTCGTAATTATTAGTATTTTATTCTTGAAATTGCTAATTCACAATGTAAGGCTACGATAATACGTAATTAAATTTAACAAACACGAAATTTAGTAATATTTAACAAACACATTTAGTATTCACTGACGCGTGTTTTAGTAGTTATGCCATTATCACAGTAATTAAGTTATAAACAAATACATTAAAATAAGTGGAGATATAAGGACGCATGTAGGATTCAATATTAAGAAAAATTAATAACTGAAATTTTTTCCTTTATCATATAAGTGACTGTGAGAAAACATTGTTTGGATACATCCACGTAAAAAGGAACAATTGATTTTTCTGTCTAAATTATGGCTTCTCAGTCATATTGACTCGAATTTTTTCATTAAATATCGTATGCATAAGGCTTATTAAAAGCTTTAATATACATTGTAATACTGTTTAACTCTTCAATCTTACAACTAAAAAAAACAATAAATTAAGACGACGAAACAGATTGTCTTGAGCATTTTGGATTAAAGACGTTGTGTGCCCACAAGCCTTTATCTGTTTCGTATAAACGTTTTCATTCTCAACATAGTTTATTATATTGATAGATATTGTCATGACGTTGAGTTTTGTTGGCTGAGCTTTAGCGAAGTTTATCTCTAGACAGGGTGTCTGTGTGCCTGTCTGCCGGTACGATATCTCGAAAACGAATTGACCTATAGACAAGCAGATTTATTTAAATATGAGGAACATTGAGTTCGATGATGGTCCATTTGACTTAATGGTTTTTTTGCTGAGCGTTATTGAATATTTTTACATGGGTGTTATTGATATTTATGGTGGCAACAAGAAAATAGCATAATACGTAAATTTATAAACAAACTGATTACAATCATATGAGATTTTAAAATGTAACTTTTTTATTCGTATGGGGTGTATTTTCCATTATATATAAACGAAAAATAACGGAGTATAAAGTCAATGCTTAAAGTCGGTGGCAAGTTTTCTCATCACCACACTCTTTCGTTGACCCGTAGTCTTTAAACTTATTTCATTTCTACATACAACATGTTTAACCATTGAATTTCGCTGAGCGTAATTTTTGTGTCAATTTAGTTCTGTATTAATGTATGTCTGGATATCTGCTCGCAGGGTATATAGAGAACAAAATTATTAATAGACACGCAAGTTTGGAAGCAACCTCAACAAAGCCTGTTACAGGCGTACACGTGGTGTGGCGTAGGTAGGAACCTTGTAATTACGTTGGTAAAATTGCCGAATAGTTTTTCTAGAACTGAAGTGCGCGAGGTTCCAAGCCTGCGAAAGTTCTCTGTGCACTCACCAATTCCTGTTTTGGTAGCATCCACATAGACTGCAATATTCTTTTCATAAATTCCTGCGAGTATAATGGTGCCTTGACCCGATGATGTTCTGTACGATAGTTACAGGTAAAACCTCTTCTAATTTCCTTAAAAACCTTCAACATCGAATGTTAAATGGAGGAAAGGTTTCTTCAAATATTATCGTAAATTCCTCTTTTCTTTAATCTTACTTTTCCCAGCTTCACGGGCCACTGGCATATTCAAGGATTTTATGAAACAGAATAAGAGGGAGAGACGATACAGTACGAGGTCGATGGTAGTGATAAAAACGCTAAGATCGTATACTGTATTTAAACTTGCGGTGTATTTAAGTAAGATCGAAATTGAGGCGTCTTAAACCACTCAGCCTACGTCTGTCGTGGTGTTCCACATAAAGAAAATCACATCACGTTTTATGATGTAACAATAAATCGAAGCAATTACATCTCAACTCACCAAGCAAAATAAAACTAGTGCTAAATGCTCCGAGAGACCGATGTACTACCAATATTCACATGACTAGTAGAACATGTTACTTAGCGATACCTGTGTTAAACCATTTGCTACATAAGGATGTGTGATTTTCAGATAAGTATGAACAATCTTACTTTGATGAAGGTGAGATATGTTGCTTGTAAACATCGCTTTACCTACCACATCGCCTTAAGTTTAGTAGGCAAGGTAACATGCAAAGCCGATATGCTCAAAATAACGGCCTACAGTCTGATGTAACCGGGTTAGCGTGAAAGCCGATTTATTGTCAATACAGTTCATTAGGAAGCTGGTTGCTGGCGGTCAGAGTTTTCTCAATGCCGCCAATATGAAATTAATAAGATAAGATTACCAGGGAAACCTTTGCATTTCTAATACAACCATGAAATTGGCTGAACAGTAACTTATTTTCAAACAAGTGTAGTTTTAATAATTATTGAAGCTATGGCGAGAAAAAAGTTATGTATTTTGTTGGAATGTGAATTGATTTTTTATTTTGAACAGAAATGACCGCAATTTTGTCATAAATGTTTTATTAGTATGGTATTCCGTAAGGAATACAAAAAGTTGTTGGCAGATGTTTGATACAATTTAGTTTTGTATTATTCCAAACAAGCATTTCATAATTCATAATAATCATAATAGGACATCATATTTATTTGAGAATATTTTATTTTCCTATTCATTATCTTTATCTGCGCACGATATCTCAAGATCGAACTGACCTATAGGCTTCGTAATTGTGTCTGAAACTTCATTTCTATATAAACAATTTATTGAGATTGATGATGGTTCATGGAATTTGGTTGAGCGTCAACGAACATTTTTTATATTAGTTTCATGATTAATTAATCATTATGGCAGCGAAAGATATCTGTATAAATAAATTTATAAACAAACTGAGTATATGTACTATATGAAAGTTAACATGCGGCATAGTAACACATGAAGCCTAATAATACAATAAGCTATAACCGACGTTTTGCATGCAACCTCAGCGAAGCCTGGATCTTTCTGCGTTGTGAGTAGTCGCAGAAAGATTACTTTAAATATATTTTATAGATTTAATTCGGTTTCTTTATTACAAAAAATATCTTAATTATATCTCACAGGTATATAATAATACATTAAATTTCCACGAACCGCTATTTAGCCATCCTCAATCCTTAAGCGTCCAATATGGCTGACTGAGGTTGAGCAAGCGGCCGCAGGAGGCCGTTGTGAACCATTTCCATACATATTGATGTCTCTTGGGACGCTTTCCCGACGTTCCCCTCACATTGTGCTTTTTGTGCGTTCAATCATTCATAAACACAATTGTCTTTATTTGTTCCGTGTTTTCTCTTAAAGTTAACATTATTTGGTTTCCCAAGTTTGCGACATTATGTACAGCTACAGATAAACTATGTGTTCAAATTTTGAGAAGCCAGTGCTGGAGAAAATAGAAAAGAGGTTAGCCGAAATGCAGAATATGGTTTGGTTGCTAGCTCTGATTTTTTTTTATTATTAATTCCTCCACAAGGCCTTCTTATCGTGTTTTTTGTACGATAACTTTTGATAGGACGCTCCTAGAAACTTGCTACATGAATTCTTCTTGGTGCAAGGAAGAACTCTATCGACTTTCAGGTCAAAATTCGATAGGGCGCCTTGTATATTCGGTTCGTTCTATTGAATCCTTCGATACTTCGCTGTGTCGGTTTATTTTGAGCGGTGTCTGCTTTGTCTGTCATAAGAATAATTATAAATATTCTAGTAATATTTACACACCAGTTTTGTGAAGGATCAAAAACTCTCTATACCAAGATTGCTAAAACTGAGATTGCTATTTCATACTTCATCATTTTAAGGGGCGTTAGGGTCTAGAGGTTGGAGGTAAAAGATTTTAGAAGTTTTCAATAACATCCAGTCGTTATGGTTGAATAAGTTTACTGATCGTGATCGGTGAAACTAATGTAAGTCTAAATTTCAAATATACTAATATGCCAAGAAATTAAAGAGACTTCCTATCATCAGTGCCGTATAAATTAACAGTCTGAACTAATAATACATCTCCAGATTGATATTTCCGGATGATTGCCGGACATATATGGCTTTCCTCCGACTAATCCAGAAGGAATATTTTTCCATACATTCGAAAAACTCTTTATTTTTCATATAATGTTGAATACGATTCAAATGTATAGAACTTCCAAGCACAATACTAACTTCTAGTTCCTTATCTACTTATTTACTATTTTTATATTCGTATATTATGCTTCATATACTAAAATCTAAGTATTTTACAGATATAATCAAACGAAGAATTTCATTATACACCAGTGTACTTGTAAATTTAATTTCTAGATGTTTCACAAACCACTTAATCTCTACTTTCGTCTTATTTAGAGAGACAGTAATACATATATTTGAATTGGTATTTTGTGGTTAAATATTTTTAACAACTTTTTCCAAGCACCTTCTGTATTTTTATAATTTAGTCGCTTAAGGAGGTTTAAGCTCTCTATTAATCGAGACGTTGAACGCTAATCCCGTTTTCTTATATTTTATTTTTATGACATTTTGTAATAAAATTACCATTTGGCTTTTCCATAATGGATTTATGGAAGATGTAAGAACAAACAAGAATGGGAAGCCAGTGTTGGCTGGAAGGGACAGTTAGTACATTGAGTATTATTTTAGAGTGTATTAATTACACAAGTGATAAATTCATAATGGCCGGGGATCTGAGGTCCGGAGAACTATTTCACTTAGTTCTGAGGTCCGACGCTAGGGCTGCGCCACGTATTTGTGCACTATAGATCCGCGCGCTAACTTTTTAGTATTAAAGAGATTACATAACTATTTCAGCCAACAATATTTAAACAAGTAATAGCAAATATGTGAAGTTTTAAATTCGTAGTCCAAATGATTACTTAATATTCATTGTTTATTATGAATTTGTAACTGTGCGTCTCGTATCAGGTGTGTGTGTATGTTTGCTTCACTTGATAGCCAGTACCAGTAATATTCAATTGTGGTAACACATCCATGAGTCGGTCTGTTATTGTTTGCGTGCACTGCGCTCATATTGTTGACTATCGACATAGTAAGATTAATATTTACTGTAATAGGAATGTAGGTTAGTCGGTACCTAAAGTTTAAATGTTAAACAACTATGGAATTCATCCAATAGTTGAAATCTCTTACTTAAACTCCCATCTAACGATGATTTATTACACAATATTAAAGGTCACAACATGTAAGAGTACGATACGGACATGTTATATTAAAATGACAACTTATATAACCTTATTTATTATTGCACAAACAACAATAGTCATCATTATGTTAATTATAGCCTCATATTTCCCGGGATAGCATTATGATATTGATTGTTGCACCTCACAACACGACCGTATGTAATTGATTATAGTACATTTTACATGATAGCAACTACAAACAACTGTATTAATATGATAGAAACTCGTATTAATATGATAGCAACTCGTATTAATATGGTAGCAACTCGTATTAATACGATAGCAATTCATACTAATATGATAGCAACTGTATTAATGTGATAGCAACTCATACTAATATGATAGCAACTGTATTAATGTGATAGCAATTCGTATTAATATGATAGCAACTCATATTAATATGATAGCAACTGTATTAATATGATAACAACTCGTATTAATAATCACATGTAAAATACGATCGTATCATGTATTGGTTTCAGAAGTACTAATGTATATAATATTTTTTAGATGTCGTAATAAATATATTTTATTTATTATTAGCATGAATATATTATCTATTATTATCATTATATATACTTAAATTTATGTAATTTATGTTTTCAAATTACAGAAGTTTCCCTTAAGAGTGAGACCCAGAATCAACTCGCTCTGTAATTTCATAGTTCCTGAATAGGCTATAGTTGCTGATATGCTGTAACCTGCTGATATTACAGAACTATACAGACAGTTACATACCTAGTTTTGTATATATTGTCGTGTTGTTACTAACATTGGCGTGTTGTTACTTAAAATGTCTTGTTGTTACAGTCGCGAGGAAGACATGCGGCAACATGACGTCGTCAGGACCGATCCTGTCTCACTCTGATGGATCAGGTGAGTTTATTATACTCAATATTTAACCGTGGTTCTTTTTTTGAATTTCTCCGCAATTGCGAAACATTGTGTATATAATCTAGGTTATGAGATTTACCTAGGGGTAGCGATTACGTATACATATCACATAGAGAAAAAAAAACGATAACGTTTATTATGCAGGTCCCATCATAACATACACCATTCACTCGCAACAAACATTCTGGGCCTTTTCTATTAATACGCTAAATACTTTTATTAAGAAAATACAGAATTTTGATATTTTACTGACAGGTACCATCTTGAGGGACTTTTTCGTTTGTTGGCGGAGGCATTATTGTCATACTCTTTAACTGCGACTGGAGTACTCCATTAGATACATTTAATTTTCTAAAGTTTTCTGTTTAGTATGTATAAAGTGTTTGAAGTAGGTGTAAAATAGCTGGGTATATGTGGTGAGTCATAATGCAAAAGACCCTTAACCATAAGTGAATAAATACAACCAATAATATTATACTCAAATACTGGGTGACCTGTAGAAAAGCCTAATACTCTGGGCACTGGAAAATTACATTTATGTTTAGAGAGTGTTGTTTGGTTGGATAGTAATATTGTTTGAAAACAAATTGGAATAAATTAATTGAAATGGTTTATTTTTACCTTCAGAACCAAAACCGCTTGAGATGTTTACTACTTTTAATGTGGTTTTATGTAAACTGTTTGAATGTATTTTGTATTTTTGTAATTATAAACATTTTTAAGTTTTAAAAGTGTAAGTAATTTTTAAACATCCAACATTTTTAGATTTTTTGACACCTTGTACATTTACAGTAAGATCAATTGAAAACAACGTTTTTATTTATCTTTATCAAAAGAATTTTAAAATGAGGTACCACACACCCAACCTTTCATTACATTTAAAAATTTCCCAAAAACGACTCTCCACCCCGCCTCCCAAAAACACTTCTTACAAAGTTTTCAAAATTATTTTATTGAATTCTTTGATTACAAAATAGGAGGGTACAGATGAAACGGAGTTTCTATATTCACCTGTTATACCACTACAATCAGTTGTCTAGCATAGGTTTCCCAGGTCACTTCTGAGATCTTGTTTGTGTCACCGAGTAACGAATAAAGCATTATGATAGGTAGGGAATGTCCATTTCGCGGACAACCCCTTTGGATCCACGCGGTCTCTGGCACAAATTTTACACCTGGTCTGAAGATTGCATCAGGGTGCTTTTTATCATTCCAGTTGTCGAATTGTAATTACTCCCTTTTACTATTCTTTTCAAGTTCGCCAGACCTTCATCAATCTTTGAGGAGTTACCAACGTGAATTGTTGGTACAGAATAAAGAAACATAAACCTCATCGATAAACATTTTAATCAAAGGCGTTCGACAATTCGTTCTGAATGGCTATTAGATTGAAGATACTCAAGCCATCTATGTTTATGGAACCGTAATGAAGAATAGATAAACAAACAGCGGAGTTTGGGAACGTTGGGTGATTGTGGTATTTAAACAGTTGATGAGAGAGGGCTGGAGGGTGAGTAACGTCAGCTACACGTCACGTAGCGCGGAGCACCGGTAAACCATTAACAGTGAGGGTAAAAACACCCCTCTGCCTTTGTCATTCTCTCTTCGTACACCAAACTTCCAGATTTTTCCTCCGAGTTAAACGTGAAAACTCCTCCTTTTGTGCAATCGTAAAAAACTGTATTGTTAGTACTACGCAAGGTTTTGTATCGTCTAATCCATCGGTGTGGAAACAAAGCATGTATTTTGTAAAATAGTTAACTTCCTATTAAATATTTCAACAAACAAATGTATTTTAACAGAAGTTGAAATTATTATACTAATTTTAATCGCCACAAAAGTAATGAATGTTGAAAATTCAATAAGTAAGAATGCGTTAGATTTACTATTGGAACCAACTAACCACAGGGTTCATAATCGTCAGAAGTATTGTTACACCATCATAAATATTTAAAAACTATTATAATATTCTCACAGTATACTGTAATGAATCAATTTCGTGATCTTCCTTGTATCTTAATTCCTTAATCTGAGTATCGCGATAATGTGCATATTTGATTAATGG
Source organism: Homalodisca vitripennis (assembly GCF_021130785.1). Lineage (NCBI taxonomy): Eukaryota > Metazoa > Arthropoda > Insecta > Hemiptera > Cicadellidae > Homalodisca > Homalodisca vitripennis. Next base: position 132,461,082 of record NC_060210.1, on the reverse strand, counting down.
GAACACAACTAGAATAATTAAAACTATATTTACAAGTAGATCAGTTTACATCGGACAACTCGTAATTGTTTTTGCAAAACATAGTAGTCAGAAGTTATAAAGGAAGATTAATTAATGTAATCTCTCCAAGCAGCTTTTGGTTATGTTTCAGCTCTTTTCTTTCGCTTCTTTTTTTCCTTCATTCTTTATTTTTGTATGTACTAATATCTCCCCCACCTGACGAAGAGGATAGATTCCAATCCTCTAAACTTTATTTTATACCTTTTGTAACCATAACGATGTCAAATGTCCAATCCTGTTGTCCTGTTAATGAATTTAGATTTACTATCGGTAAATATTGGGCGTGATAGGTTATTATTACATTTAATATTGGCAGACTCATATTAATATGCAGCTTGTTTTGTAAAGGTCCAGCTGCTTTTCAGGACGTAGGCGTGGAAAATTAACATTTCAGACACATCTTTGAATTGGTATGTTATGTCCATAAGTAAAATATGAGCCTTTATCAATTTCTTGATTCAAGTATGTGAACATCTATTTTTGAGTTCATAATCCAATTTTAGACTTTTGAGAATTTATTGAAAATGTTGAAATGTCAGCTCGTCAATAGCCTCTGTCTGAAGTGTCTCTTACCTTTGTGTCAAACACTAATGTATTTAGATGTACGACACTCTAACCACGACAGCATTATCTCACAGTTGTGGATAAAGGAACATGACTCGGTCCCAGTACCGTAGTACAAATTGTAAGGTAAATTATGCAACCTACACTTTACGGAGTGTTAACCTTCTCATGTTACAGTCATACAGATAAATCTCGTGTTTTATGTATGTCCTTATGTACATGTGCAAAGCACGTGCTTTTGATAGTAACTGTATTGTGAAGGACCCGACAGGACCTTCTTGAAATCGTGTCGTCATCTGTCTGTCCGTCTGTGCGATAACTCTTCATAGAAAGGTCCTGGAGACTTGAAACTTGGTAAATAGATTCCTCTTGGTACCAGGAAGAACTGTTTTTTGGAGTGAAAATGTCAAATTGTAGTACGATGAACAGGCAAGCGTGAAAAGAAATATCTTAAAAGAGACATTTGTAGAAGACAAAGCCGTGGAAAATCAACTCCTCACGTGCCTCAGGACGTTATTGAAAAGTCAATTAGTAAAACATTTTTAGATTGCAATGCCGAAACTTGCAATTTTTTACGCCTAGGTACATTATTTCAGAAGCCATTATAGCTATACAGACATGAAATGTACGCTTGTTTATAGATAAGTGTTAAGCTTTTAGACCAGAGATTATTAAAAGTGAAACATATTCATATTTTGTGTAAATTCATTTTTAAATCTTTTACCAGTGTTACTTTTATATGAAACAATTTTTTACAAATTTTACGTCAAAAACCACTGTTCTGAATGTGTATTCTGGACGGTTACATATGTGCAAAAAACACAACCCTTATTCTTTTGTTTGAAAATTGTGCCTAAGTTCACATTATATTCATAAGAGAGGGCGACTTCCCTTAATGGCATTCATCAATGACAGAAAAAGTTTTCATATAGAAATCAACAAATATCTTATTAAGAAATGTAATACTTTGGCAAACTTTTAAAACAACTCTAAAATAATTTATTTTTTTACAGATAACTTGATATCTACAAATAGCGTAATGTTTACATGTGCAAAATCGAATTTTGCCAGTAAAATTAAACACTTTCATTGTTTTAATCATTTATCTCAATTGAACAGTGCATTGGGTGACACATATATTTACTATTAAATGTATGTATATTATTATATAAAATATTCATGCACCCATACATTGTAAACTAACACATCATTGTTTTTGTATTATATTTACTGAATAGAACAATACAAGTTTCGTTCATTTGAACTTCTTGAACGTCGACAGATAATAAAAGTGGAATAATCTAGATATTTCTTCTTATACGTTTTCTCATTTCTTGGTGATTTAGTTGCGTAATAAATCTGTATTTTATCGCACGAAGACTGAGAAGCGGAGAGTTATATTCTGATGCAAAGAAACATCGGCTGTTCCAGGGGAATGAGACCTGCAATCAGAGCTTGCATTCAGCGCGAGAAGCCCCTTGTAATTATAATTATCTGCCAGAGTCGTATTTTCTTTTTAACATCCTAGACGTTTTTATTCAACAACAAGCTTACTCATAGCTAGTTCTACACGGCGATCTTTTATTGAACCTAGTGTCATTATAAATGTGCCTGGTGATTTTCAATTTGTTTTTAATTTTGACTTAATTCTATAACAGGTTTATTTGTTCAACTTTTTTAACTTAATAGATCAATTTTAATGACTATAACGTTTTATTTCGTAAAGAAAATAAAGAAGTTCCATCACTTAATTAGTTGATTTTTCGTATATGTACAGCCACAATTTAACTAGCTAATACGTCTTATATTTAATACGAATTTAGTAACATACAATTAATTCTAATAAATTGAATTTCTTGTATGTGGACATACATTTACTACTTTAATTGAATTAATTGGGTTATTGTCATGTTATCGAACCGTCATAAGCAGTTTTAATCATGGGTACATACTTTTTTTAATGCCTGACGCCATGTCAAAGTAGAAACAAAGTTATGTACAATAGAAATATACAATTTAGTTTAAGTACATTTTAATGGATATTTAATATTCAGAAGTAAATGATAATGTAAAGCACTTCTAAACTTGATCGCTCTTGTTTTAAGTTACTTGCTTTGTATAGTGTGGGGGGGGGGTTGTTTTAATTTCAAATTGTAGTCATACAAGTTATTACTGGTTTTAAAACAATGGACATGTGTTGAACCGTTTTGAAAGATCATTGACCTTTCATTGTTATATTATTTATTATAAATAAGTAGTCTATGAACAGTAGTTATCGATTTGAAACCAAAATTTCTTTCTCCTTAAAATTGTCTACCGTTTAATAAATCATCAACATAATTTGTTACTCGATTTATTTTGTTAATAAATGTTTAAAACTGTAAATTGGTTATAATAAGATTTTATAAATAATGAATATTATAAATACATTAAATGTCAGTCATTTCGTTACTTTAAATCCCCAACTTACTTAATTCACTACTTCTTACTTCCCATGTTTATACAAATTTTGTATTCATATTATAAATATAATTTTATATATATATATATATATATATATATATATATATATATATATTAAGAATTCTCTGAATTCTATTTAATATTACTACTTATTTGGCAAACCACATCACTCTAATATAGCACTTCTCATTTGTTTATATTACTTACTTTATTCATATTACAAATTCAATACACGAATAATTCTTAATTATTAAGAGTGTAAAATTTAAAACATAATAAATATTCGAAGTTTTTGTTCAAATGCTAATTAAGTTATAATAAATGTTTGAGATTTTTAACTTAAATAAACATCGTCCTCCATGAGGACGCTCAATATCTCGCTTATTGTGAAGCGTTCCGATGACGTCAGAGATCCGGGGAATGATTGGTAATTGGACTGCAGCTACAGAAACGTGGCACTTCCTCTGCCTTCTCAACCCTGGTGCGTGCTAGTGCAACTACTCATCTCACATGCAGACAGCAGGCAATCTAGTCTGGGGCGGAGCTGACGTACTCTTCCGCTACTTGACTCCCCCGACACTTTCTTCCGTTCTGCTTCCAACTTGAAAGTGGATTTGGCCTCGGGAGACTTTTCAAAGACTGCTTCCGTGAATCCATTTACCTTAATGGAACTGTTTTTGGTTATTGAATAAGGAACTTTTAAATTCCTAAATAAGGTTCTTGTTTCTTCAGCAATAAATGTAGAATAGGCCTACTTCATGTAAACCGAGATACTCTGATACTATTTACAATTAGTAGAACAAGCAATGTAAGTCGCTACAAAATCTTATCAGTATCGCATATATCATAGGACTACCCACTGTGTTACGTTTAGTAGATAATGTTTTTACCTTCCCATCATTTTTGTAAGATCCTCGTATATGCTGCACAAGGGATTAGGCAGCTAAATGTTAAAAAAAAAGATCCATTCCCTCAAAAAGCTTTAATATTTTCTAATAATTTATTTTGTAAATAATGTTAAGAACGTGTTTTATGTTTTCATATAGAACAGCAATGTTAGATAACAACAATTTATTCATCACTATTTACCACAACTTCCACTTCTACTGTAGCTGTCTTTTTTGTGGATTTACTCCTGATGTTGCATTTTATAAATAATATAATAATATATTATAAAGTGAACAAAACACCTATACTTAATGTATTAAAAAATTAAAATTAAGATTGAATAAATAATTAAATATATATATATATATATATATATATATATATTTTATATACATATATATATATATATATATATTTTATATACATATATATATTCAAACTGCAGATGTCTAACCTAATATTTCAGTAATTATAGATCAAACGTTTATGTTTGAATTGTCTATAAAAATGCCAATACACACAAGTATAGCATTAAGTATAACGAGTTATATTTATAAAAAAAAAACAGAAAAATAGTACAACCGTTTAAAAAAAATTAATTAACTAATTAACAAAACATCCCACAAGGTAAACCAAAGCGTTTGTGGAACAATGAAAATTCAATCAAAGTCCCTGCTGTGTTCTGTCCATAGAGAACAGAACACAGTAAGTTGTCGGGTTTTCAGACATTGATAATTAATCAATCTAGATTTTTTGGAGTAAGACTGATCTGAAGTTATAACTGTTTATCTCATTTATATTCTTGATAATTTTTTGGCGTGCGAAACCACCCTAATTGTAGTCCCATAAGAACAACGTTTAAACACATGCACTTTTACGACTTTTATAGGTTATTCGAAACAAAAATACATTAAAAATTATATTTCAACGTTTGAATGCTTAATCTTTAAAATGAGATACTTCCCATTAACAATATGATCAATAAAGGCATAAACGTGCATGAGGTTTGCATTCTTTTAAAGGGAAAACCACAACATCACTAGAGCCGGCTCTTGAAAATGTTAAACCCTTCATTGAAAATTACAATTCACATTTAATTACACCATTATCGCCTATTCTGTGATATAGTGCTACATCTTTTATCAATGCCAAACGTAGAAATGCTGGTTAGGACATAATGTGTGCTCTTTTATGTGATTACACATATATTGCACGTTATTGTGTCAGTGATTTTTAAATATACCTACCTACTGGTCTTTTTGTAATGAATGGTTAGAGATAAAAATTCTCTTTGAAATTGCGTTATATTTTTGACTCTGAGGAGCTGTGGAACTGTTAAAACAGCAATATCGGATTGTGAAAGCAGTCTGATGATGATAACAATGGGTCAGGATCATCCGCCTCTGCTGTGATACAGTGTTATTCTGTTACACCATTCTAAGGAGCTGTGGAACTGTTAAATCAGCAATATCAGATTGTGAAAGCAGTCTGATGATGATAACAATGGGTCAGGATCATCCGCCTATCCTGTGACACAGTTGTATATCTGTTATCAATGCTAAACGTGCCAATGCAAGCTAGAACAGATAATTTTTGCTCCTTTATGTGATTATGCTTATTACAAGTTGTCAGTGCTTTTTCAACGATACATACCTACTATTCTACAAAGTGGTTATAAATGAAAAGTTCTCTTCAAAAGTGTAAACCAATCCATTTTACTAGTAATATAACGAGTAAGTTGTTTTACTGTTATATTTCTTACTTCAAAGCAGCATACACATATGTTTCTTTCCAGAAAGCCATGGATACATAAAAATATTATGTTATGGAATTTTAAATTTGCAGGAAAAGTCAATAATTCTTAGAAACTTACCTGGGAAGTAGCACTGTATAAGCCAGCGCCCTGTCGACTAGAGTAATTCTTAGTTTTATGTCACTTAAAAAAATGCTAAATGCTGGTTTATAAAGCAATCGAAATCTAACTGATATAATTGATTTTGATATAATTGATTGACAATCTAAATTATAGTATCTGTCTCTCCAGTTTTACAATACATCGTACTCATAACCATACCCCGCTTGAAACTTCTATGACTTCCGCTTAAACAAGAAAATCGGCGTGGCTGAAATTCGCTTTGGGTAATTGAAACGTTTACTCACCATCATAGAAATATTATCTCCATATTCATAATAATCATAGAAAAGGGTGTCAGACTTCGCTTAAGATGAAAAATGGCGATATACAGGGTGATTCATGAAGTTCTCCCCCCACTTCTACAGCACATTGTTACTAGTAAAAATAATGAAAAAATGTTATATAAACATAGGTCCGAAAAACGCTTCGTTAGCGAGTTACAGCTAGCGAAAGATTTCGCCTGAATTCCTGGGTAAAGAGTAAAAATAAAGCCATACTGAAACTTTTGGAAAGGTTAATTAAGTAAGAAATATCGTGGATTCTTAATGTATTTTTACCTGATAAAGCTAATAAAATAGGTTTCAGAAACCTGTACCTGTAATAGTTTTTTGAGGGATTCAGGGTTAAATGCAAAAAAATTGGGTCACGAAACAATGTTTTTTTTAAGTTTGATGTACAATAACTTTGTTAAATTGGTAATAAATACATAAAATCAACAAAACATTAATTGTAGAGAATTTAATTCTGAGAAAATTGATATAATCAAAGTCTAAAATAAACAGAAATAAGTACCAAAAAATCGATTTTATTCAGTATAATACATTACTAGCTGTTAAAGAAATACCGTACAGTATTTAGTTAAAATAAAAACAAAAACAAAATGTTTGTTCCTTAATGATGAGATAAATTGAGAAAACAAGATTAACTGTTAAATAAATTTGTTTGTAAATAAAAATATCATGTTTTATTACGTTGTATTTTTTTTTAATAAAAATTTACATCAAATGTTCGAAAATAAATGAAGCAAACATTTTCCCATTATTGTTTACTAATCATCGAAATGCAGTTTTTTGTTTTATTAATTTCTAAGTTGGTAACGCACGAATAACAGCTGATCAACAATGGTATTCTGTACTGTTACGTTAGAACTGTGTATTAGTGGTGTTTTGCAAGCTACAGCAGGAGATCGGGTTCTGTGAATCGTGTTATTAAATGCAATTTTTCTGTGAGTTATAATTCGATTGTTTATTCAGCGAAAAAATGCCTTACTTATTTACATCAGAGGAATACGCTGATATGGTTTTTATTTTGGGTTACTGTAATGGTAATGCTAGAGCTGCTGTAGAAGAATATGAACTACGTTACCCTAATAGGAGGATTCCAGATACCAAAACAATTTCAGGAACTTTTTCGTACTCTTCGGGAAACAGGATCACTACCAAGTACTAGAACCAATTATGAACGAACTGTCCAACTTGATGATGATATTGTTATTAATGCTGTTCATCGCAGTCCAGGTGTAAGTACACACGACACGTATTTCTAGGCGGATTAGGAGTTTCGCAGTCAACGGTGTGGAGGTCACTTAATCGAAACAAATTTTATCCGTTTCATAAACTAAAGGTTCAACATCTACAGCTAGGGGATGGTCCGCTTCGCTTGGAGTTTTGCAACTTTTTAATATTAATAATCAACTCTACAAGCGTATTTTGTTTTACGGATGAGGCACAATTCACTCGGATGGTGTCAATAACTTGCAACAATGAACACTCATGGGGGCAGAAGAAAATCCACATGAGGTAGTGGAACAGAACTTTCAACACCGATTTAGCGTCAATGTCTGGTGTGGCCTTTTGCACAATCGGCTGATTGGACCTTTCATATTAACCTGGATGCCTAAATGCTGAGTTCTATTTGCATTTCCTTCAAGAAGAGTTGCCGCAGCTGTTAGAGAATGTTCCTTTACATCTCAGACAAAATTTGTACTTCCAGCATGACGGAGCACCTCCCACTTTTCACGTGCCGTTTCTGCTTACTTAAATCATCAATTTCCTGGACACTGGATTGGTCGTGGAGGGCCTCACCCTGGCCACCAAGATCACCAGATCTATCTCCATTGGATTATTGCATCTGGGGATGGATGAAAGACATTGTATACAAGACAAAAGTGAATTCTCGTGATGAATTAATTGCCCGTATTATGGATTCGGCTGTGCAGATACAGGGAAGTCCTGAAAAATTAAGAAAACGCAACAAAAGCAATACACAAACGTGCTGCAAAATGTATTGATAATGATGGCCTCATTTTCAAACATCTATTATAAAAAGTGCGTACGGTTGGCCCAACCTGATTAATTTTTGCTTAAAAACTAGTAATGTATTTTACTGAATAAAATCGATTTTTTGGTACTCATTTCTGTTTATTTTAGACTTTGATTATATCAATTTCCTTAGAATTAAATTCTCTACAATTAATGTTTGTTGATTTTATGTATTTATTACCAATTTAACAAAGTTAATTTGTACATCCAAACTTAAAAAAAACATTGTTTCGTGCCCCAATTTTTTGCATTTAACCTGAATCCTAAAAAAACTACTACAGGTACAGTTCTGAAAACCTGTTTTATTAGCTTTATCAGGTAAAAATACATAAGAATCCACGATATTTCTTACTTAATTAACCTTTCCAAAAGTTCAGTATGGCTTTATTTTACTCTTTACCCAGGAATTCAGGCGAAATCTTTCGCTAGCTGTAACTCGCTAACGAAGCGTTTTCGGACCTATGTTTATATAACATTTTTTCATTATTTTTTACTAGTAAAATGTGCTGTAGAAGTGGGGGGAGAACTTCATGAATCACCCTGTATACCCAAGCGTAGCGAGGTGGATAAATATCAACCAATATGATTCCAAGGATGCAGAGAGATTAACACTGAATTCTTTGAAAAGTGCAACACCACAAGGCTTGATAAATTTATATATATTAAGAAGAAAAGACAAATATAAAAATAAACAGAACTGTGTAAATCTCATTTCTTATACAATGTCAAAAATATCCGATTTAATCCCACATCGACAACGAAAACTATACTTTGTGTAACTTTAATTTTAAAATTTATCGTGATGTTTAAAATAAAAATCAATATTAGTCTTATCTTTAAATATAAATAAATATTAAAAAGCCTGATTCCAACCGATTACTTTTATATTAATATGTTATAATAATTTCCACTATCACAATAATAATATTTTCATTATTGAATGGTTACCGTTTTAATACTTTTATTGGGTAAGTAAAAGTAACGTTTTAATGTTCAGTATACAAATATTCAAATTTTACTAAAGTTTGTCACTGATAGTGTTTTGACTTTCTCATTATTTATTTTGTCGCATTTACTTTTACAACAACAAAATTATTTATAATATTATATTATATCATTATTATATCATATGTATGTCTAATATCATCATGTATAAATTATATCATCAAAGGAACTCTATTAATCAAATTTGTCATCCATTCATTACGACATAACAGCTCCGAAATGGAGTTGTTTTAAACAAGATATAGTAGCCAGAGGATAAATTAAGTGTTCAAAAATGTATCGCCTGCCATACCATATACGAGCTATAAATATGTGTGTGTTGGATAGTATAGTATATTCGGGGTCATGAAATCTGACAAACTAATTAACACAACAGCGATTAAAAATTTAGCTTTGCATGAGTCGATAGAACACCACGCCTGGCCTTAGGAGATAGTGCAGTTTATCGTTATCAGTCCTAATTCAGCTGACAGATTGGATGTCCTATTTAATCAGCCTTTTTGTATTTAGTTTGCCTTTTTCTAATTTAATATGTAAAAATCTTTTTCATAAAGTTCTTAAAGAATATTGAAAATGTATACAATTAGAGACATTTGTATTTCACACTTTTTTAGGAATTCAAAGTATTTTTATCCACTAAAGATCATTGATGTTATTAAATTCATTAAGAAAGTGATTGCACTCTATTACACAGATTTATTAAGTATGTCTAAAATTGCATTTATAGAATGCGACAAGCACAAAAGCAAATGAATTTATTTATGGACCCCAAGGATCTTCGTAAAATTGTGTCGTTGACCGTTACTTCGTGCTATAATTCTCGACACCCTGAGAATTTGAAACCTGGTGTCCTAGAGGTCCTATGTTTCAAGGAAGAACGCCATTGATATTAGGGTCAAAAGACCAAAAGCCAGTCCATCTGTGTGATAACTCTTGATAGAAATGTCCTTAAGAATTGAAACTTGTTACATTGGTTCTTCATGGTCCAAGGAAAATCGCTATTAATATCAGAGGAAAAAGATCAAAAGACAGTCCGCCTGTGTGATAACTCTTGATAGAGATTCCCTAGAGAATTGAAACTTGGTACGAACGTCATTGGTTTTAGGGGAATAGATCAAAGGACAGTCCGCCTGTGTGATAACTCTCGATAGAGATTAGCCTACCTAGAGAATTTAAACTTTGTACATAGGTTCCTCATGGTCCTAGGAAGACCGCTATTGATTTCAGGGGTAAAATATCAAAGAACAGTCTCTCTCTGTGATAGCTGTTTATTGAAATTTCCTAAATAATTGAAACATGGTTCTTCATGGTCCAAAGAAAAACGCTACTGATTTCAGGGGAAAAAGATCAAAGGACAGTCCGTATGTGTGAAACTCTTGATAGACATTTCCTAGAGAATTAAAATTGGTACATATGTTTCTCACAGTCAAAGGAAGAACTTTATTGATTTTTTGGATCAAAAGGTTAAAGAACTGTCCGTCCTAATGCGTGCGATAACTTTTACTTCATGTTTTATCGGGTCCTTCAATACTCCCTTGTATCGGTTTATTAAAATTCATTTATGTACGGCACTTTACTTATAACCAGTTTTTCATGAAATATGAATAAAATGCATATCAGTTGTTTTGTTACAAAATTTTGCCATTTATTAAACCTTCCGCAAATACTCAAAAACTATTTTATTTCATGTCTATCACTGTGACTGACTCCAAATAGCGAATATGTCTTCATACATAAACATTATTTACTATATACAGAGTGAGTCAGAAATATGGTAAAATATTTTAAGACGTGATTGTAGAGCTAAAAATAAGACAAAAATGTTACATAAAGGTAGGTCCGGAAACGCTCCATTAGTGAGTAATGGCTGGCGAAAGATTTTGCTTTGTTTTCAGTTCACCTGGTGAAATTAAGTGATTCTGAAATGTTTTGTTCTTAGATTAAACATATTTTCACAGCTGTAGCATTTATGTGTTTACAATACTTTAGCTGAGCGATAGCGAAGTGCTACTCGAAGTGCTGGAAAATTGTTATTTCTGTACAGTCTGTCTTTCTGTATGCACGATATTCGGAAACGAACTGACCAATAGACTTAAAATGTTGAATGAAGCTTTATTTAAACTTTTATTATTTGAACACAGCTATGAAATCTAACGTAATGCATAAAAGTCTAGACACAGACAGAAGAATATACAAACAGAAATGAATTTTTTACAGCCTCAAGAGACTAAGGTAAAGCTTAGCCAATAATATGGTGTTAACCCTTAGATTGATAAATAACTATTATGTAGTGAGAATATAGTGGATAATTATGTTCCAGGTTAACAACATAAGTATGTGAGATTTCGACTGAATCATAAACTCTCTAATTCTTAACAGCTTTTATCTTAAATGTAATATGCAATACCTTGCCACATGTTATTGTATCAAGGCGAGACAAAATTACTGTAGACGTGGTATATGAACCACAACCACACATATGAAGCAACGTAGATCACAAATTCAATATCTTGCTCGGCGCCACACCCTCACCTAGCTATATATGTATAACCACAACAAGCACCCTACACTCCGAACAAGTCCTTTGCATCTTGTAGTTGTCGGCTGCTGTCGTTCAAACATCTTTTATCCTCAAGGGTATTTGCAAACTTTATTCAACGATTGTCACGGTTAAATTGAAATTGAATCGAGTACTCATACAGAAAAAGTAAGCGATGTCGGTAATGCTTAGCTATAGTATATAATCTTTCAAAAGCATATTATAACTATCTCGGCGTTACTTGCCATCAAGAAACAGAAGTACGTCACACGACATGTCGGAACAGGCTTCGTTGAGGTTGCATGAAAACCTTCAAATCTATACCTTAATTTTTTCTTGAGATGTCCTGCGGACAGACATGCATCGTACAAAAAAGAAATTTACACTGATATGACGTATCATATAACACATCCGTGTAGAAATGAAAGATTTTTAAGTCCATATATGGAGTATTTCTTAACACACCTTGCAACATGAATCATTTAGTTTTTATTCATTAAATTGGGTTTTAATATTAGTGTTTAAATATAATTTTAAACAGCAAGTCACTATAAAATGATTTTGTTTGTATTGGTACAGTTAGGCTACATGTTTTAATACAGCACATGTTTAAATACCTTATGGGTCCATTGATTTTGTTTACAAATGTATTGATTCTGCTATTTTCTCGTTGCCACCATGGTTACCCACAATAGCAATGTAAAAATATTCGCTAACACATCTTATGGAGTGACATTCACCATCATCGAAATCGGTGTTGCCTATACAAAAATGAAGCTTCATGCACAATTCAGACTGGCAGATAGACAGAAGTGAAAGGCTTTGTTAAAGCTCAGCCAAATACAGAACTGCTTAAAAGGAAGGAAGTAATTCACTGTTATGGTTTTTCAAAGAGGATCTTCGATCGATAATAGTAGCCGGCCTTTGGTCTTCTCAATGGTCGTAGCTAGACATCTACTAACTACAGTCACCTTCATGACGAAGTATCTGACAGACTTTTTCTATTTTTTTCCGGCCATAGTCCCCTGAGCGCAAAGCGAACTATATGAAAATGTAAGTACAAATGTATTTATGTGATCATACGCAATATAGTGTGGTTCTTTAAATACGTCAACTGTCAAAATTTTAATACATTTAAATCACACTTAATATAAAGAAAGTTCTTACAAATACCTTGGTTATATTTGTCATACCAATAACCAGCCAGTTTTAAGACCTTTATCTCAAGTATTTTACACCATATAATTACGATGGTATTTTTTCTAGAAAATTCAAGCAGTTTTAAGCAACATTTATACTTATTTATTGCGATCTCTTATGGACTCATGATGACTTTAACGAAAAGTTTGAAAAAGGAATGATTATAGCTCAGTGGTTATGCGTAATAGAGTAAAATGGAAAAAAAATTTAAAATTTGTAACATTGTAAGCGGTTTGTTTTTGTAACTGTTTGTATTTATGTGGTTTTATATCTTGTAAAAATTTGGGATAGTAGCAGTACAGATCTTTTAGGAGTGTACGAGAGCATCAATTCATTTTAGTTAGATTTATTTTATAAAATATAACTTATAAATGATTGTAAATAAACTAAATCTTCGCTTTTTAAACCACTTTACACACTAATGGCAAGTATCGTCTCACAATGTGTCAAGATGGACAAATTTTTAACTTCTTCAAAATATTTTATAGATTTCTTCGTTCGGAACAAGTGAGAAGAGAAGAGTGAAAACAGTAGATTTAGCTTGATTAAAACAAGGCCCTCCGTATTTGATCAAATTTAGCTAAATCCAAAAAGTGACTCACTGAAGTTTGAAACTGAATTTCAAAGACCAACTCTGGGGATTCACCCGTCAAGCATTTTCCACGGCAAGAAAAATCTAATGACCTACGAAATATTTGCCTTTCTTGTCACTAGACCACTAAAATACTGCGGTCTCTTTTTTGAGTGTACATAGCAAAGTTCCGTGTCCCAACAGTGTTCGATCTAGAGATAAAACTAGTGAAGTGCAAAGTCTGTCTAAACTAATTACTATTCTACTTGCCACTCTATAAATTAGTAGTTTAAGTCAACTTTAGACTTCTCATACAAATTACTAGCAGTTGCATAATAGCCTAGTAAGTGTTTCACTACTGAGATTAAACTACTAAGCTTAGTAGGGTTATTATGAAGTACGATTAAGTAGTTTACAAATAGTATAACATAAAAGTGTAACTATATGAAAGTTAATTTTCGATCATAGAGACATTGATACCTCTTCTTAAAGTAAAATACTATATATATATATATATATATATATATATATATTTACGGAAACAAGGCACTTGATGGTCCTGTGTTATACAGCGACCCATGCAGGTCCATCAAGCCCCCTATTTAAACCTTCATATAACCGTGTTATGAATTTGTTCTCAGCATACATTTATGTTTTATAACTTGCTTGATAAATGTATACTAATATTTTTTAATATATAAAAACTTTTGTCCACATGCTGGTCCGCGTGTAATGAGCGGTCCATGTTGGTCCTTTTTATACACCGTACAATTAAGCGGTACATGTTGTTCCGCGGGTCGTTTGGTTGGTGGTGGGAGAAAGAGGGGAAGGGACCTGCATCTGCCTTTTGATTGTAATATATTGAAAAGACCTGTACTTGCCTTTCGTTTGTAAAACTCCAAGTTGTAAAGCATTCATTTCACATTTTATTTCATTTTAAGGTAATCAATAATATTACCTTAGGTGAAAGTAACAGAATATCTTGGATAATCATTAATATTAAAACATAAATTGATGTTGCATCTGATCTGTGGCCTCCTTATTACTCACAGACATTTATTGTATTTCGTAATATTAAACATATATTTCAATAGAATGACATTTTCTAAATCATACGCATTAAAAATATTTTCAGTTTAAACTATTTCTATATTTACAATTATAAATAGATATGGTAATGCGCATGTTTTAATGTAAGTAATATTTATCTATGCTGTGCATTTTTGTCATAATACTGTTTTTTAATTTGTTAATGGGTCGCGTTTCTGTAGTGAATTTAACATAAAAGTTAATTGACAGTGGCTGGTTTACACACGGAGAATATTATGCCTCAAGCGTCTCAATTATTGGTGGGTAGTTGTCTGGCCAGCAAATCAGCGAAAGGATTGCATTGAAATAGATAAAATAACAGCTTTATTTTGCCATAACATTATAAACTTTAAAGCACTCTTCAAAGTATTTTTTTATTTTAAAACATCCACATCACATATATCACCCTAACACACTAAAAGAATGTAAACATTCTACATTAATATAATTTTAAAAATAATACACCAATCATCAATGATGAACTTAAATCTAAGAATTGTTTTTAATTAAACTAATTTTCGAATATGATCAGGGACCAGGAATGTATACACGTATAGGCCTTCTAAATCCATACTAACTGCTGAATTACATCTACCCATTTATACTATAAGATAACCAGCAACATATTTTTCTCCTATAATTATAAATACGGAATGAAATGAAAAATAAAAGTTGTACATTTTATAATAAATCTGCCATAAAAAATTTAATTATAACTGTGTGATATTGAAGGGAGTTGAATTCACTAAAAGCTAAAAAATAAACATTATACCAAGTTTATACAAATAATGTCTTAACATGTCAATATATTGTGGACAAAATATTGAGCTCATCTTGTAAAATATTATTAGTTCTCAGGTACTGCACTTAATTGTAAATTTTAAAATTTATTCCTTTTTCCTAAATATTTTATAAATATAAGTGCGCACAAATTTTATTGTTTTATTAAATTCGCCTATTCTTAGGTCATTGGGACCTTTAACAATTTTAAGAATACAGAAGGCCAATGCGCAATACTGTTTCTTATGTTACCCCTTTTTATTGGCCCTTTAATTTGTAAATATCGAATGTAACATGTGATGTTAGTCTTTCACTACTTTAGCCTATACTGGTTATGGTTGTATTTTATTTAACAATCATACAAGAATTTACTTCCTCAAATTACATATTAAATGTTTGATTGCAAGAAACCACTGAGCACTAATTTAAAGTTACTGAATTTGGGAAGAAATATTTTGGTATTACACAATGAGATATTACACAAGCATATCTCCATATAGCATAATATAAAACCATAAAATATAGCTAAGGTATGTTCACACTCTACATTCACAGATGGTAAAACCAACTCTTCGTTATACTCTACATTAAAAGATGGTACATAAAAGCAACATAGATCTTTTCACATTCTAATTCTGTATAATTCTGTATTAAACATATCGGAGTTAGTTAATAGTATACGAGGGTGGTCTGAAAAGTTTGCTTTCTGAACGTGAAGATGGAAGGTTCGTTAACAAAAGCTACTGAATTTCGTCTGTTGACAGTTACTAAAAAAAGTTTTAGCTATTTTCGACGTGCCGTTTTTATGTAACAGTCGAGTCAGTTGATGTGAGTGTTTTTGTGATATGGACACGATTATCGTGCTGCCATTAACTATTTGTGTTTGAAAAGCAATACGCCTTATTAAATTAAAAATGAGTTGGATTCTGTGTATGGAAACTCTGCACAATCATTTACCTCAGTGAAATTTTGGGCTGCTTCATTTAAAAATAGCCATAAGATCTTGAGAGACGATGAACGTTCGGGACGTCCAAAAACTGCAACTACCCATGAAATCATCGGCAGAGTTAACCAAATGGTGCTTGACGACCACCGAATTAAAGTGAAAAATATATCAACATTTAGGCATGAGAAAGCTGTCCGCGCGTTTAATGTCGCGTTTGCTCACGTTAGACCATAAAGGTTCGAGGATGAACATTTCCAACGCTCTTCTGGCGCAGTTTAGGTAAAATAATCCAAATGCGCTGATTAATTACTGTAGATAAAACTTGACTACACCATTATACACCCGAAAAAAGTTACAAAAGGGGAACAGACTCAAAAAAGAAAAAATGCTGCTTCTTTGGTTAGGAAATACATGACGACTGTTTATGCGATATTAATAGAATTAATTTAATAGATTAGCTTCAAAAAGGAAAACCATTACAGGAGCATACTATCCATCATTACTTGACAAGGTAAAGGTAGATATTTTTTAAAGAAACGCCCACATTTGTAGAAAAATAATATAATGTTTCACCAAGGCTACGAACCTTCTCGTCCCTTAGCGGTTATGATGGCGAAAATCCATGAATTACGGGTTTAACTGCTTAACCATCCGTCTTACCAGATCCAGTCCCAAGCGAATTCTTTTCGTTCCTTCATCTCAAAATTGCGCTCGGAGGACAATGTGATCGTCAAATGAAGAGGCAATCACCTTCGTGAACAATTATTTTTCAGATAAATATTCCGAGTACAATTTTTACTGGTTACAGAGATGGTATCGCTGATAGAAGTGTGTAGAGTGACAAGGAGACTATGTTGATTTTTTTACTTCACAAATTATGTCATGTTTGTTAGGTCGGAAACTTTTCAGACCACTCTCGTAAATATAAAGCATTATTAATGGCTTTTAAGACCTACATACATTGAATGTAGAAAATATTGGTCAAATTCATAAATTAGGACCAAAAAAACGTATGGATATCAAAATTTTATTTTTGTACGTAATTTAGAACTTTAGGAAAGGAAAAAATATATTTTCAGAAATAATTACTTTTTTAACGTTATACATATCTTAAACATGTCTATATTTAAATGAAATATAATTTAGGAATTTTATTATGAATAAAATAAAAATATTGCCACAAGCCACTTTTCTAGCACGTACGGTAAAATGTATTATCCTTATTATCAATGATTTTTAGCCCTGGATACAACATGAAGGTATTAATAATATTATAAATGGAAAATTGCTTATGTTTGTTTGTTTTGCTTTCACGCTTTAACTATTTAACCCATTGTACTGCAATTTTACGTAGACATTCTTAGGGTTCCTTGGATGAATATATGCATATTCTTATTTCGAAAATCTCTTCGGGCTACGCCCTACTGGTCTATAAAATAGCTAAAAATTCCATTTTCTGTCTCTACAGTTACAAAAATTAGTTAATTAAAAGAGCTTCTTAAATTTCAACTGTTGTAAAATATTATAGGTGCGAATTTTGCACATTGATTATTTTATGATTATCATTATAAATTTCTTTGTGATAGGGAATCGCCCCAAATAGAGAATGGCGTGAAAGTACCGATAAAAAGGTTTAAAAATATATATATTTTTTAATACATATCAACGTTTTTACACACCTAATGCTTAAGCCGAATAAGGCTGCTTTACTCAAATGTGCATTGCACTTGATCAGGGGGTCTAGCCTAATAAGCCCTCCCCCCCCAATTCTTTCACATTCATGAAAACGAATTCAAGATATTTCTATCGATTTAAACACTACACAACACAGTAATAACAGCTAAATATACTCTTATGAGATAAATATAGAAGAGGTTTCCAATGTTGCTTGATTTAGAAACTACAACGCCGCGCCTTAGTTTTCCGTATATAGTTGTTTTAATTAAATCAAAATTTTCCTGAAAAATAATAACACTTACAAAGTAATATGTTTTTTGATATGGTTAATGTTAGCAAAAACAATACGAATATTGTCCTATTTGTGTTATTTTTACTTAATAATTAAGGTTAATAACATGATGTTAACAAAAATAAAAAAAATGTTTAACGTATTTAAAATGAGAAATGAAAATAATAAAATTGTTTCAGCTTTAAAGAATTTCCTTAAGATGTGAACCTGGCAATCAGCGATAAGATAGAAGGTCGCTTAACATTGCTTTGCGGATACCAATTCAAGAATAAATGGCAGATTTTCCAAATAAACCTATGTAGAGCACATATAGTAAATATTGTAACAGTTATGAACGAATGAAGATTACTCCATATAAGAAAAATATCATATGGGAAATCCACCGCTCCTTCCCAGGAAAGGAAGCATCGCTATCAAATGCTCCTAATCTCTGTTATGTGTATACGATGGATAAACACTCAGTAAATCGCGTTAAATTACTGATTCCGTCCTAGAGTTTAGAATATTTGTTTGCACTAATTCTGGTGCAAAATCTTAAAGCAAGGCGTTCTTAAAAGTGTGTCACAAAGTTCTGTGTCTGATAGAACTTATGATCCCTAACCAAATATGTCCCATAAGGAACTGAGACCTATTTGATTGGATTTAAACTCTGTCAACATTTAAACGCTACGGGACACCAATGCACAATACTGTTTCTTATTTACCATTAAATGTTAAATACATACTGTAACTTTTGATGTTAACCTATCACTGAACCCATTTCGTTTATAATTAACTGCATGTTATCCAACGATCATACTTGAATTCTTTTCTCCAAATAACATATAAATGTTTCCGTCTTATTGCAAGAAACCGCTATATACTAATTTAAAGTTACTAAACACGGGAGGAAGTATTTCCTCACTACATAATGAGTTACATCAAATCATAGATACGAGCTTTTCACATATTACCTCAATATAAGTCGTAAGGGAATAAGTTAATAATATAGGAATACAGCAATATTACAGGATTTTTACGATTAATGTATGTGTAAATGAGAAAATGTTTGTGATGAAGTCAACATTAAACGGCCGATGCCGATGATAAAAAAGTGAATTTTGTACTGTACGTAGATAAATAGTAACTTCAGGACGTGACATTTCTTAATTTTAATGATTTGAGAAAATTAAATTTGTTAAGATTAAATATAGCTTTAAAATGTTTTTACAAAATATATAAATAGTTAAAAAATGTTTTATAAATAAATTCCTGACATTTTCTTCAGCCAGACTACTTGCACCTACTTTAAAAATTCATATCTTTATCATTAACAGTTTTTAGTTCTGGTTATGAGATGAATCTAAACAATTTTTTAATACCCAAAATTGCAGTCATTAGGAATAATCAAAAAGTCAACCTTTAAGATCGGCTGCCAACACAGAGTTAAGTGGGAGCGAGCGTTAGTTATTGAAGTGTTTTAGAAAAACTCATAAATGAATCCCTGACCAAGTGCAGGAGGTGCTGACCACGGTCACGGCACGCAGGACAAGAGTACTCTTGTCGCGTCGTAGTGGTAGTAAGAGTACTATATTGGTCAGCGGGGCGGATGTTCATTCTTTGTCATTCGACTGCTCGCTCTCTCTCGCCCACTCGTCCCGTTCTTGACAGAAGACTGGAAGCGAGTTTCCTCGGTGTCCTGCACCTGCACTGAATGCACTGTTTGCTCTGATCGCAGAGCTGAAAACTGTGCACTGAGCACCGAAGTAATAGAAACTGATCTGTCATGCAGTGATGAATATACTGAGCCAGCACCGCAGTTGTCATCTATGCATTAGGTTCAAGATGCAACGTAACCTATACTTCAGATTGAGAGCAAGCAAAGTAATTTCCTTCCTCTTTTCAATCAGGTTTAATTGCGCCCTCTCATGAATGACGTGGTTGGTAAAGTCTATCAATACATTAGAACAGCGTTACATAAAATTATCGCATGAGTATTGAATTTTTTTTTACGATGTAAATGACACTGTAGACAGGAAAAAGTGCGTTAGCTGAATGATGAAGTAGTTAATATCTACGCATGTCTATATTTTAACTGGAACTAGGATTTTAGTCCAATGTAAATTTTCATGATAGGCAGGAGTTTGGAAAATGATTGCTTTATGACAGATTTTTGATTATATTGCTATCTAATTAGCCAATTGGAATGGAACATCATGTAAGTTGATATTATGTTAGACCAACGGTTTCAATGGTTGAGTGTTCTGAGTGGCACGTTTATTATCTAGAAAGCGATAGCCTGGAGTTATAAACATCAGGGAACCGCTCCAGAGAGAACAGCTAAATAAGACAATACTCTTGAATTGAAGACGATATCGCAATTATAATATCTTAACAGTGCATATTATTAAAAAGAGTATTATAAAATGTTTTCTAACTGTGTGGTATTTGTTAAAACCTTTCGAGCAAAATAAAGAGTTTCACAAAGAAATGCTAATTTTCCACAATATAAAATTCCTTTGATACATAAAAAAATCATTGTAGTGTGTTGATGATTTAAAATAAATTTAGACATACTACTATGCACATGGGGGCAATTTGTCAGGCCAAAATATTATTTTTGAAAATGTTGAATTTATTGTTAATTAAATAAATTTACCCCTTTCCTAAAAATATCACAGCTAACAGCTAAGCATTCACGAAACAAATATTTACTTTTTGTATGTTCTTCTTTAGTTATTATTTATTTTATGAATATCCTGCACAAATAATTACTCAATAGAAAAAATGAGGTATTATTAATCTATAGTGTACAATTTTGTATAACAGTTTTGTGCGCAATACGAAACAAATATATTAGTGTTATTACCACTCTCTGGCTAGTGCCTAACCAAACTCTATAGAGTGACACAGATCATCATGAAACTCGGTGTTCCTCAAATAGATATGAAGCTTCATGCACAATGTCAAGTCAATAGCACATTTAGTTATCGGAATGTCGTTCGGAAATACAGACAGAGAATCATAAATTAAGTTTTTCCAGCCCCTCGAGTTACAGGCTTCACTAATTTTGAACCATTAGCACTATTCATTAATTTAATAAATTTCTAAGGTTTTAAATTTGTTTGAACTAAATTTTTGAATTGTACATAAACAATGTTACATTAAATAAAATCTATCACTAAATCTTTAAAGCAGAAATGTGTGTCTTTCCATTTGTTTCTCGGATGATCTATAGAACGGTAAATTTAAAATGTGGGAGGTTTATACAATCATATTTAGTATTATTGCACAGATTTAGGAACTACATTGGCTTTTTGTAGCAATAAAAAAGGTCATGGATGTATTTAAATATAAAACTATAGACTTTAATAGATGATTCTACGAGTTTTTCACTCCGGAAGCAAACCGATATGAACCTCTGGAAATTCGTCTCAGTCGTCCCGAATCTGCTTTGCCGGCCGAGTCTCGGTAAACAATATAATAATATTTCATATTACTCTATATTTAATTCTTATAAAACTTATTATATATCTCGTCACTTTAGAGGAAAAGTTAATTTTTTTCTTTGGCGCCCAGTGCAGGACACTGTCAATATTAGCACTATCAACAAAACATTTACTGTATTCTAGATTTAATGGAACTTTACAGTATAAAACATGTAAACAATAAAAACTCAAACCACGAAATTCCTTTATATGTAGCTAGATCGGGGTTTGACTTGGGATAATCACATCGACCACGCTTGTGCAGAAATTGCATCAGAAATGTTTGCTCTTCGCAACTTGGCACAGTATTGCTCCATCGGAGTCTTGAAAACGGCATATTTTTGCATAATCTATCCTCATCTAGGGTATGGAATTAAACTCAGGGTAGCTGTGCAAAACACAAGTTGGAACGGGTCTTCATTCTCCAAAAAAGAACTGTGAGAATGATTTTTGGTTTGAGAGCCAGAGAGTTATACAGAGATGCTTTTAGGGAAGTCGGGTTACTGACTCTGTCCTGTTTCTATATTCTCAAGGTGATCCTTTACTCCAGATCAAAGTGCGCTTTGTTGGAAGGGGGGGTTTCACCATCATGGCAGTAGAGGTAACTTGATAACTTTCGAGTCCAACAACACAGAAGAAATGCTTTCAGAAATTTGCCTTCTCAAGTTGGTGTCGGACTAATAACAGTCTCCCTGAAGGTATTAAACAACTAAATTTAAAGATCAGTTCAAAACTATTTTGGTGCCAGAGGTATTTTACTCTGTTGACGAGTTTATGATGAATCGCTGAGACAATTAAGAGCGGAAAAATTCACAAAATCGTTTTGTCACACCTGTAAACTTTAATAAAATAATAATAATCTCTTTATTGCATTATTTTAACAATCTTTACATCGTATCGCAATAGCCAATATTTAACGTAAATTTACACGATTTTATCTACACATTAACGCAACCTCATATTTACAATTCACACAATCATTCAAGACACAATCGCATTGACCTAAGGTCCAGCACTCTCAAATATCCCAGTGGCTTATCATGAATTTATCAACAAAGAAGAAAAGCCTTGGACACCAAAAGGAGATTGAGACGCGTTTTAAATCGATTTTGATTATTGGAAATTTTGATTTCTTCAGTGAGCCTGTTGATTAATCTGACACCAACTTCTTGCGGTAGATGTTGCGCTAATGTCAATCTGCGTTGATGAGTTCGAAAGTTATCCCTGCCTCTAGTGTCATATTGATGACAGTTCCTGCCACGAATCATTGCACCTTGATCTGCAGTACATTATCACCTCAAAAATATAGAGACAGGGCAAAGCCAGCAATCTCAACTCTCTGAAATAATCCCTACACGACTCTCTGTAATTAAAATGTTCAATGATTCTGACAGCTTTTTTCTGAAGTCTAAAGACGCGCTCCATTTTGTTTTTTGCACAACTTCCCCAAAGTCTTATTCCATACGCAAAATGAAGATGGATTAGGCCATAGTAGACCATTCTTAAAACTTCTGGGGGAAAAAATTTGGCTAGATTGCGCCGAACATAAATAGTTGCCCCTCGGTTCGGGCCGGCATAGGACGATTCAGAAGCCTGGTTCCTGGAAGGACTGCAATTGTTTAAGTTTATCTTCTGTGTGAACAGACCCCTTTCATAGTCCCGGGAGGTTAATATGGAAGTTAGGTCATTAGATACCGTCAATATATTTATATTTATAACGAGAGAATAGCTACTGAGTGGTTGGTAGGTGTTCACATTATGTTCGATTGATTTCGGTTTATTGAAAAAACTTATCTGGCAATTCTTTCACCGTTCTTTATTTTAGAGGAATTCGTGATTTTAGTTCATCCTGCACAGTTTGTATGAATTGCCAAACTAGGAAGGATGCGTTATATTTAAAAAAAGATTGCATTTACGTGTTAGGAAAATAATTCTGTTTTATCAAGATCCATTTTTGCACATATTTAATGTAATCGAGATTTGTAGTAGTATTTGAATAATATATAACTAAAAATGTAGTTATCTCAAATAAATATTTTCCCCGTGAAAAAGATTGTTTTTAACACTAAATATTAAACTTTGAATAAATCACTATTTAAAAATTATTAGAATAAAAGTACCAACTATGCCTACCCTCGAATAGCAATGAATTTTCTACAATTTTCGAGCTGATGTAACAAGTCTATCATTGAAACATGTGACATTTGAGTCAAACAGCAAGAAGAAGTAAATCGATTCTTGATTTGCTCATCATTTTTAATTCTTCATGCTCAGTTCATGATTCTTAAACCTTTTATCAACGGGTAAAAAATATACATGATTAATAAGCATACATTCAGTATAACTACGTACCTGACTGAGCAAGTACAAAAAAATGAGGCGATCACAACATACGTAATTACTGCAGCTGCCGTCTTAATGTCGTCTGGTAGATCCAAAGATCCCAGTCGGTAAGACAAATTTTAAATTGCTCAGTTATCTATCTAGTAGTTGTATACATAAATGATCGGAAGATGCGGCTTTGCTATCGTCTGTTCAGTAAAGAATGACCATCAGTGCACTTTGCTATATCAGTTTGGTCGGTCATAAACTTACCGTCATTAAAATTCTGACTACCGCCGCAAATTATATAAACACCATGGTTTTGATATGAAAAGGGGGTTTTTTGGTTATAGTTTAAGGGGAATTTATGTTTCATAAGGTTTCAATGTGATATCAACGCAGCAGAGTACGGTGGCCCGACCTAGTTGTAGTGTTAGAGCATTCGTTGCCGGACCTAAAACTTTGAAGTAATAATAGCGCAAAATCGATTCTCCTCTGTGACCGCTGCATCGTTTACTAATACAATCGTTCTTCTCTGTACCGAATTTCCTCCTTATTCTGTTTCATAAGATCCTTGTATTGATTGGTCACCTATGTGGACGGACAGGATACGACTAGTAAGGGTCTCTTAAGAAATACAATTCGTATGCAAGGCAAAATCTGCAAGGCCCCATGGCAAAATCTGACTCAGATGCGTGGCCGAAAGCCAACAGGCATTACTTCTTAAAGCAATGAAGTTATCTAGATGCAATTAATGACAAAACTGAAGGCTCTTTAATATATTTTTTCTTAAAGAGGGATTGATACCCGATGAAAGCGAACTTTGAAGAAAGTAGCCGCGTTAAGTTTGCCAGTATTTCAATAAGACAGTAGATATGTTAAAATTAGCCTTCATATGAGATGCATTACAGTCTATTGAACATATTAACGAAAAGAGGAAGGCTTTTTCCAGTTTGGAATTCCTATTCTATTAAATTTGCGTTCTTGAAATACTGATCTGGAAAAACCATCATACGATAAACAAACTATAAAGCTAAACGTGGCAGCAGTAGTTTCAAACTGAGGCATCGCCGGGTTGATCTCATTTCGTGGAAATGTAGACTAACAACGTGGCTGATTGTGCATGTACTTTTTATATCAATGGTTTGAATTTTAATGAGAGTGCGTTTGTGGTTATATCAACCAAAATGCCAAAGCGCTGATAGTCAGTTAAAACAGGCCGACGACGAAACCGGCCCTTCTGAACCGGGCAGTGTAGCTGCTTGGGTTGGCCATTGCGAGTCCTATTTTAAATCGATACTCCTAGCGCCGAGGGGAATACCTGCCCGGATTTTGTTTACTATCCTCAAACATGTAAGGTGTTTTCTCAACTGATTTTAAATTAGCAAGGCCTTTCAAATCCTAAAAAAATTAAATTTTAACCTTGATATCTCGATAACATAAGATTGTTTTAATATTAAGAACATAGTACATTTCTGAATAACGTAAAATCTACTGTACGTTACTGGACTAGAATACATTACTCAAATCCATTACCATAAAACACTATTTTATTAAAAACAATAATACATTTTGTTCATCCAAATCCTAATCCTCATAATGCCTCGACAATTTTTGCCTTTCTTTATTTGTTCGAAAAGCAGTAACTGCCGTTGAGTGAAATGAGCATAATATTTCTCTCTGTTCTGTTTAATTACGGTTTTGACGTTACCGACCATGATACTCTCAGGGGAACTTACGGTAGTATAAAATTTGAAAATTTTTCGTGATATAGCATCTCAATTCTCTGTTATTAATTAATTTATTATTGCAGTTATAATGCTTTCCACAACTAACACATGTTTGAAAGTCTAGAACAAAGCTTCATAAATAGAAACTAGAATTATATAAAAATTAAAAAATTGAACTTACAAATTTATAAACATTTAATTGTTTACTTAAGTCCTACATTATTTATGCCTCAAAACTCAAAATTATCTGATCGGAAAGACTTTTACTGTTTGCATAAAGTTCTCGAGTTCATTTTGATATAATTAAGAGTTTCACATTTACTTTAAGATAATATTTTGTTAATATTAGTCTATTATTTATATATTGTTTGTGGAATTTGATGTAAATAAAATATGTTCTTTTATTTAAATAAAAAAATAAGTAAATAAAAATATACGAACTTTAATTCAGATATTATGATAACAATAATATTATGATTACGTTGTTTGTGGAATAATGGTTTTTGTAAATATTTGATTACAAGATGGTCTAAAATAAATTACATGGGTTATTACGTACTTTTGTGTGTGTTTTAAGTCACTACCAAAGGGTTGAAGTTCATTATTTGATTTTTAAATGTTGGTCAACTATAAAACACCTTTTGATAAGCGACAGTGTCTTATTATATTTGTCAACCCCTAGAGGTAGCAGACGGACTTATCATTCCGAGAAAAATTATAAAGCACAAGTCCTGTGTTTTACTATATGTCAGCTGTTATAGTTAAAATATCGAAACAAATAAAAAACAAAACTGAACCACGAGTGTGATTCATTGTTTGACAACGAGTATAAATTCTGTTTAACGTAAGTTAAAATATAAGCCTGCTTTGAATGTTTGTATCAATAAGGGGAGGGGGTTACCCCAAAAGTCTCCTGGATACGTCTTTGGATAGGAATGGTCATATAGGAAAGTTGCACGTTTCGCTTAACATATCTTTTATCTAAAACAAATTATGTTGATATAACTGAGAAATGCAATACATCACTTTCGTTAACATAAGTAAGTATTATATAACGTAATGGAGTTCTATGTGTTGTGCATGTTGTGAGGATGTTTTTATATCTTAAATAGATATATTGGTTGTAACGTCCATATATTGTTTCATATATTGTTTGTTTTTCTACAGTCTACTCATTCAAACACTCCGTAAATTATTTATACAAAATATTGTTTGCAAGAATGTAAAGATCAAATGAGTATATGTCCATTTCACAAACCTTCCATGAACACAAATCTCCCCGTAAGGGAATCTTTCACCGGAAATAACTGCGACTTTGGTTTGATTTAATATGGTTACTGGACCGTAATGCCTCTCACCCATAACAAAACACATCCGCTGGTCTAGTGAAAAATATAGCGGGCATACTTTGGAGGTACCATTTTGGAAATCCCCATTGCTTCATTATTATCAGTTTCGGTAAACTGCGGTTCATTGATTTAGAACTGCTAATTTGCTCAAGTCACCCTACAGCCATCTTTCTATGAAAGTAATTATAAAAGGCCTTTGAACAAATTTTGACCGTGAACGTGTTACCCCTATGATACCCTTAAATATTTTACGGATATTGGTTTTATTAAGTACTTGATTCTTGAGTGCTATTATCATGTTTGTTTCGTCCTTTAACTATATAAATACGTTTGAAAAAAACAATCTAAAATTAAAATAGATTGAAATATTTGTATAGAAATCGGATAAACTAAACTTTAATTTCATATAACTTGATTTCCCTTAATTTATTGAATGCACAAAAATACACATTATACTTATAAGGAGCATAACGCTAAAATATATCAAAATAGTTCATGTCCAAGTTTGTATTGTTTGGTAATAAATCCACCTGTCATTAAAATATATTTAGGGGTTAAAATAAAAAAAGTTTAACATACAAATATATTATGTCTGAAAAATGCTTGGTTTAGGAAATGTTCTCCTAAATACTAATAATATCCTACTATGACCATTATAGTGATTTATCCTCATTTAAACTAGGAAGTTCAGATATGGGGGAAATATTTGATCTGAACACAATTTCATTCTCAAGGTACTATAAAGCAATACGGATATTTTTTCACGAAATATTATAGGTCTTCTTGCAAACCACTGTTTAGATAAAGCAATATTTGTAACTAAATCCTATGATTTGTTTCATTAGCCCACAGGAACCTTAGTTTTTTTATAGTTGTAGCAGCGAACATTTCCTTTTGCCAATGGCACAGTGTAACGGTTCGGGATCAAGCAACGCCGAGCGTGGCAGCTGCTTGGATGGGTAACCGCCGTTTTAAAATTGGTCATAGCAAAAATTTAAAAATATGATTGTGCTCTTATGCCATAATTCAATAGTTAAAAACCGTAAAAAACAAGCAATATAATTCTTTGGGTAAATTTTGGATTGCCACTGAAAGAAATGTAAACAGTCAATACGTAACTTAGTAGTTTCAGAGGCGTAAAGAATAAACATATACAAGAACGGCCAGTAAGAAGATATATTTTATGTTATCATTCAATCACATTCATTACTCTAGATAAATTTAATGAATATTTACTGTTAATAATGAACGTACTTGGGAAGTCCGCCCTAAATCATGATCATTACTTTACCCTTTATAAAACGGGATTACTTTTCCAAGTTTGAAAGTTATTGGGAAAATGCCCTCATTAATATTCTGATTTATTATATGAAGCAAGGGAAAAATTAAATAGGCCAAATAAATTTGAAGGAATTAAGCTAGAATGTTATCACTGCCAGGAGCCGAGCCACCCTTCATATCCGTGAATACACGTACGTGCTGGAGTTCGGGGCCCGTTATAGATTCTACCCGGAAGTAAGCGTCCACCAGGTACTCACTATCTTTCGTGACGACCCAGGTTACAGGAAAAACTGGGCTAGGCGGTCCCCGACGTTCGCGTAATATTTATTGAATAAATCTGCTTCATCTTTTACATCATAGAGTTTTAACCTTTCGTTGACCCTTGATTGAAATGATCAATTAATTGGAATCCTTTCTTTATCTTTGTTTATATCCATGGCTTTTGAAATATTTTCCCACATATTTTAATTTTTCGAGTAATTAATTTTATTACAGCAATTACCTAAATTTTTTAGGAACTAATTTTTTTGTTAAAACGTCAGGACCATTTGAAATTGGGTTTTCAACGCAGTGTCGAAAGGTTGTCTTTACAAACGGTAGCTCATCTAATTTCTGGTCTAGATTGATCTGAGAAACCGGTAATTATCCAAGGTATTTGATGTGGTTAATAAACTGTCTATTTATCATCAGAAATAAAATTTTTAACATGTACATATGATAAAAGCTTGTAACATATATAAGAAATACATGTAAGAATATAACAATAGGTGTAGAATAAGGAAACTGAAATAAAATAAGTTTACAGGTATATATTTAGTAATTCCGCACTCAAATTGTTGCGAATAAAGTGAATGTTAGAAATTAAAATCAGACGATCAGCATACCTGATTTAATGTACCTGATCTCGTTTTATATACATGAAGAATGAAAAGTGAAAATACAAACTTTAAAAAATAATTTTTGAAAGCAAAACTAACTTTTAGGCTCTATAAAATGAAACATTAGGGTCTTCGAATCTGTACGTATTAATATCCTACTGATAATAAAAGTATACTGTCAAGAAAGTACACACGAGCGCGGCACTGGCATAGACGAAATTTTGCAAGGTTTTACATCACACTTTTGTTAGAATTAGTTACTGAAGAACACTTTTAAGTTACCGATAAATAACGCCTTACAGTGAGTTGGATAGTTTATTTATCTGTAAGTTTTAGCCCTAAACCTAGTCGTAAAAATAGCAAGGTTAGACTTGCAATACAACTGTCCAACTCCATTTTTGACACAACCACAGAGCGACGAGCCGTATGAACAAGAAGTAACTACCACATCTTGTCTACCTGCGTGGCAGCAACAGTAGGGGTCACGGCACAGCATCTCAACACACATTGGTTCGATTCCCACCGACAGAAGCACCTTTTTGCTGTAGAGAAACTGTTTTTATTGTTAATCTAATAAGTTTTATTTCTTATAAATTTATTACTTTACTTAGGTTCTTTTAATAATCGTGACTTTTCATTTTATCTATTTATTTATTTATTCATTAATTTATTATTGACAAAAATATGCAATTTACAATAGAAAAAACAAAAACCGGGAAACCCTGTATTCTTTACATATCTTGGCGATGTCTCGGAAAAAATTTGCAGCGCATCGATTAAAACTGATCCAAATATAACGGCACTGACTGTTTGCAATAAAAAACACAGCGGCGAACACCCAGTCACCATACGTTCGCTTTTGTCACCGCTGTCCAGGACTCGGTCTGCGACCGACGCTGCTTCACCTACTTCGCCTGCATCTCACTCGCCGCCTGCCTGCTCCACGCCTGGCCCGGACCCTGCGCTGAGCGCCACTCCATCCAGATCCTCCACATCGATCAGTTCACCGGCGGGCGAGACTACTGCGTTCCACTCGTATACGGGAGAGAAAACGACCCCTGTCGCTGCAACAAAACCTGACCTGCTCGCTACTACAAACTCACTCGAAGTGCCTACGCCTGTCGCCTCGTCGGGAGCCTCTGATGCTGACGAACTTGCGTCAAAAAAACTGCAGATTAAAGGAGCAGATAAGGCAGCTCAATGTCGATCTGACGAGGGTTTTCGATCATTCCATTGAATCGGACACAAGGCTTCTTCGGTATACAAATGACATTTTTGTTGCGAGATCTTCGCTTTCCGGAGTATCAGCGGGAGCTTCTGTAAGAGACTGCGCTGTGCAGTGCGAGCCACCGGTGACCACCTGCTGTCAGGTCTCACAGTGCTCCGAGACTCGCGACCTCGTCACCAATCTGAGGACAACTATTCAGGTACTCGAGGCAGAGATTGAATGTCTACGGGCCGAGAGGGAGGTCCAGGTGTGTTCCTGTGGCTACTCTCAGGCGACGGGTGATTGGATTGTCTGTTAAAATAAAAAATATGTTCCTCTTACGAGCAGCAATAGATTTGAACCTCCCGAAAATACAAACGAAAAACCACCCGTTCTCAAAACCATCGCAACCACTAATGCAGCTCAACAAAAATATCCCCGTACAATAACCTGCAACAATAGTAAACCATCCGGCCAACACCCTCCTCCAAAGTCTTCTCCTGGTAGAAGGCCAAAATTGAAAGGCAAAATTAAAAGAGAGTTGCTTTTCTTCAGGAATGTTGTTATTGAGGGTGACAGTAATACCCGTTTCCTGGCCCGCGTTGTGCAGCGCCGCGTCTCATCGGCTGCCAAAGTGACTGGCATATGTAAGCCTGGGGCCAAACTCCTGAATGTAACGTCCAGCAGCCCCTCGCCTCCCTCTAGCTGCTTCATCCTGCTCGCCAGAACCAACGACATCGCTGCCGGTGAGTCACACAACATCTATAATCGCCTGGAAGAAAGAGTTACCGTTCGACTGAGTTCGGCCGATGTCATCTTGGCAATGATTCCTTATCTTCACGATCTGCTCGTTAGCCATCCTGTGAACCAACGGACCATTCTCGCCAATTACTACATAGAGGAGCTATGCGTGAGACACTCAAACCTCAAGCTCCTCGATATCAATGATATCGGAAGAAACGGGTTCACACGGATGGCATGTATCTGCAATTGCCGGGTAAAGAGCTGCTGGTCGAAATGATAGTGGAGGGCTTGGTTGCTGCTGTCGGACCTCCTGCTGCGCCTGAGTTGTCTCTAACAATGCCTAGTGCCCGCTGCCTCACCTGCTGCTGCTGATACCTGTGAGTTGCTCGCCAGTCCTGCCCAGAACCGTCTCATGCAGCATGACACTTCATCAAAGCTACTTCGCCTTTAAAACCTGACGAAAACAATATTACGCTTTCCTGTCAAAAAAAACGAAGAGCTTATGACGAATGTAAAACGAGAGAGGGGTATCAGATCCCGTTATTTATTCAGAACACGTTTTCAGAAACAACTCAAAATTTTCATGAAATTTCTAAATTCAAAATTATTCACCTAAATGCTCAATCCGCTACCAATAAGTTAGAAGAGTTGGACCTCATGTGCGATGAGCGAAAACCTGATATTATTGTAATATCGGAACACTGTTTTACAACCGATCAGCATTTTAAAAAATGCAAAATTATGAATTGGCACATATTTTTCTTCGTTCCAATTTTAAGGGAGGTGGTGTGGCAATCTTTGTAAAAATCCCCTTGAAATTTGAAAAAAAGTTAGTAATTCATACTCTAGAATTTGATTTTGAGGCTGCTGGTATTAATATAAATTTAAATTCATCCGAAAAAGTTAATATTGTTGAAATATACCGTCCAAACAACAACCGAAGATTTATTTCATCCCTTTTTGGAAAACCAGAGAGCCTGCTAACCAATTTTTTGTTTTCAAACAATCAACTATTTCTCTTAATTGGCGATTTAAATATAAACGCACTGGACCACCCCGACCCCCACACTCGGCGGCTGCGTGATATTCTTTAATCTTTTGGTCTAAATTGGTCAGTGAACTCTCCTACACGAGTATGTGCCACGACGAGTACAACCATCGACAACGTTATCACCAACATCCCGAAAGTTGACGTTGTCGTTTTCAATCCTGCCATCTCTGATCACTTCGCTCACGAGAATGATTAATGGACTTGATCCGGTGACTAGGCTTGCAGAAAATACGGTCCAAAGAGCTCTAAACCCTCAAAATATTAACGAGTTAATTGATTACCTTAAGCGAGAAAGTTGGAATTTATAACATTCAGTGTCCAAATAAAGTTTACACTGCTTTTAATGAACACTTTCTCTATTATTTAAATATTTCATGTCCTTACAGAAAATTGAAGTACGCAGTAAGCGACATAAGAATACTTGGGTTACACAAGGTATTCTCACATCTCGTGAAAAACTCAAATTTTATCACTCAATTTTTATTAATACAAACAACGAAAATTTTCAAAGATTTTTCAAAAATTATAGAAGAATATATAAGAAAGTTATAAAAGCTGCTAAAGCCTATGAATTAAACCAACTATTAAAGAATAACGAGAACTTTTCAAAAACATCATGGAAAATTAACCCGTAAAACGAGAACATCCAATACAAAAATCAAAACAATGTTTGCTGCTCGTTGAAAACCAACTTATAGAGGATCCTCAAAAAATTGCTGACAAATTTAACAAGTATTTTGCCTCAGTTGGTTCGTGTGATGAGTGCTTCACTGAAACCCTCTCCCGCAACCTTGGTAGAGAACCGGTATCGTCTATGATTTGACCCCTGTCGATGAGGCTGAGATGGATGGTATTGTGCAAAAAATAAATTAAAAGAAATCTTGTAACAACAGTGGTATGTCCATGTGGCTAGTCAAAAAATGCTCCAAGCGTATCTTGACTCCACTAAAAAAGTGGTAAACTCCTCATTTCTATCTGGAGTTTACCTGGATGATTTGAAAACAGCAAAAATTGCCCCGACTTTTAAGAAAGAAGATCCTCATCAAACAAAAAATTACCGCCCAATCGCAATCTTGCCAATTTTCAGCAAAATCTTTGAAAAGGCATTTTTGAATGAACTACAAAGTTTTCTGGAATAATATTTGACATACTGTGTCCTGAAAAATTCGGCTTCCATAAAAACAAATCAACAATTGATGCGGTTTCAAGTCTTGTGGATATTGTTGTCGATGGTTTTGAGAGACGGGATAAGGTGCTCAGCATATTTCTCGATCTTTCTAAGGCTTTTGACACTGATGCATCAGTTAGCGACATGAAGAATACGTGGTCTACCACACAGGTGGATCTCGTCCTACATAAGGATAGAGACCAGTGCGTGCAGATCTCAAATGCCATGTCAGGAAAATTGAAAATGGCAAATGGCGTCCTCATGGATCGATCCATGGGCCAGTGCTTTTTACTATTTACGTTAACAATTTAAACTCATCGGTCCAGAATAGAAAGGTGATTCAATATGCTGACGATACGACTCTCTGCGTTACTGCAAATTCTTTGCAGAAGCTTGAAATTAATTTATTTGTCACAGTGAATTCATGCATCCAATTTTTTCGGAAATCAATTTGAAAACAAACAGCTCAAAATCAAACACAATTGATTTTTGTCTGAGACAGCGTGAAGGTAGTGCACGACCTGCTGTCCTGGTAGATGACAAACTCTTAGAGGAATCTGACTCCATCAAATTCCTAGGGATGTACCTAGATCGAGGTCTGACCTGGGACAATCATGTTGAAAGTGTTTGTTCCAGAGTAACTTAAGGTTTGTATGCTTTACGGAATCTGGCAAAACACTGTTCTCAGACATCCTGAGAATGGCTTATTTTGCCCTTGTTTATCCGCACCTTGTATATGGAGTAAGACTCTGGGGCAGCTGTGCAAACAACAAACTGTGTACGAATCATTTCAAAATTAAAGAGAAGAGAGTCGTGCAGGGATGCCTTCAGGGAGCTTGGTTTACTGACTTTGCCCTGCCTCTACATCTTCGAGGTGGCTGTGTTCTGTAAATCAAAGAGCACATTGGCTCAGGGAAGGAACATTCACCAGTATGAGACAAGAGGCAGGGACAACTATCGCAGTCAACCACATCGAACGGTGGCGTCTCATAATTTGCCATCGCAGGCTGGTGTTAGGTTGATTAATAGGCTCTCTGAGGATCTTAAAACATTGGCAGTACCAAAAAATTTAAATCTCGTCTTCAATGCCTATTGGTGTTAGGTGCTTTTGACACGGTATGTGAGTTCATGGAAAACCGCCCGTAAATAGACAATTAAAATCGAAACACGTTTTAACAGGATCCGATTAGCCATTGCATGTATGTCTGGATGAGGAACTTTTTGTATTTATAATTGTGTGTGAATGAGTAGATAGACTAATACGTTGGCTAATACAGACTGCTTCTATACAATATTGTATGCTGTTAAAAGGCAATAAAGACGGATTTTATTTGATTTGTAAAAGCACTTTATTTAATGTTCGACAGTATGCCCTGTACAGAAACCCGGCAAATCTTGGTCCGAGAATGGTGGGGGATTTCCCCTCATTCGAGTATTTAGTTCGTTATATTCACACTAGGCGAGCTACTGTACAATCAAATGAACTTTACAGGCAAGCAGCACTTCTAGGTCCAGGATGTTACACGCTCTATACAGAGCCTCGTAACTTGCGGGTCCGGACCAACACGTTCAAGGCCCGGACCAGCATGAGGCGCGATGACCAACAAGGTACGCACGATTTACGCTCCTGGACCAGCAAGTGCTGAGGTTCTAAACATATAATATATATATATATATATATATATATATATATATATATACATAATTTCAATAAACAATGAATCACAAAAAGTTCTTGCTCCGCCGGGACTCGAACCCGAATCTCCCACTTGCCGGGTGAGTGTGCTAGCACTACACCACAGAGCCCTTACTTTTTACAATTCAATTATGTTGTATTTGGCCGTCTCTGTGACATATGCGTTTAAATAATCAAACATATTATTAGGGTAGTTAGGCTACATGTGTCAATGTGTCACATGTTATAATTTCATATGGTTATACTCTACATATCTATTCTCCTGCTCTGGTATTTTCTCGTTTCTATCATGGTTTTCCATAAGATCAAGATCAATATAAAAATATTCGCTAACGAACAGCCAAACCCCTGGGAGTGACATGCACTATAATCAAACTTAGTGTTGCTTATTTAGAAATCAAGCTTCATAGAAAATATTATACTTCATTTTGGTTTCGGTTTTTGTGCGGACACCCAGAAATTAAATCCAGCTCGTTGAGTAATACGATAACGCTCAGACACTTAACAAGGCATTACCATCCTTACAGCAAGGTCAAATCTAACAATATAGAGAACATAAAAAATTATTTTGTAATCTGAAAATTGTTGTAATTACGTATTTTATTATCTAGAACGTCGTGGTTGATCTTAAAATGTAAATCATATAACACACGCATTTCAAAATCGATTTAACATGTATTTACATAAAAAAAACACGATCGCGTTCTTCTTTGGTCACCCTGACGCTATGTCAGACAGACGAAGAACCACTCTTGTTAGTTTTACTAGGACTATCGTATCAGCCAGATGAATACTAACTTTCCATTTAGTTGAGTAACAACATGCCGTACAAACGAGAATCAATTTTTCTGACAGATGAGAATTGACGTTAGTCAGACGAGGAGTGCCTTGTTAGCCAGATGAATACTAACTTTCTATTAAGTTGAGTAACGACATGTCGTACAAACGAGAATCAATTTTTCTGACAGGTGAGAATTGACGTTAGTCAGACGATGAGTGCCTTGTTAGCCAGATAACTATAGCCAGATAACTAACTTTCTATTAAGTTGAGTAACGACATGTCGTACAAACGAGAATCAATTTTTCTGACAGGTGAGAATTAACGTTAGTCAGACGATGAGTGCCTTGTTAGCCAGATGAATACTAACTTTCTATTAAGTTGAGTAACGACATGTTGTACAAACTAGAATCAATTTTTCTGACAAATGAGAATTGACGTTAGTCAGACGATGAGTGCCTTGTTAGCCAGATAACTATAGCCAGATAACTAACTTTCTATTAAGTTGAGTAACGACATGTCGTACAAACGAGAATCAATTTTTCTGACAAATGAGAATTGACGTTAGTCAGATGAGGAGTGCCTTGTTAGCCAGATGAATACTAACTTTCTATTAAGTTGAGTAACGACATGTCGTACAAACGAGAATCAATTTTTCTGACAGGTGAGAATTAACGTTAGTCAGACGATGAGTGCCTTGTTAGCCAGATGAATACTAACTTTCTATTAAGTTGAGTAACGACATGTTGTACAAACGAGAATCAATTTTTCTGACAAATGAGAATTGACGTTAGTCAGACGAGGAGTGCCTTGTTAGCCACATGAATACTAACTTTCCATTCATTTAGTTGAGTAACAACATATCGCACAAACGAGAATCAATTTTTCTGACAGGTGAGAATTGACGTTAGTCAGACGAGGAGTGCCTTGTTAGCCAGATGAATACTAACTTTCTATTTAGTTGAGTAACGACAGACGGACGAGAACCGACGTTGCAGACAAACGAGAGCCGACACGTCAGACGACGAGAACCGACACGTCAGACGACGAGAACCGACACGTCAGCCAAGCCTGATAAGATATGTATCAACGTTACAGACACGTGAGAACCGACGTTAGTTAGACTAGGACGTC
The DNA here is from genome assembly GCF_021130785.1 of Homalodisca vitripennis. Classification (NCBI taxonomy): domain Eukaryota; kingdom Metazoa; phylum Arthropoda; class Insecta; order Hemiptera; family Cicadellidae; genus Homalodisca; species Homalodisca vitripennis. The sequence continues at coordinate 132,423,967 of NC_060210.1, read as the reverse complement.
AATATCAGACAGACGAATACTTTCGTTCTGTACTTTTTGCAGGCCATATGTTTCTAGTAAATAGTCCAGGAGCTGAGTCAATTTTCAGTGCAAAAACATTCAACTAGGTTTATCTTAAACTCGATGGAATAATTTCTCTCAACAGTGAAATAACCGTCATCCGCACGTTTTCTAGACATCGAAATGGGAGAGTATTGAAATATTAAACAATATAATACGATAATGTGTTTCTCACATCATATTTGTCTCAGCTTGATACACTTGAAATAAACTATCAGGCACTTGAAATTAATATCTGCTACGATCAAAAGATGACAGTGAGATTAACAACAGTAAGAACAGTTCTACAGTTGAAATTATTCGAGCTTAATATGTCAAGCAAATGGAATACAATACACACAGGTGTTACATCGCTTATGTGCGACCTCTGAGATTAATGGCACCGTTAAAGTGAAATATGATCAGTTAGTTTGCCATTAGTGTTGTATTCAATATTGACATAATATGACACGTAACATTCATTGTATGGTGACCAAACAGGCTATCATGTTCTTGTGAATAGCTGTGCTTCCACACTGTGTTGGCTCTTATCATTCATTCCACAATATATTAATTATTATAACATACCTGTACATAATTCCACATCATAATTCACCAATTAAATTAATAGTCTATTCATTAAACAGTATCGCATTAGAGGAATATATGTTGGAAACTCGATATGTTAATTAATGACAATTTCTCTTAACGTACGTATTACAAACTTCACAGTCGCCGTATTATTTCATAAAAAAATGAAGCTATAAAAATTGTAACTCACACTTTGTAATCCATTAAATAAAAACTGAAATGATTTTTTTACATCGCTTCTTAGTTACATTATTTTTATTACACATAACCAAAATTTTATATACAAATATTTTTTTATAATTTAAATTTATTTATAGAATATTAATTACTCTACTCAATTCAGCTCATTTTTGAACTTATCAGTGAAAATCCTCCTTGTTACGTCACCAAAAATTAAAATTTTTGCCGTTTTATTGTTTTCACCTATTGATTAATTAAAAGATTCATATTGAAATTGTAGTTCGTGACTTAAATATTAAGAGCTTTAGCTAATAAAAATTAAACAAAAAAACCTCAGAACTTTATAATTTATTCGATGAGATTAAACCCATTTGACTAATTAAACTCTGAACAATATTAATTTGTTCAACAGATTATTTTTTTTATTGTTTATACGTTTTGCATTACTTGCATTATGTATTGTATGTGACAATTTACTAAGATTGTGGAGAAGACGAGAGTTTCTACAACGTCGATGTGTGGTCTAATGTGTTGTAGTGTTCTTAATGTAAATATTAGTAAGTACACTGGATTTTCGGATATTTTCCATCGTTATTGTTAACAAACTAAAACACTACGTTTCGAGGATTATAATCTATCTTCTTCTTCAGGTGTCAACAAAATCTTAACCCATTGGCCTAGTAGTTTTTCTGGTGCTGCGTGGACCTGAACTAGCTATTAATTTTGCTGAAAGTGTAAAGGTTTCGTATATAATTCTTATAGAAACCTAACTAATTAAGTTATTACCATGGTTATTTTACCATCATGTTTCTAAGAAACTAGGCTACATTTTACAATTATAAAATACATATAAAAAAACATAAGTTTTAAATGTACTAATAATGTTAATTATAACAAAAGTGTTGGGTTTTTTATGTAAAAAAGTTTTAGTTTTAATTTTTTTTCACTATTAAAATTATTTATTATCTAAAAACTGAATATATATTATTGTTCAGTAACTCTTTTTAATGAAAAATAAATTATATTAAAATGTTTATTTCAACATTTATTATTTAAAAAAGCTATATTTGAGTACTCATCAAGTGCAGTTTTTCCATCAGTTTGCACGGGTCGCAGATTTTGTAGCATTCACACACAATTTGCATATAAAAACACAGAAATACACTTAAAAAATACACTGTAAAAATAAAATAAATAAAGTTAAAATAATTAATAAATAAAAAAATAAAACTTCACAAACAAACGACAAACTACGTTGTTTCTATTTTTCAGGCTAGCCTTTAGCCTTGCAACAAAACAAAATTTTACCGAATATCACAAATAAATATTTAAATGGATTTTATAAAACTATTGTAATAAACTTTCAATAATATTGTCAGAAGTGCTAGCCGTAATTTTAGACGTAACATAATCCTAGTATCAACACAAATAAGCACTGGTAATAGATTACAATTATTGAAAAAAGTAAAATTTTTCTGCCATAGTTGGCACACCTGAACTCACCAACAACTCAAAAGGTCTGCAGAAAGCGTATTGGCATACCATCTAACGGGAAAAACTATAAATACTTTAAATAGTACATCGCAACGTCACCAGATCGTGCTGCGCACGTGAGTCCAGGTTCGGTCCGTGCTTCACTGCACGTGGTATATACGTGAGTCTAGGCCAATGGGTTGAGGTTTAGGCATACACAGGAATTCAAAATTAATTAATTTGTGGCGATGAAATCGGGCACTAAGTCGTAGTAAACAGCAGAACCAGCAGTACTTAAAACTAACTCATTCAGTCCTTAAAGAATAAGTGTACTGAACAACACGGACCCACCAACGAGTGACGGTGAAGCACTATCTTTTATTATACTCATTTATACATTAAATATAATATATTGATTTAACACCTAGCAACACATTGTATAGGATAGGATTAATCCAGTTTTCGCCCTTCTGGATTTGGGTGATTTTACATATTTTGTGTTGCGGTTACCTGCTTTTTCCGTATAAAAATCCTGTGATAAATATCCTTTGTTTATCTAAAATACGGACTTTTAGATTATCTCCTGTTATAAACTCAAGTTACATGGACATTAACTTGTGGGTTAACACCGCAAAAACATTAAAATACCAATAAAGAAATTAAACTAAATTTCATATTTCTTTATGTATCAAAGAGGAGTAACACAACCGACTATACTACTATAAAGGAAAATAGAGTATCTGCAAAGACATCAATAGTTTAATAATAAACACTGAAACACTGAAATATAATTACTCGTATTTCAAAATCAAGAAACAGTACGATATTGAACTTATCCATACTAATATTATGTATTACCATAACGTATCCCTCTGTATCCCCGTGTATTCCACTGTAGCCTGTGCTGGTGTGATATTTGATTGTGATTCTCAAACTCGTGAATTGTGCTTGGGACATGCGTCCTGTACAGTGACAATGTCTGGTCTAGACTCCAAGCAGTTTTTGGGTATGTTTGAACCCTTTTCTCGCCCTTCTTTTCTTCTTTCTGTTATTTATTTTTATATGTAGGCCTATTAATACTTCCCCCACCTGACGAAGAGGATATATTCCAATCCTCGAAATTCTTTCTTTGGTAGCATATAACGATGGCGAATGTTCGAAATCCTGTTTATCCTTTCATATATTACCAGTTACAATATCCTGTAAAGAACACGCAGTAAAACAGCTAGTGACAGGTTTTACTTATAGCAACCAGTGCGTATAAAGTGTATTGATATACCAGTCTCTCACTTTCGCCTGCGTTGGTGTAACGTGCGATAGTGTTCTTGAATTCGTGTGCTCGTGACTTGCATCCTGTGCAGTGAAAACGCCTTTTATTTCCTGTCTGGACTCTAAGCAGATTTCGGGTATTTTGACCCATTGTCTGTCTCCTCTTTTTATCTTTCTTACCTTTATTTTGTAATGGGCTAACTATTTTTTCACCTGATGAAGAGGTTCCTATTCTCGAAACGTAGTTTTATAAATTTTGTAACATATAACAATGGCGATTGTCTGAAATCCTATTATCTTTTTAAACCATCCATCATCAATAACGAACTTTAAACAAACAAGTATATTCGTGTTATAAAAATATATGAAGTTACCGGAGAAAGTATAAAAAGATTCTCTGAAGTTTCGATACACTCGAAAGACGTTCAGGTTGGCAGAGGTCTCACGAGGTCCAAACAAAACTTTCCTGATGCGCCAAGTTATGTTCCTAACGAGAGTCCGAGTGAGGATCTGTCACGTTCTGGGTGCCGCGTCTCTACACTCGCACTAGGTCTTGTTACAATACTGTTGATGTAACAACACATTCTACTCCTCAGCAGCTGTTACACAATAACTATCAGACCGTAACACACTTAGAAAATTATTTCGTATATTTACGTTCAGTAATTTATTTAAGATGTGAATTTTAATGTTTGAAGTGGGCTTGTTTTGTGACTAATTACTTATTTGGGTTCATGCAGAGCTAAAATGCTTTCTAATTGGTAAAATAAGTCCGATTTAGGAATTCGTAACCAAGTTTTCTATTGTAATCACTACATTTTTAACATATAAACGTTGCCAGTGAATTGCGCATACTGACATCCCATGTGGCCCACTAGAACTAGTAAAGGAAATTCACATCATAACTCAGATTACAAGTTATTATTTTAAGAGTATTATTTTTTTAAACGAGAAAGCCAAACTCGAAAATAAAAGTTTGATCCTGCTCCTGTAATAGAACTCCGAACATGGACAGTGTGTCATAAGAGAAGTCTATTTTTAAAAAAATACTATTTTTTAGAAAAGAAAGCAAATAATTTTTATAACAAAGATTGATTTTATTAGTATACTTTGGTAATGTTGTTTTATAAAAATATCAATAAAAATAACACGTTAAACTTTTACGAGTACTTTGCGATTTGCACACTTTTTGCGTACTTTAGGTACTGATAGTTCAACTACACGAAGTAGAATTTTTAACAATCACACTTAGATTTTTATTAAGTTATTTGTTCGAGATAGATGACAAAACTTAATTTTATGCATATTAAGTTGTATAACCTATATGGAGAAAAATGTAGTTAATTGCATTAAGTTTTAATGGATTTTAAATTTTGCTCATAATGAAAAAGTAACCCACGTGTTTCAAAGTAATATCCACGCATCGCAGGCAAATAACAGGGGCAACAAAAAAGCAGATGTTGCGCCAATCGGATAAACTGATGTAGACCTCGAAGTTCACTCCAGATTCAATATAGTAGTGTCGAGTGTCAAGTAACTTTCCCTGTAAGGCCTCAACAACAAAGTACACAGTTGGGAAAGCTTTTCGCTCCACTGTAAAATGTTGGTGCAGCCCAAAATATAACTCTACGCTGTTCCCTAGCGCACAATTGTAACTCGCGGTTTTTATGAAATTAAGATGGTATATTAAACATTAATTTATCGTTTGGTATAACTATTTTAAACGTGTATTACAACATTAAGATGAATAATTGTAACACAATAGTGTATGTTATATATACAAAATTAATGACTGAAATATTTTATTGTTTTTGACTAACAATATAAACTATGAAGGTCACTTAGTAGCTTTGTTATTAATTTTATTGTTGTAGTGATTAAATTAGAGTTAACGCATATAAAGTGCATATTAGTGCAATACTTATGATCTTATATTTTATTTCTTACCCTGAAGCTGATCTTTAGTTTGTATTTTATTTTTTAGTATTTATTTAGTTTTATCACTTATGGTGTAATTTAGCTTCTGCAGTTATGTGCTACTGATGTAAATTTTTAGTTAACATAAGTTCCTGTGGTTATTTATCACGTTGAGATATCAAGTTAATTCCGTGTAAAGCGAGTATAGTTTATTAACTATGATATTAATAAATCAATGAAGTCGAAGTGTATTTTACTTTCACCAAGAGACACTTCTCGCGTAAGCACTCGTGTCAGAAGTTTCTCGAGATAAAAGTTACTATCCAAACAGAACTAAACTTTGACCGAGAAGTGCACTTAGTTTGGAGAAAATCCAGATTTATGATATTTAAGAAACTTATTCTGTGGCGCAATCCCACATAGAGTTCGTTGCTCGCAATTGAGTCGTTTGTGTACTTATTTATATATAACAACAAATTGTTAGTGCTTGAATATTTAGTGTAGGTAATGTTTAGTGTCAAAAAATTAATTCCTGTGTGTTTGTTTCTTTTTTTAATAGATAAAACGAAATATAAACCCATTACGTTAAATTTTTTGCTTACACTAAAGGACAATACAACTTAGAAATATTTCCGTAGAAAATGCATCCTACTGTAAAAGACGTTATGGGCATATTTGTCTAATTATAAAATGCGTCCTACACACTATACACATTGTCGAACCTTTTACAAACACTAACGATAAATATTTCCGGGCAACTTTATTGTTAGAAAATAAATCCTATCCACTCTGTCAAACCTATGACGACCACTGACGACAAATATTACGACCAACTTCGTCTAATTATAAAATACATCCTACTATTGATACACTCTGTAGAACCTTTTACGACCTTCGACAGTAAATATTACGGGTAACTTTGTCTAATTAGAGAATACGAGTACATCCTACTATCTGTATACACTGTCGAACCTTGTACGACCACTGACGACAAATAT